>NW_027140767.1:513753-882507 GCF_036365525.1 Heterodontus francisci | reverse complement strand
CATGCTGGCTTATTGGTTAATTTTTATGTCTGTGATTGATAGATTCTTGTTAACCAAAGGTATTAAGAGATAAGGGGCAAAGGCAGGATATACGGTGCAAGTTACATCACAGATCAGCCAAGATCTCATTTGATGCTGGAACAGGGCTGTGGGGTTGAATTGCATCCTCCTCCTCCACTATCCCCTGTGAAGTATCCTTCTTTCTCTTTTAGTCACCCTGTCAGTCCATGTCTCTCTGTTTCTCTTTTTCTGTCTCTCTCTCTCTGTCTGTTTTGGACAGTGTAGAGTGCGATTCACTCTGTATCCACCCAATGATGTTCCTGCCCTGGGAGTGTGTGATGGGAAAGCGTAGAGGGAAATTTACTCTGTGTCAAACGCAACATTGTGCTTAGCTTGGGAATGTTTAATGGGACAGTGTAGATGGAGCTTTACTCTGTATCCCTGGAATTTTGAAGGCTCAGGTGTGATTTGATGATTGTTTTCAAGATAATAAGGGAAACTGATAGGGTGGACAGAGAGTAACAATTCCCACTGGCTGCAGAGTCTAGAACATGGGGGCATAGTCTAAAAAATATAAACCTAGTCTGAAAACCTTTCAGGAGTGAAATGAAGAAACTCTTCAACACACCAGGTGTGGTATCAGTTTGGAACTCTCTTCCACAAACAGCAATTGATGCTGAGACACTTGTAAATCTTTCAATCTGAGTTTGATAGATCTTTGTGAACCAAAGGTATTACGGGGCAAATATAGGTACATGGAGTTAGATCACACATCAGCCATGAGATCATTGAATGACAGAACAGGGTGAGGGGCTAAATGGCCTCCTCCTCTTCCTCTGTCCTCCGACAAATATCCTGCGATCACTCTCTGTGTCTTGGTCTCTCTCCCGCTTTGTCTCTCTTTCCGTCTGACTGTATGTCTCTCTCTCTCTCCTCTCATCTGTGGAAATCCACACACATCAGTCAGCCATTTTAGGTTCATTTTCAGTGGCCATTTTATGCTCCCATAACACTGTGACATTTATCGCTGTCTTTCCCAAACCATCTCTCTTTGTAGTCTATATGTGTCCTCCTCACAGCTTACTGTCCCACCTAACCTAGTATCTCTCTCCTTTGCTCCGTCTCAGTCACGCACTCTCCCCTCTCTCTCTCCCCCCAATTCTCTCTCCCCCCATTTCTCTCCCCCCCACCCCCCCCCCCCAATCTCTCTTTAAGTGTCCTGTTATCACATCCTTTATTATAGATTCGAGCATTTTTCTTATGACTGATGTTAGACGAACAGGTCTTTAGTTCCCCATTGTCTCCCTCCGTCCTTTTTTTGTAAATAGTGGGGTTACATTTGCTACCTTTATAATCTGCCTCTCTCACTCTGCCTCTCTCACACTGCCACTGTCCCTCGCTACCTGTCTTTCCCCCTCTCTCTCTCTCTGTATCTCTCCCTCTCTGTCTTTTTCTCTCTCTCGCTCTATCTCTCACTCTGTCTCTCTACCTCTGTCCACGTCTCAATTTGTGCCTCCCTCACACCATCGCTCCCTCTCTCTCTGTCTCTCTCTATCCTTCTGTCTTGCTCTCTCTCTCTGCGTCTCTCTCTCTCTCTCTCTCCCTCTCTCTCTTTCGCTGCCTCTGTCCACGTCTCAGTTTGTGTCTCCCCCACACCATCTCTCCCTCCCTCTCTCCCTCAATCTCTCTCTCTTTCTCCCTCCCACTCTCTCTCTGTCTCTGTCTCAGAGTTACAGCTCAGATGATTAACCTCTTTATCCATGTGTTTTGAACACGGGACTTTGTCTCTCTCCCATTTTCTAGGATGTTGCCAGGACTGGAGAATTGTGGCGATGAGGATAGGCAGGGGTTGTTGTCCTTGGAACAGAGAAGGCTGAGGGGAGATCTGATTGAAATGTACAAAATGTTGAGGGTCCTGGATAGAGTGGAGGTGAAGGGCAGAGAACCATAGCAGAAAGGTCAGTGACGAGGGGGCATAGATTTAAAGTGATTGGTAGAAAAATTAGAGGGGAGTTGAGGAAAATCTTTTTCGCCAAGTGGGTCGCGATGGTCTGGAACTCACTGCCTGAAAGGGTAGTTGAGGCAGAGACCCTCAACTCATTCAGAATGAGTCTGGATAGGCACCTCAAGTGCGGTTAACTGCAGGGCTCCCACCAAATGCTGGAAGGTGGGATGAGAATAGGTTGATCGTTTTTCGGCTGGCACAGAGAGGATGGGCCAAGTGGCCGCTTTCTGTGCCTTAAAATTTCTATGTTGCCCTCGCCAACTCCATTTTTCCCTCTGTTACTCTCTGAATCCCAGTCTTTCCCTCTCTGTTACCCTCTGAATACCAGTCTCTCCCCCTCTGTTACCCTGTGAATCCCAGTCTTTCTCTCTCTGTGAGACCCTCTGAATCCCAGTCTCTCCCTCTCTATTACCTGACCAGAGCTTTATAAATGTTCAGCACACCCTCTCTGCTTTTGTACTCACTGTATACCACAAATTGTGGTACAGTGGTATTCCCCAGGGGTTTTGATTATGACCACTGATCGTTTTGATATATGAATGACTTAGACTTGGGTATACAGGGCATAACTTCAACATTGTGCCATTTAGTTTAGTTTAGTTTAGAGATACAGAACTGAAACAGGCCCTTCGGCCCACCAAGTCTGTGCCGAGCATCAACCATCCATTTGTACTAATCCTACACTAATTCCACATTGCTACCACATCCCCACCTGTCCCTACCACCTACAATTTATAAAGGCCAATTAACTTATCAACCAGCAAGTCTTTGGCATTTGGGAGGAAACCCACACTGACACAGGTATAACTTGCAAACTCCACACAGGCAGTACCCAGAATTGAACCCGGGTCACTGGAGGTCTGAGGCTGCGGTGCTAACCACTGCGCTACTGTGCCACCCAATGTAATTTGCAATGTAATAAACAGGGAAGGCAATAGAAGTAGACTTCAGGAGGATCGAGGCAGTCTGGTGAAATGGTCAGACACATAGCAGGTTGACTTCAATGCTGAGAAATGTAAAATGATGCATTTTGGAAGGAAGGCTGAGGAGAAGCGATATAAACTAAATGGGACAATATTAAAATGGGTGCAGGGACAGAGAGATCTGGGATTTCATTTGTGTCACTTTTTACATCTAAAAGATTCAATTTGGGGCTTGCAATCTGTAAATTGAATTTAGCTTCATCCTGAAAAGTGTTAGCAGATGTGTTGGCAAATGTGTCAAAAGTTGTTTCCATTCAGACATTCCTGCATCGTGAAAGTGCGAGCTATCATTGCAGAGACAGGAAATAGGGGTGTTTGAATGGTTCTGCAGGTTTTGGTTGAGGCAAGAAGGTGAGAATTTGAATTGTGTCCCTTGCAGATACACAGAATTGATGGTATTTACAGAACACCACATGAAGTAGTTTACCAATGTCTGACAAACTTCAAAGACCTCAGACACATGGAAGAAGAGGAGAAGGGAACACTATACAAAACCTGAGACAGTCAGACAACAGCAGTAGGAAAATGAATCTCTTTTTATGGGTTTTAATTTGAAGGCCTGAGCTGATGATTGAAAAAACATGAAACTGGAATTTAAAAAACCTCTAGGATGGAAAATTCACTCCTGTCTACCAGTGCAAAGCCTGTGTGTGTCTCAGTTTTGCAGTATGTATTAATGATTTAAGATGATGTGGTAGAATGTCACATACCCAAGTTTGCCAAAGACACAAAACGAGGCAAAAAAGACTAGAACAGAGGACTTTATAAATGGTGAAAAAAGAGAAACACTGGAGGTCCAAAGTGACTTGAGGGGTCCATGTCCATTTGAGTGCAGTGTAGATTTACCAGAATGATAACTGGACTCCAAGGGTTAAATTACGAGGTGATATTACAGAAACTAGGGATGTGTTCCCTGGAATGTAGGAGGATCAAGGTGATTTGATCAAAGTTGTTGAGATATTGAGGGGAACTGATGGGGTAGTTTGGGAGAAGCTATTTGAGCAGCTTGGGAACACAGGAGCAGGAGTAGGCCATTCAGCCCTTCGAGCCTGCTCCGCCATTCAATACTATCATGGCTGATCATCCACTTCAATGCCTTTTTCCCACACTATCCTCATATCCCTTTATGTCATTGGTGTTTAGAAATCTGTCAATCTCTGCTTTAAACATACCCAATGACTGATCTTCCAGAGACCTCTGGAGTAGAGAATTCCTAAGATTCACAACCCTCTGAGTAATGACATTTCTCCTCATCTCTGTCCCAAGTGGCTTCACCCTTATTTTGAAATTGTGTCCCCTGGTTCTAGACACCTCAACCAGGAGAAACATCTTACCTGCATCTACCCTGTCTATCTATAACGTTACCCCAGGGTCTCCACACAGCCTGTCTTCCCGTCCCCCTGCTTCTAAAGTATCTCAGGGTCTCCTGGCACTTTCTATCTCTCTGCTTCTTTCTCTACCCCTCACTATCTCTCTGTTCTCTCTCGATTTCTATCTCTCCCTATATCTCTGTTACTCGACCTCTGTTCCTCTCTCTCTGTCTGTCACTCTCTCCCACCATGTTCGTTATCATTGGGGGTCGAGTTAAATCACAGACAAAATAAACACTTCACCTGTCTGCCCCGGAATAAATCGCAAAATTTGTGGCTATTTTATGTCTGTATTCAGACATTATCACAGTGATGTAGACAGCAAAATATATTATATGATGGGATGCTGCAAATCGATTTACACTTGTACTGTCGGAAAAACATCTTAAAAAGAATTATTCACAGGCCCAATCCAACTTAAAGACAGATATGACCCGATAAGGTAATAAATGCCAAAAGTCTTGAGTTTTTTGGAGTACGTTAAGCTTTTCTCTGTCTGGCTTTCAGAAATTAAACATTACACATGCACTGCAAGATTAAAGATTATACATAGGAGAGGTTACATAGAATTTTGGAAGGACTAACAAGGCTAGGGAATATCCAATGAATGGTAGGACCATAGGAAGTACCGAGTGTCAGAGGGATCTTGGTGTACTTGTCCATAGATCACTGAAGGCTGCAACGCAGGTAGACAAGATGGTTAGGAAGGTATATAGGATACTTGCCTTTATTAGTTGAGGCATAGAATATAAGAACAGGGAGGTGATGATGGAGATATATAAAACACTGGTTAGGCCACAGCTGGAGGAATATGTACAGTTCTGGGCACCACACTATGGGAAGTATGTGATTGCACTGGAGAGGTTGCAGAGGAGATTGAGCAGGATGTTGCCTGGGCTGGAGCATTTCAGCGATGAAGAGAGACGGAGAAGGCTGGAGTTGTGTTCCTTGGAGCAGAGAAGGCTGAGGGGGGACCTGATTGAGGTGTACAAAATTATGAGGGGCATTGATAGGTTAGATAGGAAGGAACATTTTCCCTTAGTGGAGGGATCAATAACCAGGGGGCATAGATTGAAGGCAAGGGGCAGGAGGGTTAGAGAGGTTTTGAGGAAAAGATTTTTCACTCAGAAGGTTATTCGGTGATTTGATGAAGGTTCACAAAATAATAAGGAAAACTGATAGGGTGGACTGAGATTAAATATTCCCTTTGGCTGCGGAGTCAGGAACTTGGGGCATATTCTTAAAATATAAACAGTGGCCACTTTGACTTCATCCCATCGTGTCGTATGTACATTCTCACATATAGCAGGAATAGCAGCTCATATATAACAGGATAGCAGGTATAACTGCAGTCATAGTATTCATCTGAAAATTGATCAGTTACCTTGTTATTTCAGTCCATATTTACAGTACGCACGGTACCTTACTGTTGTAATTAAGTCATATAGTATCTATTCATCCCACTGGGGCAAAATGTCACTGGCTCAACATTCTCACCAAATACTAAAGCATTCCACAATGCAAGACTCACAAATTCAACACAAGTTTCCTTTTCTGATTCTCGCTGGTCTGTTCTGATTCTCTGAGGCATTACTGAAGCTTATCCTCCACATGAGCAGTCGTCCTAATCCCGTGTGCCTGTCTTGCTCCCAAACCCGGAATCCGCTGACATTAAAGCAAGTGATACAGGAGCATCTCAGTGACTGAGGCAGGTGAGTCTTGAGGCTGAGCCGGGGACAGTGAGTGACCCGGGTTAATCCGACACTCCAGGGACATTTTAAACGGAGCTTTACTCTCTATCTAATCCGTGCTGTACCTTCTCTGAGAGTGTTTGATGGGGCAGTGCAGACGAGGAGAGTTATTACTTCCCCATTTTAAATATAGAGAAGTGAATATCCAAGAGATTGTTTTAAATGTGATGAGGGTTCTGCCTCTACCATCCTTTAGAGTCATAGACAGATACAGCACTTATGCAGGCCCTTCGGCCCGCCCAGTCTGTGCCGGCCATCAACCTCCATTTTACACTAATCCTTTCAGGCAGTGAGTTCCAGACACCCACCAGCCACTGGGTGAAGACACGATTGATGTGTTTCGTTCAGTTAAGTTTGCTGTCAATGTTTCCCCAGGATGTTGACGCTGGGGGATTCAGCGATGGGATAATGCGTTGAATGTCAAGGGGAGGTGGTTGGATTCTCTCTTGTTGCAGATGGTCATTTCCTGGCACTTGTGCGACATGACATGTCTCCGACGCATCTGCTCTGATGATGCTACCTTCCATGACGGTGCTTCTGATATGACCTCCTTTTTCCTCAACCGAGGATTTCCCCCCACTGTGGTTGACAGGGCCCTCAACCGTGTCCGACCCATTCCCTGCACCTCTACCCTCACCCCTTCCCCTCCCTCCCAGAACCGTGACAGGTTCCTCTTGTCCTCACTTTTCATCCCACCAGCCTCCATATCCAAAGGATCATCCTCCGCCATTTTCGCCACCTCCAGCGAGATGCCACTACCAGTCGCATCTTCCCCTCCCTTCCCCTGTCAGCATTCCGAAGGGATCGTTCCCTCCGCGACACCCTGGTCCACTCCTCCATTACCCCCACCACCTCGTCCCCGTCCCAGGGCACCTTCCCTTGCAATCGCAGGAGGTGTAATACCTGCCCATTTACCTCCTCTCTCCTCACTATCCCAGGCCCCAAACACTCCTTTCAGGTGAAGCAGCGATTTACTTGTACTTCTTTCAATGTAGTATACTGTATTCGCTGCTCACAGTGTGGTCTCCTCTACATTGGGGAGACCAAGTGCAGACTGGGTGACCGCTTTGCGGAACATCTCCGCTCAGTCCGCAAGCAGGACCCTGAGCTTCCAGTTGCTTGCCATTTCAACACTCCCCCCTGCTCTCATGCTCACATCTCTGTCCTGGGATTGCTGCAGTGTTCCAGTGAACATCAACGCAAGCTCGAGGAACAGCATCTCATCTACCGATTAGGCACACTACAGCCTGCCGGACTGAACATTGAGTTCAATAATTTCAGAGCATGACAGCCCCCCACTTTACTTTCATTTTTAGTCATTTTTAGTTATTTTTTCTTCCTTTTTTTTGCATTCCTTTTTACATTTTTTGCATTTATTTCATTTCATCTTAGTTTGTTCAGTTTGCTTACCCACTGTTTTTTTCAGGTTGTTTTTCTTCAGGTTTGCACTTGCTGATGTTCTATATTCAGTATATTCACACCTAATCTGTACTAATGCTTTGTCTTTCAAAACACCATTAACATATTGTTTGCCTTTGCTCTGTGACCTTTTGGTCAGCTATGTGGCCTGGTCCAATCTGCACCTTCTCCTTTGTTATCTCTTGCCCAACCCCCACCTCACTTGTTTATAATCTGTGACTTTTCTAATATTTGTCAGTTCCGAAGAAGGGTCACTGACTCAAAACGTTAACTCTGCTTCTATTTCCACAGATGCTGCCAGACCTGCTGAGTGAATCCAGCATTTCTTGTTTTTGTTTCAGATTTCCAGCATCCGCAGTATTTTGCTTTTATTATGAATGTTACTTCCCACTGGTCGGCCCAAACCTGAATGTTGTCCGGGTCTGTGGCTTTGGATTGCTTCATTATCTGAGGCAAAATACTGTGGATGCTGGAAATCTCTAAAGCATCGTGCTGAATCACTAACTCTGTTTTTCTCTCCACAGATGCTGCTTGACCTGCTCGGTATTTCCAGTATTTTCTCCTGTGATCTCAGCTGGAGATGGTTGAGCCTCAGACACGACCCTGAGGAACTCCTGCAGTGATGTCCTGGGACTGAGATGATTGACCTCCAACAACCACAACCATCTTCCTTTGTGCTCGGTATGAGTCCAACCAGCGGATTCCCACTGACTTCAGTTTCACTCTGGCTCCTCGATGTCGCACTCGGTCAAACGCTGCCTTGATGTTAAGGTCAGTCTCTCTTCCCAGTAGCAGACAGGAGTGAATCGTTCCCTTTGACCAATTGTGCACTGAACAAGCTGTGCTTCTTCACAGCCTGATACAGGACTGTACATGGCCGATTAATATAGCCCATCAAACACTCCCAGAGCAGGTTCAGCACAGCTTAGGAATACAGTATAGTTCTTTCTGCATTCTCTATCTGTCTTCCTCTCTCTGTCTCTCCGTCCTGCTATCTCTGACACGAGGAGAGAGACAGAGGGAGAGAGGGTTAGATATTCAGAAAGAGGGAGTGCTGTGGAGAGGTACAAGGTTGGAGAGAGAGAGATTATGGGGTCGGTTGAAACGGAGAATGTAAGAGAAATTAATTTGATGTAATCCTTCACTGCTGTGTGCACAAACATTTAAGAGATAGGTACGGAGACAGAAATATCGGGAGAGATCTCTGTCTCTCTCTCTGTCCCTCCATCTGACTTTCCCTCTCTGTCTCTCCATCTCTCTCCTATCTTTGTCTCTCTCTCTGTCCTTCAGTCTGTATTTCCCTCCCTGTCAATCCCTCTCTCTCCTTCCATCTCTGCCTCTCTCTCTCTCTCACTCGGTCTCTCTCTCTGTCCCTCCATTTGTCTTTCTCTGTCTGTTTCTCCCTTTCTCTCCTTCCATCTCTGCCTCTCTCTCTCTCTGTCCCTCCATCTGTCTTTCCTTCTCTGTCTCTCACTCTCTCTCCTTCTGTCTCTGCCTCTCTCTCTCTCTCTGTCTCTCCATCTGTCCTTCCCTCCCTGTCACACCGTCCCTCTCCTTCTCTCTCTGTCTCTCTCTCTCTGTCCCTTCTTCTGCCTTTCCCTCCCTGACACTCCCGCACTCTCCTACTATCTCTGTCTCTCTCTCTCTCTCTCTGACCCTCCATCTGTTTTTCCCTCCCTGACACTCCCTTTCTCTCCTTCTATCACTGCCTCTCTCACTGTCTCTCTCTCTCTGTCTCTCCGCCTGTCTTTCCCTCCCTGTCACTCCCTCTCTCTCCTTCTATCACTGCCTCTCTCTCTGTCTCTCTCTCTCTGTCCCAACATCTGTCTTTCTCTCCATGTCACTCCCTCTCTCCCCTTCCATCTCTACCTCTCTCTCTCTGTTTCTCTCTCTCTGTCTCTCTCTCTCTGTCCCTCCATCAGTCTTTCCCTCTCTGTCTCTCACTCTATCTCCTGCTAGCTCTGTCTTTCTCTCTATCCCTAGATCTGTCTTTCCTTCTCTGTCTCTCCCATTCTCTCCTTCTCTCTCTGTCTTTCTCTCTCTCTCTCTCCATCAGTCTCCCCATCACACGCTCTCTCTCTTTCTGCCTCTGTCGCTCTCTCTCTATCCCTCCATCTGTCCTAAGCTCCCTGTCACACCGTCTCTCTCCTTCTCACTCTGTCTCTCTCTCTCTATCCCTTCTTCTGCCTTTCCCTCCCTGACACTCCCTCAATCTCCTTCTATCTCTGTCTCTCTCTCTGACCCTCCATCTTTCTTTCCCTCCCTGACACTCCCTCTCTCTCCTTCTATCACTGCCTCTCTCTCTGTCTCTCTCCCTCTGTCTCTCCGCCTGTCTTTCCCTCCCTGTCAATCCCTCTCTCTCCTTCCATCTCTGCCTCTCTCTCTGTCCCTCCATCTGTCTTCCCACCCGCACCCCCATCATTCCATCTCCCTCCTATCTCTGTTCCTCTCTCTGTATCCCACCATCTGTCCTTCCCTCCATGTCACTCCATCTCTCTCCCTGTCTCTCTCTGTCTTTCCCTCCCTTTGTCTTTCCCTCCCTGACATTTTCTTTATTCTCCTTCTCTCTCCATCTCTCTCTCTGTCCCTCCATCTGTCTCTCCCTCTCTCTCCTTCTATTTCTGTCACTCTCTCTCTATTCCTCAATCTGTCCTTCCCTCCCTGTCACTCCAGCTCTCTCCTTCTATCTCTGTTTCACTCTCTCTCTGTCCCTCCATCTGTCTTTCCCTCCCTGTCTCTCCCACTCTCTCCTTCCATCTCTGCCTCTGTCTCTCTCTCCCTCCATCTGTCTTTCCCTCTCTGTCACTCCATCTCTCTCCTTCTCTCCCTGTCTCTCACTTTGTCCCTCCATCAGCCTTTTCCTCCCTGACACTCCCTCTCTCTCCTTCCATCTCTGCCTCTCTCCCTCTATCCCTCCATCTGTCCTTCCCTTCCTGTCTCTCCGTCTCTCTCCTTCTATCTCTGTCTCTGCCTCTCTCTCTGTCACTCTCTGTCTCTCACTTTGTCCCTCCATCAGCCTTTTCATCCCTGACACTCCCTCTCTCTCCTTCCATCTCTGCCTCTCTCCCTCTATCCCTCCATCTGTCCTTCCCTTCCTGTCTCTCCGTCTCTCTCCTTCTATCTCTGTCTCTGCCTCTCTCTCTGTCACTCTCTGTCTCTCACTTTGTCCCTCCGTCTGTCTTTCCCTCCCTGTCACTCCCACTCTCTCCTTCTATCTCTGTCTATCTTTCCATCTGTCTTTCCCTCCCTATCAATCCCTCTGTCTATTCCATCTCTGCCTCTCTCTCCGTCCCTCCATCTGTCTTCCCACCGCGCCATTCATTCCATCGCTCTCCTATCTCTGTCTCTCTCTCTGCATCCCACCATCTGTCCTTCCCTCCCTGTCACTCCATCTCTCTCCCTGTCTCTGTCTCTCTGTCCCTCCATCTGTCTTTCCCTCTGCTTCTCTCTCACTCTGTCTCTCCAACTGCCTTTGCCTCTGTTTCTCTCCCAATCTCTCCTTCTCTCTCTGTCACTGCCTCTCTCTCTATCTCTCTGTCACTCCCTCTCTCTCCTTCTATCTCTGCCTCTCTCTCTATCCCTCTCTCCCTCCATTTGTCCTTCTCTCCCTGTCACTCCATCTCTCTCCTTCTATCTCTGTCTCTCTCTCTGTCCCTCCATCTGTCTTTCCCTCTCAGTCTCTGCCTCTCTCCCCTTCTATTTCTGTCTCTCTGTCTCTGTCTCTCCATCTCTCTTTCCCTCCCTGACTCTCCCTCTCTGTCCTTCTATCTCTGTCTCTCTCTATTTCGCTTTATCCCTCCATCTGTCCTTCCATCCCCGTCACTCTATCTGTCTCCTTCTCTCTCTGTCTCTCACTCTGTCCCTCCATCTGTCTTTCCCTCCCTGACACTCCCTCTCTCTCCTTCCCTCTCTGTCTCTCTCTGTCCCCCCATCTGTCTTTCCATCTCTGTCTCTCTCTCTCTCTCCTGCCCTCTCTGTCACTCTCTGTTTCTCCATCAGTCTTTCCCTCTCTGTCTCTCCCTCTCTCTCCTATCTCTGTGTCTCTCTCTGTCTCTCTCTTGGTCTCTCCATCTGTCTTCCCACCCTCACCCATCACTCCATCTATCTCCTTCTCTCTCTGTCTCTCTCTCTCTCTATCCCTCCATCTGTCCTTCCTTCACTGTCACTCCATCTCTCTCCTCTCCCTGTCCCTCACTCTGTCCCTCCATCTGTCTTTCCCTCTCTGTCACTCGCTCCATTTCCTTCTATCTCTGTCTCTCTCTCTGCTATCACTGACACTGGGAGAGAGACAGAGGGATGGAGGGTTAGGTATGAAGGCACAGAGAGGGCTGCAGAGAGGGACAAGCTTGGAGAGAGAGAGAGATTGTTGAGTTGGATGAAGAGGATAATGTAAGATATATTAACTTGATTTAATATTTGAGATATGTATGGAGAGAAAAAAAAACATCGGGAGAGGGAGGAATGCAGATGAAGTTGGGGCCCAGGCGGACACTTTTGATGATCCAGAAGGAATAGCCTCCATTTTAAATATTCATCCAGCTATTCCACTGTGGGAACCATCACAAACTCATGATATTGTTTGTGGAAATTGCATGCTGGCTTATTGGTCAATTTTTAAACCGGGGATTGCTAGATTTTTGTTAACCAAGGGTATTAAGAGATAAGGGGCAACGGTGGGATATATGGTGTTAGTTAGATCACAGATCAGTCCAAATCTCACTGAATGCTGGAACAGGGTTGAGGGGCTAAATTGCCTCCTCATCTTCCTATGTCTAATGTTAAATATCCTTCTTTCTCTCTCAGTCACCATGTCAGTCTGTTTCTCTCTTTCTGTCTCTCACTGTTTATGCTTCGGACAGTGCAGAGTGAGATTCACTCTGTATCCACTCCATGGTGTTCCTGTCCTGGGAATGTTGGATGGGACAGTGTAGAAGGAGCATTCCTCTGTATCTAATCCATGCTGTACCTGTCTGGGGAGTGTTGATGGGAGAGTGAAAACAGAGAGGTCTGGGACCAGGTTCCTCATGGGGAGGACTGAATGGTGCCTCCAAATTGAACAGTTAGCAATATTGGTGCTCCAGGGATTAGAAAGGGTCTGTGGCTGAGTGGATACGACATTGGCTGAGAGAGTGGACAATGGTTGTTTCAGACTGGAGAGAGGTCTGCTGTGGAGGTTTATTTTAGGATCACTGATATTTTTCATATTGACTAATGACTTGGACTTGTGTTTACAGGGCATCACTTGAATGTTTGCCAATGTTTTTGTCATCTGCAATGTAATAAAAGGGAAGGGACTAGTAGAAGACTTCAGGAGGATAGAGGCAGTCTGGTGAAATGGAACCCACAATAACAAATGAATTAGGAGCAGGTGTAGTCCATTCGGCCCCTCGAGCCTGCTCTGCCATTCAATGGCTGATCTGATTTTGATTCATGTACTAGGACATCCAGATCCCTCTGTCCCGTCCAGTTCTGCAGTTTCGATCCATTTCAATAATATACTGATTTTTATTCTTCCTGCTAAAGTGGACAAGCTCACATTTTCCCACATTGTACTCCATCTGCCAATTTTTAGCTCACTCACATAACCTATGGCAAACTCTTTGCAGTCAGTGTATGACCTCTTGACAGCTTACTATCCAACCTATCATTGGACAGACACAGGGCAGGTTAACTTCAGTGCTGAGAAATGTGAAGTGATGCATTTTGGAAGGAAGACTGAGTGATATAAACTAAATGGTACAATGTTAGAATGGGTGACAGGATAGAGAGATCTGGGATTTCATCAATGTTTACCGGTTCTACCCAAAAGCTCAATTTGGGGCTTGGAATCTGTGAGTTGAATTTAGCTTCATCCTGAAAAGTGTTAGCAAACGTGTTGGGAAATGTGTCAAAAGCTGTTTCCATTCAGACATTCCTGCATTGTCCGTCTCTCCCACTCTCTCCTTCTCTCTCTGTCTCTCCCTCTGTCTCTCCATCTTTCTCCTATCTTTGTCTCCCTCTCTCTGTCCTTTTGTCTGTATTTCTCTCCCTGTCAATCTCTCTCTCTCCTTACATCTCTGCCTCTCTCTCTGTCTCTCTCTCTCGGTCTCTCTCACTGTCCCTCCATCTGTCTTTCCCTGTCTGTTTCTCCCTTTCTCTCGTTCCATCTCTGACTCTCTCTCTCTCTGTCCCTCCATCTGTCTTTCCTTCTCTGCCTCTGACTCTCTCTCCTTCTCTCTCTGTCTCTCTCTCTCTATCCCTCCATCTGTCCTTCCCTTCCTGACACTCCCCCTCTCTCCTTCTCTCTCTGTCTCTCACTTTGTCCCTCCATCTGTGTTTCCGTTCCTGACACTCTCTCTCACTACTTCTATCTCTGTCTCTGCCACTCTCTCTGTCTCTCTCACTTGCCCCTCCATCAGTCTTTCCCTCTCTGTCCCTCCATCTGTCTTTCCCTTCCTGTCACTCCCTCTCTCTCCTTCCATCTCTGCCTCTCTCTCTCTGTCCCTCCATCTGTCTTACCCCCGCCCCCCGTCACTCCATCACACTCCTTCTATCTCTGTCTCTCTCTCTCTCTATCGCTCCATCTGTCCTTCCCTCCCTGTCACTCCATTTCTCTCCCTGTCTCTCTCTCTCAGTCCCTCCATCTGTCTTTCCCTCTCTGTCACTCCATCTCTCTCCTTCTATCTTTCTCTCTCTGTCCCTCCATCTGTCTTTCCTTCTCTGTCTCTCCCTCTCTCTATCTCTGTCTCTCTCTCTCTGTCTCTCGACCTGTCTTTCCCTCCCTGTCACTACCTCTCTATCCTTCCATCTCTGTCTCTCTCACTATCCCTCCATCTGTACTTCCCACCGTCACTCCATCTCTCTCCTTTTCTCTCTGTGTCTCACTCTGTCTCTCCATGTGTCTTTCGCTCTCTGTCTCTCCCACTCTCTCCTTCTGTCTCTGTCTCTCCTCTGTCGCTCCATCTGACTTTCCCTCTCTGTCTCTCCATCTCTCTCCTATCTTTGTCTCTTTCTCTGTCCTTCTGTCTGTATTTCTCTCCCTGTCAATCCCTCTCTCTCCTTACATCTCTGCCTCTCTCTCTGTCTCTCTCTCTCTGTCTCTCTCTTTCTGTCTTTCCATCTGTCGTTCCCTCTCTGTCTCTTCCTCTCTTTCTTTCTCTCTCTGTCTCTCTCTCTCTCTCTCTCTGTCTCTCCATCTAACTTTCCCACCCCCTGTCACTCCCTCTCTCTCCTTCTATCTCTATATCTGCCTCTCTCTCTCTGTCTCTCTCTCTGTCCCACCATCTGTCCTTGCATGCCCTGTCACTCCCTCTCTCTCCTTCTATCTCTCTCTGTCCCTCCATCTGTCTTTCCCTCTCTGTCTCTCCCTCTCTCTCCTTCTCTCTCTGTCTATCACTTTGTCCCTCCGCCTGTCTTTCCCTCCCTGTCACACCAGCGCTTCCTTCTATCTCTGTCTGTCTCTCTGTCTCTCCATCTGTCTTTCCCTCCCTATCAATCCCGCTCTCTCCTTCCATCTCTGCCTCTCTCTCTGTCCCTCCATCTGTCATCCCAGCCGCACCCCCATCATTCCATCTCTCTCCTCTCTCTGTTTCTCTCTCTGTATCCCGCCATCTGTACTTCCCTCCATGTCACTCCATCTCTCTCCCTGTCTCTCTCTCTCTTTCCCTCCATCTGTCTTTCCCTCCCTGACACTCCCTCTCTCTCCTTCTACCTCTGTCTCTCTCTCTCTCTATCCCTCAATCTGTCCTTCCCTCCCAGTCACTCCAGCACTCTACTTCTTACTCTGTCTCTCTCTCTCTGTCCCTCCAACTGTCTTTCCCTCCCTGTCACTCCCGGTCTCTCCTTCTATCTCTGCCTCTCTCTCTCTGTCCCTCCATCTGACCTTCCCTCCCTGTCACTCCCTCTCTCTCCTTCCATCTCTGCCTCTCTCTCTCTCTGTCTCTCCATCTGTCTTTCCCTCTCTGTCTCTCCCACTCTCTCCTTCTCTCTCTGTCTTTCTCTGTCTCTCTCTGCGTCAGTCTCCCCGTCACACGCTCTCTCTCTTTCTGTCTCTGTCACTCTCTCTCTATCCCCATCTGTCCTTCGCTCCCTGTCTCTACATCTGTCTCCTTCTCACGCTGCCTCTCTCTCTCTGTCTCTCCATCTGTCCTTCCCTCCCTGTCACACCGTCTCTCTCCTTCTCTCTCTGTCTCTCTGTCTCTCTGTCCCTTCTTCTGCCTTTCCCTCCCTGACACTCCCTCACTCTCCTTCTATCTCTGTCTCTCTCTCTCTCTCTGTCCCTTCTTCTGCCTTTCCCTCCCTGACACTCCCTCACTCTCCTTCTATCTCTCTCTCTCTCTCTCTCTCTCTGTCCCTCCATCTGTCTTTCCCTGTCTGTTTCTCCCTCTCTCTCCTTCTCTCTCTGTCTCTCACTTTGTCCCTCCATCAGTCTTTTCCTCCCTGACTACCCTCTCTCTCCTTGCATCTCTGTCTCTCTCTCTCTATCCCACCATCTGTCCTTCCCTCCCTGTCTCTCCGTCTCGCTCCTTCTATCGCTGTCCCCGCCTCTCTCTCTGTCTCTCTCACTTTGTCCCTCCGTCTGTCTTTCCCTCCCTGTCACTCCCTCTCTCTCCTTCTATCTCTGTCTATCTCTCTGTCTCTCCATGTGTCTTTCCCTCCCTATCAATCCCTCTCTCTCCTTCCATCTCTGCTTCTCTCTCTGTCCCTCCATCTGCCTTCCCACCTCGCCATTCACTCCATCTCGCTCCTATCTCTGTCTCTGTCTCTGTATCCCACCATCTGCCCTTCCCTCCCTGTCAGTCCATCTCTCTCCCTGTCTCTCTCTCTGCCCCTCCATCTGTCTTACCCTCCCTGTCACTCCCTCTCTCTCCTTCCATCCATGCCTCTCTCTCTCTCTCTCTGTGTCTCCATCTGCCTTTCACTCTCTGTCTCTCCCTCTCTCTCCTTCTATTCTGTATCTCTCGCTCTCTTCCTTTCCATCTGTCTTTCCCTCCCTGTTACTCCCTCCCTCTCCTCCCATCTCTGCCTCTCTCTCTCTATCCCCCAATCTGTCCTCCGATCCCTGTCACTCCAGCTCTCTCCTTCTATCATTGCCTCTCCCTCTGTCTCTCTCTCTCTGTCTCTCCATATGTCCTTCCCTCCCTGTCACTCCCTCTCTCCCCTTCTACCTCTGCCTCTCTCTCTGTCTCTCTCTCTCTCTCTGTCCCTCCATCTGTCTTTCCCTGTCTGTTTCTCCCTCTCTCTCCTTCCATCTCTGCCTCTCTCTCTCTGTCCCTCCATCTGTCTTTCCCTCTCTGTCTCTCAATCTCTCTCCTTCTCTCGCTGTCTCCCTCTCTCTGTCTTTCCATCTGTCGTTCTCTCTCTGTCCCTCACTCTATCCCTAGATCCGTCTTTCCTTCTCTGTCTCTCCCTCTCTCTCCTTCTATCTCTGCCTCTCTCTCTGTCCCTCCATCTGTCTTTCCCTCCCAGGCACTCCCTCTCTCTCCTTCCATCTCTTTCTCTCTCTCTCTCTCTCTGTCCCTCCATCTGTCTTTCCCTCCCCGACACTCCCTCTCTCTCCTTCCATCTCTGTCTCTCTCTCTGCCCCTCCATCTGTCGTTCCCTCTCTGTCACTCCCTGTCTCTCCTTCTATCTCTGTCTCTCTCTCTGTCCCTCCATCTGTCTTTCCCTCCCCGACACTCCCTCTCTCTCCTTCCATCTCTGTCTCTCTCTCTGCCCCTCCATCTGTCGTTCCCTCTCTGTCACTCCCTGTCTCTCCTTCTATCACTGTCTCTCTCTCTATCCCTATATTCCTGCAGCTGTCCTTCCCTCCCTTTTACTCCATCTGTCTCCTACTCTCTCTGTCTCTCACTCTGTCCCTCCATCTGTCTTTCCCTCCCTGACACTCCCTCTCTCTCCTTCTATCTCTGTGTCTCTCTCTGTCTCTCTCTCTATCTGTCCATCTGTCTTTCCCTCCCTGTCTCTCCCTCTCTCTTCTTCTATCTCTGTCTCTGCCTCTCTCTCTGCTTCTCTCTCTGTCTCTCCAACTGTCTTTCCCTCTCTGTCCTTCTCTCTCTCCTTCTCTCTCTGTCTCTCACTCTGTCCCTCCATCTGTCTTTTCCTCCCTGACACTCTCTCTCTCTCCATCTCTCTCTGTCTCTCTCTCTCTCTCTGCCTTTCCATCTGTCTTTCCCTCCTTGTCACTCCATCTCTCTCCTTCCATCTCTGCTTCTCTCTCTCTCTCTCTGTCTCTCCAACTGCCTTTGCCTCTGTTTCTCTCCCACTCTCTCCTTCTCTCTCTGTCACTGCCTCTCTCTCTGTCTCTCTGTCACACCCTCTCTCTTTTTCTATCTCTGTCTCTCTCTCTGTCCCTCCATCTGTCTTACCCTCTCTGTCTCTGCCGCTCTCTCCTTCTATTTCTGTCTCTCTGTCTCTGTCTCTCCATCTGTCTTTCCCTCCCTGACACTCCCTCTCTGTCCTTCTATCTCTGTCTCTCTCTGTTTCCCTTTACCCCTCCATCTGTCCTTCCCTCCCTGTCACTCCATCTGTCTCCTTCTCTCTCTGTCTCTCACTCTGTCCCTCCATCTGTCTTTCCCTCCCTGACACTCCCTCTCTCTCCTTCCTTCTCTGTCTCTCTCTGTCCCTCCATCTGTCTTTCCCTCTCTGTCTCTCCCTCTCTCTCCTATCTCTGTGTCTCTCTCTGTCTCTCTCTGTCTCTCCATCTGCCTTTTCCTCCCTGTTTCTCCCTCTCTCTCCTTCTCTCTCTGTTTCCCTTTACCCCTCCATCTGTCCTTCCCTCCCTGTCACTCCATCTGTCTCCTTCTCTCTCTGTCTCTCACTCTGTCCCTCCATCTGTCTTTCCCTCTCTGTCTCTCCCTCTCTCTCCTTCTCTCTCTGTCTATCACTTTGTCCCTCCGCCTGTCTTTCCCTCCCTGTCACACCAGCGCTTCCTTCTATCTCTGTCTGTCTCTCTGTCTCTCCATCTGTCTTTCCCTCCCTATCAATCCCGCTCTCTCCTTCCATCTCTGCCTCTCTCTCTGTCCCTCCATCTGTCATCCCAGCCGCACCCCCATCATTCCATCTCTCTCCTCTCTCTGTTTCTCTCTCTGTATCCCGCCATCTGTACTTCCCTCCATGTCACTCCATCTCTCTCCCTGTCTCTCTCTCTCTTTCCCTCCATCTGTCTTTCCCTCCCTGACACTCCCTCTCTCTCCTTCTACCTCTGTCTCTCTCTCTCTCTATCCCTCAATCTGTCCTTCCCTCCCAGTCACTCCAGCACTCTACTTCTTACTCTGTCTCTCTCTCTCTGTCCCTCCAACTGTCTTTCCCTCCCTGTCACTCCCGGTCTCTCCTTCTATCTCTGCCTCTCTCTCTCTGTCCCTCCATCTGACCTTCCCTCCCTGTCACTCCCTCTCTCTCCTTCCATCTCTGCCTCTCTCTCTCTCTGTCTCTCCATCTGTCTTTCCCTCTCTGTCTCTCCCACTCTCTCCTTCTCTCTCTGTCTTTCTCTGTCTCTCTCTGCGTCAGTCTCCCCGTCACACGCTCTCTCTCTTTCTGTCTCTGTCACTCTCTCTCTATCCCCATCTGTCCTTCGCTCCCTGTCTCTACATCTGTCTCCTTCTCACGCTGCCTCTCTCTCTCTGTCTCTCCATCTGTCCTTCCCTCCCTGTCACACCGTCTCTCTCCTTCTCTCTCTGTCTCTCTGTCTCTCTGTCCCTTCTTCTGCCTTTCCCTCCCTGACACTCCCTCACTCTCCTTCTATCTCTGTCTCTCTCTCTCTCTCTGTCCCTTCTTCTGCCTTTCCCTCCCTGACACTCCCTCACTCTCCTTCTATCTCTCTCTCTCTCTCTCTCTCTCTGTCCCTCCATCTGTCTTTCCCTGTCTGTTTCTCCCTCTCTCTCCTTCTCTCTCTGTCTCTCACTTTGTCCCTCCATCAGTCTTTTCCTCCCTGACTACCCTCTCTCTCCTTGCATCTCTGTCTCTCTCTCTCTATCCCACCATCTGTCCTTCCCTCCCTGTCTCTCCGTCTCGCTCCTTCTATCGCTGTCCCCGCCTCTCTCTCTGTCTCTCTCACTTTGTCCCTCCGTCTGTCTTTCCCTCCCTGTCACTCCCTCTCTCTCCTTCTATCTCTGTCTATCTCTCTGTCTCTCCATGTGTCTTTCCCTCCCTATCAATCCCTCTCTCTCCTTCCATCTCTGCTTCTCTCTCTGTCCCTCCATCTGCCTTCCCACCTCGCCATTCACTCCATCTCGCTCCTATCTCTGTCTCTGTCTCTGTATCCCACCATCTGCCCTTCCCTCCCTGTCAGTCCATCTCTCTCCCTGTCTCTCTCTCTGCCCCTCCATCTGTCTTACCCTCCCTGTCACTCCCTCTCTCTCCTTCCATCCATGCCTCTCTCTCTCTCTCTCTGTGTCTCCATCTGCCTTTCACTCTCTGTCTCTCCCTCTCTCTCCTTCTATTCTGTATCTCTCGCTCTCTTCCTTTCCATCTGTCTTTCCCTCCCTGTTACTCCCTCCCTCTCCTCCCATCTCTGCCTCTCTCTCTCTATCCCCCAATCTGTCCTCCGATCCCTGTCACTCCAGCTCTCTCCTTCTATCATTGCCTCTCCCTCTGTCTCTCTCTCTCTGTCTCTCCATATGTCCTTCCCTCCCTGTCACTCCCTCTCTCCCCTTCTATCTCTGCCTCTCTCTCTGTCTCTCTCTCTCTCTCTCTGTCCCTCCATCTGTCTTTCCCTGTCTGTTTCTCCCTCTCTCTCCTTCCATCTCTGCCTCTCTCTCTCTGTCCCTCCATCTGTCTTTCCCTCTCTGTCTCTCAATCTCTCTCCTTCTCTCGCTGTCTCCCTCTCTCTGTCTTTCCATCTGTCGTTCTCTCTCTGTCCCTCACTCTATCCCTAGATCCGTCTTTCCTTCTCTGTCTCTCCCTCTCTCTCCTTCTATCTCTGCCTCTCTCTCTGTCCCTCCATCTGTCTTTCCCTCCCAGGCACTCCCTCTCTCTCCTTCCATCTCTTTCTCTCTTCTCTCTCTCTGTCCCTCCATCTGTCTTTCCCTCCCCGACACTCCCTCTCTCTCCTTCCATCTCTGTCTCTCTCTCTGCCCCTCCATCTGTCGTTCCCTCTCTGTCACTCCCTGTCTCTCCTTCTATCTCTGTCTCTCTCTCTGTCTCTCCATCTGTCTTTCCCTCCCTGACACTCCCTCTCTGTCCTTCTATCACTGTCTCTCTCTCTATCCCTATATTCCTGCAGCTGTCCTTCCCTCCCTTTTACTCCATCTGTCTCCTACTCTCTCTGTCTCTCACTCTGTCCCTCCATCTGTCTTTCCCTCCCTGACACTCCCTCTCTCTCCTTCTATCTCTGTGTCTCTCTCTGTCTCTCTCTCTATCTGTCCATCTGTCTTTCCCTCCCTGTCTCTCCCTCTCTCTTCTTCTATCTCTGTCTCTGCCTCTCTCCCTGCTTCTCTATCTGTCTCACCAACTGTCTTTCCCTCTCTGTCCTTCTCTCTCTCCTTCTCTCTCTGTCTCTCACTCTGTCCCTCCATCTGTCTTTTCCTCCCTGACACTCTCTCTCTCTCTCCATCTCTCTCTGTCTCTCTCTCTCTCTCTGTCTTTCCATCTGTCATTCCCTCCTTGTCACTCCATCTCTCTCCTTCCATCTCTGCTTCTCTCTCTCTCTCTGTCTCTCCAACTGCCTTTGCCTCTGTTTCTCTCCCACTCTCTCCTTCTCTCTCTGTCACTGCCTCTCTCTCTGTCTCTCAGTCACACCCTCTCTCTTTTTCTATCTCTGTCTCTCTCTCTGTCCCTCCATCTGTCTTACCCTCTCTGTCTCTGCCGCTCTCTCCTTCTATTTCTGTCTCTCTGTCTCTGTCTCTCCATCTGTCTTTCCCTCCCTGACACTCCCTCTCTGTCCTTCTATCTCTGTCTCTCTCTGTTTCCCTTTACCCCTCCATCTGTCCTTCCCTCCCTGTCACTCCATCTGTCTCCTTCTCTCTCTGTCTCTCACTCTGTCCCTCCATCTGTCTTTCCCTCCCTGACACTCCCTCTCTCTCCTTCCCTCTCTGTCTCTCTCTGTCCCTCCATCTGTCTTTCCCTCTCTGTCTCTCCCTCTCTCTCCTATCTCTGTGTCTCTCTCTGTCTCTCCATCTGCCTTTTCCTCCCTGTTTCTCCCTCTCTCTCCTTCTCTCTCTGTCTCTGCCTCTCTCTCTGTCTCTCCCTCTGTCTCTCCATCCGTCCTTCCCTCCTTGTCACTCCATCTCTCTCCTTCTCCCTCTGTCTCTCTCTTGGTCTCTCCATCTGCCTTCCCACCCACCCCCATCACTCCATCTCTCTCCTTCTATCTCTGTCTCTCTCTCTCTCTCTTTCCCTCCTTCTGTCCTTCCTTCACTGTCACTCCATCTCTCTCCTCTCTCTGTCTCTCACTCTGTCCCTCCATCTGTCTTTCCCTCTCTGTCACTCGCTCCCTCTCCTTCTATCTCTGTCTCTCTCTCTGCTATCACTGACACTGGGAGAGAGACAGAGGGACGGAGGTTTAGATATGAAGGCATAGAGAGGGCTGCAGAGAGGGACAAACTTGGAGATAGAGAGAGATTGTTGAGTTGGATGAAGAGGATAATGTAAGATATATTAACTTGATTTAATCCTTCACTGCTGTGTACACAAACATATTTGAGATAGGTATGGAGAGAAAAAAAAACATCGGGAGAGGGAGGAATGCAGATGAAGTTGGGGCCCAGGCAGACACTTTTGATGATCCAGAAGGAATAGCCTCCATTTTAAATATTCAGCCTACTATTCCACTGTGGGAACCATCACACCCTCATGATATTGTTTGTGGAAATTGCATGCTGGCTTATTGGTCAATTTTTAAACCAGGGATTGATAGATTCTTGTTAACCAAAGGTATTAAGAGATAAGGGGCAAAGGTGGGATATATGGTGTTAGTTAGATCACAGATCAGCCCGGATCTCACTGAATGCTGGAACAGGGTCGAGGGGTTAAATTGCCTCCTCATCTTCCTATGCCTGATGTTAAATATCCTTCTATCACTCTCAGTCACCCTGTCAGTCTGTTTCTCTCTTTCTGTCTCTCTCTCTGTCTATTTCGGACAGTGCAGAGTGAGATTCACTCTGTATCCACCCCATGATGTTCCTGTCCTGGGAATGTTGGATGGGACAGTGTGGAAGGAGCATTACTCTATATCTATTCCATGCAGTACCTGTCTGGGGAATGTTAATGGGAGAGTGCAAGCAGAGAGGTCTGGGACAAGGGTCCTCATGGGTCGGACTTAATGGTGCCTCCTAATTGACCAGTTAGCAATATTGGTGCTCCAGGGATGAAAGGGACATTGGCTGAGTGGATACGACTTTGGCTGAGAGAGTGGACAATGGTTGTTTCAGACTGGAGGGAGGTATACAGTGGAGGTTTATATTAGCACCACTGCTCTTTTTGATATATACTAATGACTTGGACTTGTGTTTGAAGGGCATAACTTCAATGTTTGCCAATATTTGTGTCATCTGCAATGTAATAAACCGGGAAGGGACTAGTAGCAGACTTCAGGAGGATAGAGGCAGTCTGGTGAAATGGAACACACAAGAACAAATGAATTGGGAGCAGGTGTAGGCCATTCGGCCCCTCGAGCCTGCTCTGCCGTTCAATGGAAGATCTGATTGTGAACTCAACTCCACTTTCCTGTCTGTGTCCCATAACCCTTGACTCCCTAATTGATCAAAAATCTATCGAACTCAGCCTTGAATATCTTCAATGAACCAGCCTCCACTGGTCTCTGGGGAAGAGAATTCCGCAGAATGACCCCCCTCTGAGAGAAACACATTTCTCCTCAGCTCAGTTTTTAATGGAACGTCCCTAATTTTTAAACTGTGTCCCCTAGTTCTAGTCTCCCCAACAAGGGGAAACATCCTCTCTATATCCACCCTGTCCAGTCCCCTCGGGACATGAGATGTTTCACTCAGTTCGCCTCTCATTCCTCTAAACTCCAGTGGGTATAGACCCAACCTGTTCAACCTTTCCTCATAAGATAACCCCTTCATCCCAGGAATCAGCCCAGTGAACCTTCTCTGAACTCCTTCGAATGCAATTATATAATTTCTTCAATAAGGGGACCAAAAGTGTCCACAATGCTGCAGACGTCATCTGGCTTATGCCCTGTACAGCTGTAACAACATTTCCCAACTTTGATATTCTATTCACCTTGCAATAAACAACAACTTTCCATTTGCCTTCCGAATCACTTGCTGTTGCTACACGGTAACATTTTGCGATTCATGTGCTTCGACATCCAGATTGCTCTGTTATGTACAGTTCTGCAGTCTCTCTCCATTTCAATAATATACAGATTTTTATTCTTCCTGCTAAACTGGACAAGCTAACATTTTCCCACATTGAACTCCATCTGCCAATTTTTTGTTCACTCACTTAACTTATGGAAATCTCTTTGCAGACACTATATGTCCTCTTGACAGCTTACTATCCAACCTATCATTGGACAGACACAGGGCAGGTTAACTTCAATGCTGAGAAATGTGAAGTGATGCATTTTGGAAGGAAGACTGAGTGATATAAACTAAATGGTACAATGGTAGAATGGGTGACAGGACAGAGAGATCTGGGATTTCATCAATGTTACCTATTCTACCCAAAAGCTCTATTTGGAGCTTGGAATCTGTGTGTTGAATTTAGCTTCATCCTGAAAATTGTTAGCAAACGTGTTGGGAAATGTGTCAAAAGCTGTTTCCATTCAGACATTCCTGCATCGTGGAAGTGCGAGCTGTCTTTGCAGAGACAGGAAATAGAGTTGTTTGAATGGACCGGCAGGTTTTGGTTGATGCAATAAGGTGAGAATTTGAATTGTGTCCCTTGCAGATACACAGAATTGAAGGTATTTACAGAACACCACATGAAGTAGTTTACCAATGTCTGACAAACTTCAAAGGCCTGAAACACATGGAAGAAGAGGAGAAGGGAACAATATACAAAACTTCAGACAGTCACACAACAGCAATAGGGAAATGAATCTCTCTTTATGGGTTTTAATTTGAAGGCCTGAGCTGTTGATTGAAAAAGTAGGAGTTTAAATCCCACGCTGGGCTGTTGTGAATTTGAATTTTGTTCTTTCGAAAAATAAATATAAATCTGGAATTAAAAAACCACTAGGATGGAATGATTCACTCCTGTCTACTAGTGCAAAGCCTGTGTGTGTCTCAGTTTTGCTGTGTTTATTAACGATTTAAGATGATGTGGTAGAATGCAACATACCCAAGTTTACCAATGACACAAAAATAGGCAGTATTGTAAGCAATGTAGCTGGAAGCAGAACAATGCAAAGAGATATCTGAAGTGAATGGTTAAAACTGTGGTGGATAGATTTCCATGTCAGTAAAAAAGTCTAGAACAGAGTACTTTATAAATGGTGAAAAGATAGAAACACTGGAGGTCCAAAGAGACATGAGGGGTCCATGTCCATTTGAGTGCAGAGTAGATTTACCAGAATGATAACTGGATTCCAAGGGATAAATAACGAGGTGATATTACACAAACTGGGGATTTACTCCCTTGGAATTTAGGAGGTTCAAGGTGATTAGGTTCAAAGTTGTTGAGATACGACGGGGAACTGATGGGGTAGTTTGCGAGAAACTATTTCGGCAGCAGTGGAATATAGCAACAGGAGTAGGCCATTCAGCCCATTGAGCCTGCTCCGCCATTCAAGACGATCATGGCTGATCATCCACTTCAATGTGTTTTTCCCAAACTATGCTCATATCCCTTTATGTCATTGGTATTCAGCAATCTGTCAATCTCTGCTTTAAACATACTCAATGACTGAGCTTCCACAGCCCTCTGGGATAGAGAATTCCTAAGTTTCACAACCCTCTGAGTAATGACATTTCTCCTCATCTCTGTCCCAAGTGGCTTCCCCCTTATTTTGATATTGTGTCCCCTGATTATAGACTCCTCAACCAGGAGAAACATCTTAACTGCATCTACCCTGTCGATCTATAACGTTACCCCAGAGTCTCCACACAGCCTGTCTTCCCGTCCCGCTGCTTCTAAAGTGTCTCAGGGCCTCCTGGCACTTTCTATCTCTCTGCTTCTGTCTCTATCCCTCACTATCTCTCTGTTCTCTCTCCATTTCTATCTCTCCCTATATCTCTGATACCCTACCTCTGTTCCTCTCTCTCTGTCTATCACTCTCTCCCACCATGTTGGTTATCATTGGGGGTCGAGTTAAATCACAGACAAAATAAACATTTCACCTGTCTGCCCCGGAATAAATAGCAAAATTTGTGGCTATTTTATGTCTGTATTCAGACAATATAGACAGCAGTGTATATTATATGATGGGATGCTGCAAATCGATTTACACTAGTACTGCTGGAAAAACAACTTAAAAATAATTATTCACAAGTCTACTTCAATTTAACGACAGGTATGACCCGATAAGGTAATAAATGCCAAAAGTCTTGATTGTTTTAGAGTACGTTAAGCTTTACTCTGTCTGGCTTTCAGAAATTAAACATTACACATGAACTGCAAGATTAAAGATTATACATAGGTTAGGTTACATAGAATTTTGGAAGGACTAACAAGGCTTGGGAATATCCAATGAATGGTAGGAGCAGAGGAAGTACCGAGTGTCAGAGGGATCTTGGTGTACTTGTCCATAGATCACTGAAGGCTGCAGCGCTGGTAGACAAGGTGGTTAGGAAGGAAAATGGGATACTTGCCTTTATTAGTTGATGCATAGAATATAAGAACAGGGAGGTTATGATGGAGCTATATAAAACACTGGTTCGGCCACAGCTGGAGTACTGTGTACAGTTCTGGGCGCCACACTATGGGAAGGATGTGATTGCACTGGAGAGGATGCAGAGGAGATTGACCAGGATGTTGCCTGGGCTGGAGCATTTCAGCTATGAAAAGAGACTGAAAAGGCTGGAGTTGTTTTCCTTAGAGCAGAGAAGGCTGAGGGGGGACCTGATTGAGGTATACAAAATTATAAGGGGCATTGCTAGGTTCAATCGGAAGAAACATTTTCCCTTAGCGGAGGGGTCAATAACCAGGGGGCATAGATTGAAGGCAATGGGCAGGTGGTTTAGAGGGGATTCGAGGAAAATATTTTTCACGCAGAAGGTGGTTGGAATCTGGAACGCTCTGCCTGAAGAGGTGGAGGAGGCAGGGACCCTCACAACACTTAAGAAGTATTTAGATGAGCACTTGAAATGCCGTACCACACAAGGCAATGGACCAAGTACTGGAAAATTGGACGACAATAGGTAGGTGCTTGATGGTGGACACAGACACGATGGGCCGAACGACCTGTTTCTGTGCTGAATAACTCTATGACACTAACTGTCGTCATCGAATTCAGCTGAAAATTGATCAGTTACATTGTCATTTCAGTCATTTCAGTCCATATTTACAGTCCACACGGTACCTTGCTGTTGTAATAAAGTCATATAGTATATATTCCTCCCACTGGGGCAAACTTTCACTGGCTCAACATTCTCACCAAGTACTAAAGCATTTCACAATGCAAGACTCACAAATTCAACACAAGTTTCCTTTTCTGAGTCTCGCTGGTCTGTTCTGATTCTCTGAGGGATTACTGATGCTTATCCTGCACATGAGCAGTCGTCCTAATGCCGTGTGCCTGTCCTGCTCCCAAACCCGGCATCCACTTCCATTAAGGCAAGTGATACAGGAGCGTCTCAGTGACTGAGGCAGGTGAGTCTTGAGGCTGAGCCGGGGACATTGAGTGACCCGGGTTAATCCGACACTCGAGGGACAGTTTAAACGGAGCTTTGCTCTGTATCTAACCTGTTCTGTACCTTCTCTGAGATTGTTTGATGGGGCAAGTGCAGACGAGGAGAGTTATTCCTTACCCATTTTAAATATAGAGAAGTGAATATCCAAGAGATTGTTTTTCGTGTGATGAGGGTTTCTGCCTCTACCATCCTTTAGAGTCATCGAGAGATACAGCACTCAAACAGCCCCTTCGGCCTGCCCAGTCTGTGCCGGCCATCAACCACCCATTTTATACTAATCCTGTCAGGCAGTGAGTTCCAAACACCCACCAGCCACTGGGTGAAGAAACTATTGATGTGTTTCGTTCTGTTAAGTTTGATGTCAATGTTTCCCCAGGATGTTGATGCTGGGAATTCAGCGATGGGATAATGCTTTGAATGTAAAGGGGAGGTGGTTGGATTCTCTCTTGTTGCAGATGATCATTGCCTGGCACTTGTGTGACATGAATGTTACTTCCCACTGGTCGGCCCAAGATTGAATGTTGTCCGGGTCTTGGTGCATGTGGCTATGGATTGCTTCATTATCTGAGGCAAAATACTGTGGATGCTGGAAATCTGGAAAGCATCGAGCTGAAGCACTAACTCGGTTTTGCTCTCCACAGATGCCGCTTGACCTGCTTAGTATTCCCAGCATTCTCTCCTGTGATCTCAGCTGAAGATAGTTGAGCCTCGGACACTACCCTGAGGAAGTCCTGCAGTGATGTCCTGGGACTGAGATGATTGACCTCCAACAACCACAACCATCTTCCTTTGTGCTCGGTATGAGTCCAACCAGCGGATTCCCACTGACTTCAATTTTATTCTGGCTCCTCGATGTCACACTCGGTCAAACGCTGCCTTCATGTTCAGGTCAGTCTCTCTTCCGAGCAGCAGACAGGAGTGAATCATTCCCTTTGACCCGTTGTACACTGAACAAGCTGTGCTTCTTCACAGCATGATACAGGACTGTACACGGCCGATTAATGTAGCCCATCAAACACTCTCAGAGCAGGTTGAGCACAGCTTCGGAATAGAGTATAGTTCCTTCAACATTCTCTCTCTGTCTTCCTCTCTCTGTCTCTCCCTCCTGCTATCTCTGACACGAGGAGAGAGACCGAGAGAGAGAGGGTTAGTTATGAAGGGAGAGAGAGGGCTGTAGAGAGGGGCAAAGTTGGAGTGAGAGAGATTGTTGAGATGGATGAAAAGGATAATGTAAGATATGTTAATTTGATGTAATCCTTCACTGTTGTGTACACAAACAGAAAGAGATAGATATGGAGAGAAAAAAACATCAGCAGAGGGGGAAATGCAGATGAAGTTGGGGCCCAGGCAGACACTTTTGATGATCCAGAAGGAGCAGCCTCCATTTTAAACATCCAGCAAGCTATTCCACTGTGGGAGCCATCGCACCCTCATGATATTTGTTGTGCAAATTTTTTGCTGGCATATTGGTTAATTTTTAAAGCTGTGATTGGTAGATTCTTGTTAACCAAAGGTATTAAGAGATGAGGGGCAAAGGCAGGATATATGGTGTTAGTTACATCACAGATCAGCCAAGATCACATTCGATGCCAGAACAGGATTGTGGGTTTGAACTGCATCCTCCTCTTCCAGTATCCCCTGTGAAGTATCCTTCTATCTCTTTTAGTCATCCTGTCAGTCCATGTCTCTCTGTTTCTCTCTTTCTGTCTCTCTCTCTGTCTCTATTGGACAGTGCAGAGTGAAATTCACTCTGTATGCACACCATGATGTTTCTGCCCTAGGAGTGTGTGATGGGACAGTGTGGAGGGACATTTACTCTGTGTCAAACCCAACATTGTGCTTAGCTTGGGAATATATAATGGGACAGTGTACCTGGAGCTTTACTCTGCATCCCTGGAATTTTGAAGGCTCAGGTGTGATTTGATGATTGTTTTCAAGGTAATAAGGGAAACTGATGGGGTAGACAGAGAGTAACAATTCCCACTGGCTGCAGAGTCTAGAACATGGGGTCATATTCTAAAAATATAAATCTAGTCTAAAAACCTTTCAGGAGTGAAATGAAGAAACACTTCAACACACCAGGTGTGGTATCAGTTTGGAACTCTCTTCCACAAATAGCAATTGATGCTGAGACACTTGTTAATTTTTAAATCTGCGTTTGATAGATTTTTATGAAACCTCTCTGTCACTCCCTCTCTCTTCTCCCATCTCTGCCTCTCTCTCTCAGTCTCTCCATCTGTCTTTCCATCTCTGTTGCTCTCACTCTCTCCTCATCTCGATGTCTCTCTCTCTCTCTCTGTCTCTCTATCAGTCTCCCCACCCATCACTCCCTCTCTCTCCTCCTATCTCTGCCTATCTCTCTATCCCTCCATCTGTCCGTCCCTCCCTGTCTCTCCATCTCTCTCTGTCTCTCACTCTGTCCCTCCAACTGTGTTTCCCTCCCTCTGACACTCCCTCTCTCTCCTTCTATCTCTCTCTCTCTCTGTCGCTCTATCCCTCCATCTACCCATACCTCCCTTTCACTCCATCTCTCTCCTTCTCTCTTTGTCTCTATCTCTGTCTCTCCATCTGTCTTTCCCTTCCTGTCGCTCCCTCACTCTCCTTCTATCTCTGTCTTTCTCACTCTGTCTCTTCATCTGCCTTCCCCACCCCCTGACAATCCCTCTCTCTCCTTCCAACTCTGTCTCTGCCTCTCTCTCTGTCTCTCTCTCTTTCCCGACAGCTGCCTTTCCCTCTTGGACACGCCCACTTTCTCCGTCTTTCTCTGTCTCTCTCTCTCTCTATCAATCCATCTGTTCTTCCTTCCCTGTCACTCCTTTTCCATCTCTCTTTCTCTCCATGACACTCCCTCACTCTCCTTCTATCTCTGTTTTTCTCTCTGTCCCTCCATCTGTCTTTCCTTGCTGTCACTCCATCTCTCTCCTTCTATCTCTGTCTCTCTCTCTGTCCCTCCATCTGTCTTTCCTTGCTGTCTCTCCCTCTCTCTCCTTCTCTCTCTGTCTCTCACTTTGACCCTCCGTCTGTCTTTCCCTCCCTGTCCCTCCCTCTCTCTCCTTCTATCTCTGCGTCTCTCTCTGTCCCTCCATCTGTCTTCCCACCCCCACCCCATAACTCCATATCTCTCCTATCTCTGTCTCTCTCTCTCTCTATCCCACTGGCTGTCCTTCCCTCCCTGTCACTCCATTTCTCTCCCTGCCTCTCTCTCTCTATCCCTCCATCTGGCCTTCCCACCCTGCCACTCCCTCTCTCTCCTTCGCTCTCTGTCTCTCTCTCTATCCCTCCATCTGTCTTTCCCTCCCTGACACTCCCTCTCTATCCTTCCATCTCTGCCTCTCTCTCTGTCATTCCCCCGCTGTCACTCCCTCTCTCTCCTTCCATCTCTGCCTCTCTCTCTTTCTCTGTCTCTCCAACTGCCTTTCCCTCTCTGTCTCTCCCAAACTCTCCTTCTCTCTCGGTCTCTGCCTCTCTCTCTATCTCTCTCTCTGTCCCTCCATCTGTCTTTCCCTCTCTGTCTCACCCTCTCTCTCCTTCCATCTCTGTCTCTCCATCTCTCCCTCGATCAGTCTTTCCCTCCCTGTCACTCCCTCTCTCTCCTGCCATCTCTGCCTCTCTCTCTGTCTCTCCATCTGTCTTTCCCTCTCTGTCTCTCCCTCTCTCTCCTTCTTTCACTGTCTCTCTCTCTCTGTCTTTCCATCTTTCTTTCCCTCCCTGTCACTCCCTCTCTGTCCTTCCATCTCTTCCTCTCTCTCTTTCTCTGTCTCTCCAACTGCCTTTCCCTCTCAGTCTCTCCCAATCTCTCCTTCTCTCTCTGTCTCTGCCTCTCTCTCTGTCTCTCTCTCTGTCCCTCCATCTGTCTTTCCCTCTCTGTCTCACCCTCTCTCTCCTTCTCTCTCTGTCTCTCTCTCTGTCCCTCGATCTGTCTTTCCCTCCCTGTCACACCCTCTCTCTCCTTCCATCTCTGCCTCTCTCTCTTTCTCTGTCTCTCCAATTGCCTTTCCCTCTCTGTCTCTCCCAAACTCTCCTTCTCTCTCGGTCTCTGCCTCTCTCTCTGTCTCTCTCTCTGTCCCTCCATCTGTCTTCCCCTCTCTGTCTCACCCTCTCTCTCCTTCCATCTCTGTCTCTCTATCTGTCCCTCGATCTTTCTTTCCCTCCCTGTCACTCCCTCTCTCTCCTTCCTTCTCTGTCTCTCTCTCTGTCCCTCCATCTGTCTTTCCCTCCCTGTCACACCCTCTCTCTCCTTCCATCTCTGCCTCTCTCTCTGTCTCTCCATCTGTCTTTCCCTCTCTGTCTCTCCCTCTCTCTCCTTTCACTGTCTCTCTCTCTCTGTCTTTCCATCTGTCTTTCCTTCCCTGTCAATCCCTCTCTGTCCTTCCATCTCTGCATCTCTCTCTTTCTCTGTCTCTCCAACTGCCTTTCCCTCTCTATCACTCCCAATCTATCCTTCTCTCTCTGTCTCTGCCTCTCTCTCTGTCTGTCTCTCTGTCCCTCCATCAGTCTTTCCCTCTCTGTCTCTCGCTCTCTCTCCTTCTATCTCTGTCTTTCTGTCTCTATCACTCCATCTCTCTTTCCCTCCCAGTCACTCCATCTCTCTCCTCTCTCTTTCTCTCTCTTGGTCTCTCCATCTGTCTTCCCACCCACCCCCATCACTCCATCTCTCTCCTTCTATCTCTGTCTCTGTCTCTCTCTCTCTATCCCTCCATCTGTCCTTCCTTCACTGTCACTCCATCTCTCTCCTCTCTCTGTCTCTCACTCTGTCTCTCCATCTGTCTTTCCCTCACTGTCACTGCCTCCCTCTCCTTCTATCTCTGTCACTCCCTCTCTGTCTTTCTATCTCTGTCTCTCTCTCTCTGCCTCTCCATCTGTCTTTCCCTCTCTGCCACACGCTCCCTCTCCTTCTATCTCTGTCTCTCTCTCTGCTATCACTGACACTAGCAGAGAGACAGAGGGACGGAGGTTTAGATATGAAGGCATAGAGAGTGCTGCAGAGCGGGACAAACTTGGAGAGAGAGAGATTGTTGAGTTGGATGAAGAGGATAATGTTAGATATATTAACTTGATTTAATCCTTCACTGCTGTGCACACAAACATATTTGAGATAGGTATGGAGAGAAAAAACACATCGGGAGAGGGAGGAATGCAGATGAAGTTGGGGACCAGGCGGACACTTTTGATGATCCAGAAGGAATAGCCTCCATTTTAAATATTCAGCCAGCTATTCCACTGTGGGAACCATCACACCCCCATGATATTGATTGTGGAAATTTCATGCTGGCTTATTGGTCAATTTTTAAACCTGTGATTGATAGATTTTTGTTAACCAAATGTATTAAGAGATAAAGGGCAAAGGTGGGATCTTTGGTGTTAGTTAGATCACAGATCAGCCCTCATCTCACTGAATGCTGGAACAGGGTCGAGGGGTTAAATTGCCTCCTCATCTTCCTATGTCAGATGTTAAATATCTTTCTGTCACTCTCAGACACCCTGTCTGTCTGTGTCTCCCTCTATTTCGCTCATTCTCTCTCTCTCTCTCTCTGTCTGTTTCGGACAGTGTAGAGTGAGATTCACTCTGTATCCACCCCATGATGTTCCTGACCTGGGAGTGTAGAAGGAGCATTACTCTGTATCTAATCCAAGCTGTACCTGTCTGGGGAATGTTGATGGGAGAGTGGAAACAGAGAAGTCTGGGACCAGGGTCCTCATGGGGAGGACTTAATGGTGCCTCCCAATTGACCAGTTAGCAATATTGGTGCTCCAGGGATGAAAGGGACATTGGCTGAGTGGATACAACATTGGCTGAGAGAGTCGACAATGGTTGTTTCAGACTGGAGGGAGGTATACAGTGGAGGTTTATGTTAGGACCACTGATCTTTTTGATATAGACTCATGACTTGGGCTTGTGCTTACAGGGCATAACTTCAATGTTTGCCAATGTTTGTGACATATGCAATGTAATAAACAGAGAAGAGACCAGTAGCAGACTTCAGGAGAATAGAGGCAGTCTGGTGAAATGGAACACACAAGAACAAATGAATTTGGAGCAGGAGTAGGCCATTCGGCCCCTCGATCCTGCTGTGCCATTCAATGGCTGATCTGATTGTGAACTCAACTCCACTTTTCTGTCTGTGTCCCATAACCCTTGACTCCCTAATTGATCAAAAATCTATCGAACTCAGCCTTGAATATATTCAATGATCCAGCCTCCACTGCTCTCTGGGGAAGAGAGTTCCACAGACTGACCCCCGTCTGAGAGAAAAACATTTCTCCTCATCTCATTTTTAAATGGAACGTCCCTAATTTTTAAACTGTGTCCCCTAGTTCTAGTCTCCCCAACAAGGGGAAACATCCTCTCAGCATAAACACTGTCCAGTCCCCTCGGTACCTGAGATGTTTCACTCAGATCACCTCTCATTCTTCTAAACTCCAGTGGGTATAGACACAACCTGTTCAACCTTTCTTCATAAGATAACCCCTTCATACAAGGAATCAGCCCAGTGAACCTTCTCTGAACTACTTCGAATGCAATTATATAATTTCTTCAGTAAGGAGACCAAAAGTGTCCACAATCCTGCAGACGTCGTCTAACTTATGCCCTGCACAGCTGAAACAACACTTCCCTACTTTGATATTCTATTCACCTTGCAATAAACAACAACATTCCATTTGCCGTCCTAATCACTCGCTGTAGCTACACGGTGACATTTTGTGATTCATGTACCAGGACACCCAGATCCCTCTGTACCGTCCAGTTCTGCAGTCTCTCTCCATTTCAATAATATACTGATTTTTATTCTTCCTGCTAAAGTGGACAAGCTAACATTTTCCCACATTGTACTCCATCTCCCAATTTTTCGCTCACTCACTTAACCTACGGAAATCTCTTTGTGGACACTTTATGTCCTCTTGACAGCTTACTATCCAACCTATCATTGGACAGACACAGGGCAGGTTAACTTCAATGCTGAGAAATGTGAAGTGATGCATTTTGGAAGGAATACTGAGTGATCTAATCTAAATGGTACAATGTTAGAATGGGTGACAGGACAGATCTGGGATTTCATCAATGTTACCTGTTCTACCCTAAAGCTCAATTTGGGGCTTGGAATCTGTGAGTTGAATTTCGCTTCATCCTGAAAAGTGTTCGCAATCATGTTGGGAAATGTGTCAAAAGCTGTTTCCATTCAGACATTCCTGCATCGTGGAAGTGCGAGCTGTCTTTCCAGAGACAGGAAATAGAGTTGTTTGAATGGACCTGCAGGTTTTGGTTGATGCAATAAGATGAGAACTTGAATTGTGTCCCTTTCAGATACACAGAATTGAAGGTATTTCGAGAACACCACATGAAGTAGCTTACCAATGTCTGACAACTTTCAAAGACTTCAAACACATGGAAGAAAAGGAGAAGGGAACAATATACCAAACCTCAGTCAGTCAGGCAACAGCAGTAGAAAAATGAATCTCTTTTTTTGGGTTTTAATTTGAAGGCCTGAAAAAGCAGGAGTTCAAATCCCAAACAAAAACAAGAAATGGTGGATTCACTCAGCAGGTCTGGCAGCATCTGTGGAAAGAGAAGCAGAGTTAACGTTTCGGATCAGTGACCCTTCTTCGGAACTCAAATCCCACACTGGGCTGTTGTGAATTTGAATTCTCTTTTTTCTAAAAATAAACAAAAATATGAAATTAAAAAAACCTCTAGGATGGAATGATTCACTGATGTCTACTAGTGCAAAGCACGTGTGTGTGTCAGTTTAGCTGTATTTATTAACAATTTAAGATGATGTAGCAGAATGCACCATCGCCAAGTTTACCAATGAAACAAAAATAGGCAGCATTGTCAGCAGTGTAGCTGGAAGCATAACATTGCAAAGAGATATCTGAAGTGAATGGACAAAACTGTGGCAGATAGATTTCAATGAAAGTAAAAAAGACTAGAACAAACTACTTTATAAATGGTGAAAAGAGGGGTCCATGTCCATTTGAGTGCAGTGCAGATTTACCAGAATGATAACTGGACTCCAAAGGTTACATTACAAGGAGCTATTCCACAAACTGGGAATAATTCCATGGAATTTAGGAGGATCAAGGTGATTTGATCCAAGTTGTTGAGATATTAAGGGGAACTGATGGGGTAGTTTACGAGAAACTATTTCGGCAGCTTTGAAATATATGAACAGGAGTAGGCCATTCAGCCCATCGAGCCTGCTCCGCCATTCAAGACGATCATGGCTGATCATCCACTTCAATGTGTTTTTCCCAGACTATCCTCATATCCCTTTATGTCATTGGTATTTAGAAATCTGTCAATCTCTGCTTCAAAGATAATCAATGACTGAGCTTTCACAACCCTCTGGGATAGACAATTCCTAAGATTCACAACCCTCTGAGTAATGACATTTCACCTCATCTCTGTCCCAAGTGGCTTCCCCCTTATTTTGAAATTGTGTCCCCTGGTTCTAGACTCCTCAACCAGGAGAAACATCTTACCTGCATCTACCCTGCCTGTGTATAATGTTACCCCAGGGTCCGCACACAGCCTGTCTCCCCGTCCCCCTGCTTCTGAAGTGTCTCAGGGTCTCCTGGCACTTTCTATCTCTCTGCTTCTGTCTCTATCCCTCAATATCTCTCTGTTCTCTCTCCATTTCTATCTCTCCCTATCTCTCTGTTACTCTTCCTATGTTCCCCTCTCTCTGTCTATCACTCTCTCCCACCATGTTGGTTATCATTGGGGGTCGAGTTAAATCACAGACAAAATAAACACTTCACCTGTCTGCCCCGGAATAAATAGCAACATTTGTGGATATTTTATGTCTGTATTCAGACAATATAGACAGGAGTGTATATTATATGATGGGATGCTGCAAATCGATTTACATTCGTACTGTCGGAAAAACAACTTAAAAAGAATTATTCACAAGTCTAGACCAACTTAACGACAGATGTGACCCGATAAGGTAATAAATGCCAAAATTCTTGAGCGTTTTGGAGTACGTTAAGCTTTCCTCTGTCTGGCTTTCAGAAATTAAACATTACACATGCACTGCAAGATTAAAGATTATACATAGGTTAGGTTACATAGAATTTTGGAATGACTACCAAGGCGAGGGAATATCCAATGAATGGTAGGATCATAGGAAGTACCGAGCATCAGAGGGATCTTGGTGTACTTGTCCATAGTTCACTGAAGGCTGCAGCGCAGGTAGACAAGGTGGTTAGGAAGGTATATAGGATACTTGCCTTTATTAGTTGAGGTATAGAATATAAGAACAGGGAGGTTATGATGTCGCGATATAAAATACTGGTTAGGCCACAGCTGGAGTACTGTGTACTGTTCTGGGCACCACACTCTGGGAAGGATGTGATTGCACTGGAGAGGATGCACAGGAGATTCACCAAGATGTTGCCTGGGCTGGAGCATTTCAGCTATGAAGAGAGACTGAAAAGACTGGAGTTGTTTTCCTTAGAGCAGAGAAGGCTGAGGGGGGACCTGATTGAGGTGCACAAAATTATGAGGGGCATTGATAGGTTAGATAGGAAGAAACGTTTTCCCTTAGCGCAGGGGTCAATAACCAGGGGCATAGATATTGAAGGCAAGGAGTAGGAGGTTTAGAGAGGATTTCAGGAAAAGATTTTTCACGCTGAGGGTGGTTGGAATCTGGAACGCTCTGCCTGAAGGGGTGGTCGAGGCAGGAACCCTCACAACATTTAAGAAGTATATAGATGAGCACTTGAAATGCCGTAGCATACAAGGCTACGGGCCAAGTGCTGGAAAATGGGACGAGAATAGGTAGGTGCTTGATGGTGGCAACAGGCACGATGGGCTGAAGGGCCTATTTCTGTGCTGTATAACTCTATGACTCTGACTGTCTTCATAGAATTCAGCTGAAAATTGATCAGTTACATTGTTATTTCAGTCATTTCAGTCCATATTTACAGTACACACGGTACCTTACTGTTGTAATAAAGTCATATCGTATCTATTCATCCCACTGGGGCAAAATGTCACTGGCTCAACATTCTCACCAAATACTAAAGCATTCCACAATGCAAGACTCACAAATTCAACACAAGTTTCCTTTTCTGCGTCTCGATGGTCTGTTCTGATTCTCTGAGGGATTACTGATGCTCATCCTCCACATGAGCACGCGTCCAAATACCGTGTGCCTGTCCTGCTCCCAAACCCGGCATCCGCTTACATTAAGGCAAGTGATACAGGAGCGTCTCAGTGACTGAGGCAGGTGAGTCTTGAGGCTGAGCCGGGCACAGTGAGTGACCCGGGTTAATCCGACACTCCAGGGACAGTTTAAACTGAACTGTACTCTGTATCTAACCTGTGCTGTACCTTCTCTGAGATTGTTTGATGGGGAAGTGCAGAAGAGGAGAGTTATTCCTTACCCATTTTAAATATAGAGAAGTGAATATCAAAGAGATTGTTTTAAGTGTGATAAGGATTTCTGCCTCTAAAATCCTTTAGAGTCATTGATGAAGGTTTACAAAATAATAAGGGAAATTGATACGGTGGACTGAGAGTGACTATTTCCACTGGCTGCGGAGTCAGGAACTTGGGGCACAGTCTAAAAATTTGAAGAGTGGCCACTTTGACTTCATCCCATCGTGTCGTATGTACATTCTCACATATAGCAGGTATAGCAGCACATGTATAAAAGGATAGCAGGGAGAACTGTAGTCATAGTATTCAGCTGAACACTGATCAGTTTCATTGTTATTTCAGTCCATATTTTCAGTACACACGGTACCTTACTGTTGTAATAAAGTCTTATAGCATCTATTCATCCCACTGGGGCAAAATGTCACTGGCTCAACATTCTCACCAAATACTAAAGCATTCCACAATGCAACACTCTCAAATTCAACACAAGTTTCCTTTTCTGATTCTCGCTGGTCTGTTCTGATTATCTGAGGGATTTCTGATGCTAATCCTCCACATGAGCAGTCGTCCTAATCCCGTGTGCCTGTCCTGCTCCCAAACCCAGCATCCGCTTATGTTAAGGCAAGTGATGCAGGAGCGTCTCAGTGACTGAGGCAGGTGAGTCTTGAGGCTGAGCCGGGCACAGTGAGTGACCCGGGTTAATCCGACACTCCAGGGACAGTTTAAATGGAGCTTTACTCTGTATCTAACCTGTTGTGCACCTTCTCTGAGAGTGTTTGATGGGGCAGTGCAGACGAGGAGATTTATTCCTTACCCATTTTAAATATAGAGTAGTGAATATCCAAGAGATTATTTTAAATGTGATGAGGGTTTCTGCCTCTACCATCCTTTAGAGTCATAGAGAGATACAGCACTTATACAGGCCCTGTGGCCCGCCCAGTCTGTGCCAGCCATCAACCCCCATTTTATACTAATCCTTTCAGGCAGTGAGTTCCAGACACCCACCAGCCACTGTGTGAAGAAACTATTGATGTGTTTCGTTCAGTTAATTTTGATGTCAATGTTTCCCCAGGATGTTGATGCTGGGTGATTCAGCGATGGGATAATGCTTTGAATGCCAAGGGGAGGTGGTTGGATTCTCGCTTGTTGCAGATGGTCATTGACTGGCACTTGTGTGACGCGATTGTTACTTCCCACTGGTCGGCCCAAACTTGAATGTTGTCCGAGTTTGTGGCTATGGATTGCTTCATTATCTGAGGCAAAATACTGTGGATGCTGGAAATCAGGAAAACATCGAGATGAATCACTAACTCTGTTTTGCTCTCCACAGATGCTGCTTGACCTGCTCAGGATTTCCAGCATTCTCTCCTGTGATCTCAGCTGAAGATGGTTGAGCCTCGGACACTACCCTGAAGAACTCCTGCAGTGATGTCCTTTGACTGAAATGATTGACCTCCAACAACCACAACCATCTTCCTTTGTGCTCGGTATGAGTCCAACCAGCGGATTCCCACTGACTTCAGTTTTACTCTGGCTCCTCGATGTCACACTCGGTCAAACGCTGCCTTGATGTTCAGGTCAGTCTCTCTTCCCAGTAGCGGACAGGAGTGAATCGTTCCCTTTGACCTACTGTACACTGAACAAGCTGTGCTTCTTCTGAGCCTGATGCAGGACTCTACATGCCGATTAATATAGTCCATCAAACACTCCCAGAGCAGGTTCAGCACAGCTTAGGAATAGAGTATAGTTCCTTCAACATTCTCTCTCTTCCTTCCTCTCTCTGTCACTCCCTCCTGCTATCTCTGACACGAGGTGAGAGACAGAGGGAGAGAGGGTTAGATATGCAGAAAGAGGGATTGCTGTGGAGAGGGACAAGTTTTGAGAGAGAGAGATTGCGGGGTCGATTGAAAGGGAGAACGTAAGAGAAATTAATTTGATGTAATCCTTCACTGCTGTGTGCACAACCATTGAAGACATAGGTATGGAGACAGAAATATCGGGAGAGATCTCAGTCTCTCTCTCTGTCTCTCCCACTCTCTCCCTCTCTCTCTCTCTCTCTGTCCCTGCATCTGTCTTTCCCTCCCTCGTTTTAATAAGATACTGAGATGCTCATGGTTAGTGCAAAAGTTTAATAAGGAGGCGGTTGAACCATATTTTATCTCCATTGAAAAAGTAGCTACCAGACTAAAATGACTGAAAGAAGTTTGGACTCTCCTCCTGCAAGGTAACTTTGTGGGTCGGGATTTTCTCTGTTATCAGAAGAAAGTTCCTCTGACTATGATCAAACTAAAACAGCCATTCTAAATGGCATATGAGTTAGTGCCCGAAGCCTACCGACAGAAATTCAGACAAAATAGTTAATAACTCACTTGGGCTAACATTGAATTTTAAAGAATTAAACATATGGCTTTCGCTCACTGGATATGATCTCTCAAGTTAAAACCCTCATAAGAAAATTTGGAAGAAGTGCCTTTGCTGGAAGATTTTAAAAATGGAATCCCAGTTAATATAAGGTCCCATATTGAAGAACAAAGCATAGCAAGCATAAGAGGAGCAGAAAAAGCCAACGCCAATGAATTAATACACAGACCCCTAAGTCAGAATAGGATTGAATCCCGTAACTCTTACAGGTTAGGGAGAGACAGCAGCGATGTCGATGAAGGAGAAATGGGCTCAAGAGAAAAGGAGAGTAGGAAAGGAAAACCAAAGCAGACTCCAAATTTTTTTAAAGAAGAACCAAGATGATAAAGCAGTAGGGTTATGCTCAAAGTGTTTCCGGTTTGAAAAATGTGGGAATGTCAAAGCAGATTGTGGTCTTCCTAAATACCAAAAGGGGGCGTTGCAACCAAGCCGGTGTCTGTAACTTTGAAGGTGGTGAGTGTGTGCTGCAATATAATCCAAGAACAGAACACATTCGAAAACTTTTTACAAAAAGAAAAAAAATGTCTCCTTTTGCATCTCAGGCACCAGGCTAAGAGATGACCATCCACAGGGATACTAGTTGTCTTCAAACAATGCTCACAGGAGAGTTTACTGAAATGCCACCTGAAAGCCGAAACAATACCACAGCACTGGTAAAAGAGCTCACTGGGAAATGCTTGACTGCTCCCTTAGTTAAAATTTACCTGCAGAGTAAGATGGTAGTGACGGTCATTTCGAGCTTACCAATGCAGGGGGTCGAGCTATTGCTGGGCCATGACATGGCTGGAAGCAAATTGTATACCCAGGGTCCAGAGCAGTCTACGGAGGTTGGAGAAGCTGTGGGAAACAAACAAAACTCAGCACAGGTACTGAGGGCTGAGGAAGTCCCAAAAATTCCACAGTGAGGGAAGGGGGTGGGGGCGGGGGGAGGGGGGCGGTGATAGGGCCAGTAGGTATTCAAGAGGTTATAGTAAAGCCAGTCGAACTTAATAGGGCCAAGATTGAGCCAATAGAATGTAAAAAGGCCAAGAGAGAGCCAGAGGAATATAAAGGAGCTGAGAAAAAAAGCAGCAGAAGTTAAAGGGAAAGAACAGAAGGTATGGTTAGCAGAAACGTTCTTAATGATTTGTATATGGACAAGTAAAGTTTCCAAACAGGTAAGACAAGAGTGAGGGAGATGACACACCTAGCTGACGAGGCACAGGGGTGTGCAGCAGAAGTTGCTGATCCCTCGGTGAACAGTATTGTCCCACAGGACATGGGGCGGATTGGAGGGTGGGGTGGGGGTGGGGGGGGGGGGACCATCCCCGAAGTAAAGGGAAAGGGGAAGGTAAAATGCTCTAAGACAAACAACACTTGTGAAAACCACAAGAAAACTAAAAGTGCGGGCAGTGTAGATGTGCCCACTGAAGAATCAAAGGGTCAGGTTCTAAATCCAAAGCAGTACCTCACGGTGAGAGTGGAGAAATTCATATCGTCCACATTATCAATGTGCCAGAACCAAGCGTATTAAATCCATGCATTGTGGAAGTGGCAGTTAAGGGGTTAAGACCTGCAGAGGCAGCGAAATTTGAATCCAACCAGCAACAATGCAATAATGAAAATTTGCACATACTTGACACAGAAAGAGTGTCTCTGCAACAGTCTCCCAAAGTACTGCAGACAGGTACTACCAAAATCCAACCCTGTTTCAACATGGATAAAAAAAAAACTTTCTATACAGAAACTTTCATGGGGCAAAACCTCTACACCCTAAAAGGACATTCAATTATAATTGAGCCTCATCCAATGAAAGGATGGTTTTAAAACTGAAATTGAGCATGAAATGGCTGTTACAGACAATCCCAGCTGTCGCAGATCTAAGATTGAGGTGTGGGTGGTATGTGTGCAGAGGTGTGTTCCCTACACCTTCCTATTTTCTTTTTTTCGAAACCAAGGAATGTAAAAATGAAACCACGGAATTTCATTTTCTTTCTTTTTGGAGGAGTGGCATGCTCACATTAAGAGCAGCGATTAAAATACAGAACCCAAACTAAAGAGTTATGAAAATCGATTTATCCCTCCAAAGAAAGTGGACAATATGCTGCAAATGGCCAATGAAGGTCAAACGACCTGGCCCTATATATTCAAACTGTCTTACTGACTGTTAAGGACAAAAGGATACATTTCAAGCTAAGATGTGTCAATTACACCCGCCCAGAACCCCTAAAAAGACATTTTTGAATTGAATAAGTTTCTCTGAAACAAGGAATATGTAAAATAGCCACATCTTGGGTCATTGTTGTGCACCACAGGGAGGGGCTCTGCGTCTCCAAACAGAGGTGACATGTGAGAAATTTTTGACCTTGAATTGTTGCTCTCTGGAAAGTGAGGGGGAATTCGCAACAAACATACCTGTCCAACAGAGAGCTGTGAGAGATCCAGCAAAAGCCAAAGTAGGAGGCCTGGCTGTGAATTGTACACTTCAACTGGTTGCAGCAGGGAACTGAAGATGATCATCGCCTCCATACTGAAGTCCCAACCACCAGAAAAATCTAGAAACAACCCAGGCCTGCAACTTTATAAGAGAAATTAACCTCGGAGAAGTTACAACAAGTTTACCGTGAGCCTCAAACATCTACCACACTTCAAACCACTTACCCTTTTTCTCTCAAGGAGGTAAAACACTAGTATCAAAAAATATGTGATACAGTCACTGCGGCAGAGTGGCACAGTGGTTAGCACTGCAGCCTCACAGCTCCAGGCTGCAGGTTCAATTCTGGATACTGCCTGTGCGGAGTTTGCGAGTTCTCCCTGTGACTGTGTGGGTTTTCACTGGGTGCTCTGGTTTCCTCCCACCGCCAAAGACTTGCAGGTGATAGGTAAATTGGCCATTGTAAATTTCCCCTAGTGTAGGTAGGTGGTAGAGAATGTGGGATTACTGTAGTGTTAGTATAAATGGGTGGTTCTTGGTCGGCACAGACTCGGTGGGCTAAAGGGCCTGTTTCAGTGCTGTATCCCTAAATAAATAAAAATAAATTGAGAAGTGAGCAGTGGAAACCACCCACATGCCTTACCACCTGGCTTAAGTAGTCATGCTTCATTAGTAGTTATATATATCAGGACATGGGCGTCGCTGGCAAGGCTGGGATATCTTGCCCATCCCAAGCTGCTCTTGATAAGGTTGTGATGGGCTGCCTTTGTGTTGAACCACTGAAGTCTGCATGGCCATATGGCAAAGGTAATTGCACAATGTTATTGGTGACATATCCAGGGTTCTGATGAAGGAATGGCCAATACATTTCCATGCCAATGGGGAACTCGGAAGTGCTGGTGATTTGGGTCACTGCCCTCGAGGATGCCCAACTCTCCCCATGTTTATCTTCATCCCTTGAGGCCAATTGTAGAACCCCACTTGCCACCCCTGTGGGAAATGGCCCAGATTTTGTGATGGTAATGATGGAGAAACTGTTCGTGTTCACTATCATTACTAATCTGAAACTGACAGCAACTTCTGGAATCTGCATCTGTGCAGAATAACGCAAAACTCCACAAGTTGCTGTCAGTAATTCTACGCTCCTTCAGAGGATATGCTGGTGAAGCATCTGGCCCCCAGACTGCAACCATGGAAATCAATGGAATTGATGAGAACTTCGAGCGTATACACTGTTGGGCTCACTGTAAAAACCCTTGGAAAAGATACACCTTGTCAAATGAGTGTGACTGGGTTTTTAACTGCGAATTAATTTCATGATTACTAATGAACACTTCTCTGGCCCTGAAAAGCTAATTTTATCTTTGTGGTATTTCAATTTTCTCTATACTGTTAAAAATCTATTTTTTTAAAAAGAGATTTTATTTTTTGAAAGTTTGTTTGTCTTTGTTTTAGCCTCGACTGTCATACCATCTGTGTTGGTGGCGTTATGAAATGTCACTGAGCTGGTAATTTAGAAGTTTGAGTCTAATTCCCTGGCGTTGCAGGTTCAAATGCCACCACAACAGCTGGTGGAATTACAATTAACTAATTCAAAAAGCTCATTTCAGTAATGGTGCTAGCAAGCTATCATTGGCCTTTTGGGAAGGAAATTTGCTGTCCTTACCTGGCTTGGTCTGCATGCGATTCCTAACCCACAGCAATGTGGTTGACTCTTAACTGACCTCTAAAATGGTCTAGCAACCCATTCAGTTATGAAAGGTAAATCGGGATGGGCAATAAATACTGGCCTTGTCAGGGATACCCGCATCCCATGGAAGAATAATCACAGAAACGTTTCCATTGGAACATTTAAATCACCAGTGAAGAGTTTGAAATGCTTTCAATGTTATGGTTTGCTCCCTGCGTGAATAATTCCACCTGACTGGCTGTTTACCCTGCTTGCTGACATCACTGCTGCTGCACGCCTGCAGATCCCTTTGCTTTAGCATGAGGTTTAATCTGCATCCGGAAAGGGGGAAATCCTCACCACTGTGATCACTAGTTCTTTGTGGGCACCTTTCTACAAGGACATTTGTGAATGCCCTTGCTTCACTGCTGACTGCGAAATCTGGGCTACTGTGAAACGCAGCACATAAACAATCATAACATGTTGTACAGTCCCTCCAAGAGGACAGAAGGAGTCTGGATTTAACAACTCATCCAAAAGACGGCTGACAATGTAGCACTTCCTCAATAGTGCACTGGGAGTGCCAATCTTGATTTTCTGCTCAAAAGAAGACAACCCCCAACTGTCTGACTCACGTGTGCCAGTGCTGCCATTGACCCCAGGCTTGAGCTAATAATCCAGCCATTGGATCTAGCCTTTCTACCCCTGGTCTAACAGAGCTCTTGTTCTGCCCTTGACAGTGTTGGGGCATGTGTTACTGGTGCGGGGGTTGGGTGACATTTCCCCTGTGAAATGAGGTTAAGCTGGAGCTGGTTGGGGAATTAGTTTGGATGGGATACTCTGTATTCTCTTGCTAGGTTTTAGTTATGCAGTGTCTTGATTTTAAAAATCCCATCCTCGTGTTCAACTCCCAATCTCTGTAATCTCTTCCAGCCCTAACAACCCTCCGAGATCTCTGCAATCCTCCAATTCTGGCCTCTTGAGTATCCCCGACTTTAGTTGTTCGATCATTGGCGGCCATGCCATCAGCTGCCTGGGCCCTGAGCCCTGGAATTCCCTCTCTAAACCTCTCGCCGCCTCTCTTTTCCCCTTTACGACTCTCATTAAAGCCTACCTCTTTGACCAAACATTGAGCACCTGTCTTAATATCTCTGCACGGCTTGGTGTCAAATTTTGTTTTCTAAAGCTACTCTGAAGCGCCTTGGAAATCTTTATTACGTTAAATGCGCTATATAAATTCAAGCTGTGGTTGTTAAAAACATTTCAAATACTATGAGTGAAAGTAGATAGATTTCCTTATGTGTTTGCACATTCATGCGTGAAACACATTTAATTATTAAGGAGTATTAAATCATTACACAAAGGATGTATTCTGAACAAGCTGAAATTTACATTCAGATTGAAACACACCTTTGTCCATCTTAAGACATGATAAATTAGCAGAAAGAATTAGTTGGGCTACAGTTAAAGCGCTGTGTGCGGTCTTTGGGCACCCCATTATAGAAAGGACAGTAAAGAACATAGCCTAGCAAACAGCAAAGAATAACCAGGACAGTTAGATATGGGAGACTGCAGTCATCCAAATAGGTTTACGAGTGATTTCCACAGAAGCAGGGAAGATTAAGAGAAGGTTTAATAGTTACCTTTAAAGTTGGAAAGTTTTGCTCGAGGCTATTTCTTATGTTTCAGCAAAGCTTTCGGGCCCCAATTGAAAATCGTCACTGAGACAGTGAGCAGAATGTTGTTAGCCTGTGGAATCCTTTGTCACAGAGGGTGTAAAGGAAAAGTGCAGTGCACCTTTTCAAGGAAAATCGGATAAATATATGAAACCGAGGAGGATGCAGGTCTATGGGGAGAGTTCGGGGCAGTGGGATTAATTCTGGAGCGTTCTTGCAAAGGCACAATGAGTAAATTGGCCTCCTCCTATGCTGTGAACTTGTGAGCTTTAAACTCTGGCCAACACTCTACTCTCAGGTGTTATCTCCAGTTCCCACAATCCGTGTTTACTTGTTTAATCAAAGGCCAGTCTCTTGGCAAGAACAGTTTATCAGATAAGCTGACCCGTTTCATTCAACCAGATCCTTGTTTGACCCATTTGCTTTCCACAGGTGCTCATGCCAAAAGAATTTTGGTCATATAAAAATACAAAAGGCGCAACTGAAAATGGTGTAAACTAGCAGTTATGTAGCAAATCTAACCCTTTATTCAAGAAAAAGGGCAGGCGATAAAACGTGTAACTTTAGGCCAGTTAGCTTGACATCTGTCATGGGGATGGTGTTAGAATCAATCATTTAGCAGGCTATAGCTGGGCACTTAGCAAAACGCAAGGTAATCGGGAATCGTCAGCATGGTTTTGTGAGAGGGAAATCATGTTTAACCAATTTATTGGAGTTCTTTGAAGGAGTAACATGCACTGTGGATAAAGGGGAGCCCGTTTACATACTGTACTTGGATTTGCAGAAGGCATTTGACAACGTGCCACATAATAGGTTTTTGCACAAAGTAGGAGCTCATGGTCTAGGGGGTAACATATTAGCATGGATAGAGGGTTGGTTGGTTGGCAGGAAACATGTATAAATGGGTCGGTTTCTGATTGGCAGGATGTGACGAGTTGAGTCCCACAGGGGTCTGTGCTGGGGCCTCAACTTTTTATAATTTATGTCAATGACTTAGATGAGGGGAGCGATGGCATGGTAGCTAAATTTGAAGATGACACAAAGATAGGTAGGAAAGTATGTGTGAAGAGGACATTAGGAGGTTGCAGATCAATGAGTGAGCGGACAATAATCTGGCAATGGAGTATAATGTGGGAAAATGTGAAGTTGTTTACTTTGTCAGGAAGAATAAAAAAGCAGAGTATTACTTAAATGGAGAACGACTGCAGAATTCCGAGGTGCAGAGGGATCTAGGTGTTCTAGTGCATGAGTTACAAAACGTTAGTATGCAGGTACAGGAAGTAATAAAGAAGGCTAATGGAATGCTATTCTTTATTCTGAGAGGAATTGAAAATGAAAGTAAGGATGTCATGCTTCAGTTATACAGGGCATTGGTGAGACTGCATCTCGATTACTGTGTGCAGTTTTTGTCTCCTTATTGAAGGGTGTAAATGCTTTGGAGACAATTCAGAGGAGGATTACTGGATTGATACCTGGAATGAGCGGGTTGGCTTATGAGGAAACGTTGGACAGACTGGGCTTGTTTTCATTGGAGTTCAGAAGAGTGAGGGGAGACTTGAATGAAGTATATAAGATTCTGGACGGTTTAGGCAAGGTGGATGTGGAAAGGATGTTTCCTCTTGTGGGTGAGTCCAGAACTAGGGGTCACCATTTTAGGACAGAGATTAGGAGAATTTTTATCTCTCAGAGGGTTGTGCGACTTTGGAACTCTCTGCCTCAGAAGGTGGTGGAGGTGGGGATCATTGAATATTTTTAAGGCGGAGTTAGATAGATTCTTGCTAGGCAAGAGAATCAAAGGTTATTGGGGGTAGTTGTGAGTGTGGAATTCGAGACACAACCAGATCAGCCATGATCTTATTGAATGGATGAGCGAGCTTGAGGGGCCGAATGGCCTACTTCTGCTCCTAATTCGTATGTTCGCATGTCGTCGAGGGAAAAGGAGGAAGGAGCAGGAACGCTATACCATCAATGTCTCACTTTAATGAGATTCAGTAGTGCAGTGGCTCTGATATCAGAATAGACACTACGAGATCATGTGTTCAAACCCCGTGTATATCGTGTGATTGAATTTGATAAATCAGGTCATTTGTGAGCTGGGACAGAAACCATGGAAACTGCCAGATGGTCACAGAAACCTAGCCAGTTTGGTCATGTCCTCCAGGGAAAGGGAATCCTTCAGGCCTACCTGTCATGGCCTATATGGCTCTCCGGGCCCATTCTGCCTGGTTGATTCATATTACCCCCTGAAGCGGCTGCAAGAAAATCTCTCTTTGAGACCACTGACTGTCCCAACTGTTCAATTGGTCGCTTGCTCGACTCTGGTGGAGGTTGTGGGTTCAAATCCCATTTGCAGAAACCTGAACATAATCCAGGCTGACACTCCAACACCATCACTGAGGGAGTGCAGCAGTGTCAGAGGTGGAGTCTCTCAGATGAGATGCTAAACCAAGGCTCCATCTGACCTGTCATATAAAAGATTCCACAGCACTATTTCAAAGAAGGACAGGGGAATTGCTCTGGTGTTCTGGCCAATATTTATCCCCCAGTCAACATCACTGAAAAAAGCAAATTATTTCGAGAGCTATGACCAAGGCTGGAGGCGTGCACTGTTTATTCCAGTTCCACTTCTCCAGAGGTCACAACATATATTTAAATTTTTTCCCACTTACCAATACAGTCAATCATAGACACTATTATTATCCCAAAGAAAACACACCAACCAGATTTCTTTAAAAAACAACAAAATTATCAGTTTATTGTAAAATAAGTCTTAACCAGTAATGAAGTAAAGCAAACACACAGATTGAAATATCAAAGTTCCCTTTTTACCTTCGCCTCTCACACAAACATACGATGCTTAACCAGGAAAATAAAGGGATTTACGTTTTAGAGCTCTATTACAAAAAAAAGACAAAAATACTTGGGTTAAATACTTGATAATTCTTCAAGAAGAAAGAGAAAATGTAGAACAATGCCCTTTGTTTTGGTTTGGCGTCCCAAATGTGTATAGACGGCTGTCACTGGGATCGTCCTAGAACAGTTCTTTTAGGCAATGTTGAAGATCAGTTTGGGTAGGCATCCAGGAAATGCAGCAACAGAGGTTTCAGACACAGGCCATACAGGAGGAATGCAACCACAGTTTCAGTCTTCTTCTTACACATGCTTTTCAGCTCGTTGAGCGATGGAAAGCTGGCAGACGTTTTCGAAATTGTTGCAATAGACTGAATTGGGGTGGTTTGTTCTTCTTGGCAAGTTTTCTCCATCTGTCTTTTCAAACTATTGTCCATATCCCAACTCATTGTCCCAAAGTAAAACCATAAACAATGTCACAAGAGCCAAGCATCCTGACCTCTATAAATCCTGACCTGTCACTTCTCTGTAAAAACCTTCCCAAACTCAAAAACAACCCCTGCTGGATAATTATTTGAAAACAGATGCCTTCCAATAACTGTTTATTTTCAAAGCCAAACCTCTCAGTGGCCCTGCTAAAAAAACATCCATGGAGCTTTTTCAGCTTTCCCAAAATAAATCAATGTCCAGCTCTAAAATACATGAGTCCTCAAAAAAATACTTAAAATATATAAGCGCTCATAACACTAGTCATTGCCACATTGCTGTTTGTGGGAGCTTTCTGTGCACAAATTGGCTTCTGTGTTTCCTACATTTCAACAGTGACAGCACTTCATTGACTGTAAAGAACTTTGGAACAGCCTGAGGTGGTGAAAGGCGCGAAAGAAATGCAATTTCATCTTTTAGAGTTGAGGAATAAGTGCGGCCTGGGCAGCGCTGCCCATATCCCGAGAACAAGTTAAAAACTCAAGAAACACAAACTCTTTGAGATAAACTCCCAGTTGCTGACATTGATTCAGGGAATTCTGGACTGATTTTTATTTCAGGAACCTCTTCTCCCCCTTTCACACAGGAATTACTGGCCGAAAACAGACCAAAATCCAACCAGTTTGCCTTCTAGCATCCTGGTAGTTGTGTTGTGCAGATAGTTATTAGCCAATCCATCTCTATCAATGAGGCTACAAGAGATCCAGACATGGGGGCGATGTGTAAAACCCCCAGTGATGGGGAGCTCCCGAAACCAGAGGTCCAAAGGCCTCCCAAGCCAACGCTACACATTCCCCATTTCCCACTGTGCCAGGGGTATTGCTCAACGTGCCACGTTACTGCATGGAAAGTGTCTGACTGAATGCCATGTGGCTCGTTATCTAACCGCGCCATCTGAGAGATTACCAGAGGGCAGTCTGTTCCTTTTCATCGTGCTCTTAGACCCTTTGTCTCAAATATTGTAACAGCTCACATGAATGCAGTGGATGCAGTGTGGGCGGGGTTGGGGGTGCTGTTGGGAGGAGGTGGGGGGAGGTGCAGCAGGAATGCCAGCGAGTGACGTGGCATCTGTATAATGCGAAATCAAGCAGAACAACTTCCATTCTGGGCCGTGAAAATAATACTGAGTAGTTTCACCATATAAAATTGCAAGGGGACAGTGTCTCCAAAAGAACTGAACTCACTTCTGATGAGAGGGAAAAGGATCGTGACAAGGTAACTGGTGCATTGAACCTGTCTCACCCGGAGATGCTGTGATGTCTACACATCATCCCCCTCCTCCATTTTTTACTCGGCACACACCAGACTTCCAATCTCCTTGGGGAATGAGGGCAAACAGAAAAGACTGCAATTCTGATGGCGGGAAACGCATTGCAAAATTCTCATCGAACCCTGAAGGCTATCAGGCAAGCTCTGGGAGACCATATCTGAACGATGGGTCCAATGATCCTCCATCTTACTATATGCAGTCATGTTGGACAATCTCAGGACACTGTCTGGCTCCTTTACAAATGCACCAAATTCACACTCACCCCATTTGTTGGTGACCTTCCTCGAGGTCAATAACCCTGCAATATGGCTGATATAAAACTTAGCTCAATGGTTACATAACAAATCCTTCCTAATAGTTCAAAATAGCCTGGGGATGTTTGATTGGACAGTGTGGATGGAACTTCACTCTGTATCTAACCCCGTGCTGTGCCTGTCCTGGGAGTGTTTGATGGGGACAGTGTAGAAGGAGCTTTACTCTGTATCTAACCTTGTGCTGTACCTGTCCTGGGAGTGTTTGATGGGGGCGGTGTAGAGGAAGCTTTACTCTGTATCTAACCCTGTGCTGTACTTGAGTTTTAGGTTTTGTAGTCAGAGTTTCCCAGACAGAAGCCAAGAGGTAAAGTGTGAGCGTATAGAAGGGAGAATTTGTGTCTGGTTTAAATGCTGGAGACAGAGGACTGCAAGGTATATTAAAGTGGGGATTCCTGGTAAAAGAGTGGGAATGACAGTAGGCATTGTCTGGGGAGAGGAAAAGCAAGTGAATGAAAGATATAGGTTTAAAGCAGGAGACACTGCTGAGAGGGACTGAGAGACATCAGTCAGTGTAAAGATATCTTACTGAGAGAAAGGGACTGACAGACACCAGTCAGTGTACAGATATCACCCTGAGAGAGAGGGACTGAGAGACACCAGTCAGTGTACAGATAACACCCTGAGAGAGAGGGACTGAGAGACACCAGTCAGTGTACAGGTATCACCCTGAGAGAGAGGGACTGAGAGATCCCAGTCAGTGTACAGATATCACCCTGAGAGAGAGGGGCTGAGAGACACCAGTCAGTGTACAGATATCACCCTGAGAGAAAGGGACTGACAGACACCAGTCAGCGAACAGATATCACCCTGAGAGAGAGGGACTGAGAGTCACCAGTCAGTGAACAGATATCACCCTGAGAGAGAGGGACTGAGAGACACCAGTCAGTGTACAGATATCACCCTGAGAGAGAGGGACTGAGAGACACCAGTCAGTGTACAGATATCACCCTGAGAGAGAGGGACTGAGAGACACCAGTCAGTGTACAGGTATCACCCTGAGAGAGAGGGACTGAGAGATCCCAGTCAGTGTACAGATATCACCCTGAGAGAGAGGGGCTGAGAGACACCAGTCAGTGTACAGATATCACCCTGAGAGAGAGGGATTGAGAGACAACAGTCAGTGTACAGATATCACACTGAGAGAAAGGGACTGACAGACACCAGTCAGTGAACAGATATCACCCTGAGAGAGAGGGACTGAGAGTCACCAGTCAGTGAACAGATATCACCCTGAGAGAGAGGGACTGAGAGACACCAGTCAGTGTACAGATATCACCCTGAGAGAGAGGGACTGAGAGATCCCAGTCAGTGTATAGGTAACTGTTGTTAGACCCCGTTTCTCCTATTTGAGAAACGCTTATGGCTAATTTAAATCTGCTGATTTTGGCAGGTGATCTTTTCTGCTGCCTCATCTCACCCTGGGTGGATAAACTGCCCCGACATGTAGACAAGCTTCTGTCAAACTTTTGCCTAACTCCATGAATGACAAGGCAGAGACCGCCCCTGCCCCATCCTCCATCCTCCTCCACCCCTCAGCTTTCCACGGGGGCCTCGTTTCAGTTGTCCGTGGAATCTGATGGGTTGGGCAGGCCATGGTTTGTGCTTAGAGAAGTGAACACATATTTCTCAGCGCTCCAATTAATGCCTTATGTTTTGGCTGACATCTCATTGCTTGTTCATTGACCCTTCATCATGCTTGTCAGAAAGGCTGATTCATGCTTAAAGCAGAACCTGTTCTAAACAGAGCCAAAAGTTGCCCTGCAGGGCTGAGAGTTTGGTCACAAAATGTGTATAAATCCAGAGTCCGCCGTGCACAAAACATGTCACCTAGAGGCAGACAACTCATTGCAACCATGACATACCTGGTCTCCTTGTTCTATTTGGCCTGATTGCAGGGATCATGGCAGATAAGGATAAAATTGCTGTCCTATTGATACACTGATGTTAGACCGTTTTAGAAGAGTTTCATACTTTTCCTTGCAACCTCTGACAGAGCTCTGAATTTCCAGTTTTAAATATAAGAATTGATCGAGCGTCAATTGCCGTTTGCAGAAGAGAGTTCCAACTTCTACCATCCTTTGTGTGAAGAAGTGTTTTCTAATTTCATTCCTGAAAGACCTGGCGCTAATTTGTAAACAGTGCCATCTAGTCCCCAAGCAGTGGAAATGACATGTGTATCTGGACCCCCAATCTTTTTGGACCTCCACTGTATCTATCTTTTCAATATTTAGAGAATAGCCTGTTTTATGCTTTTTCGGTCCAAAGTGGTCACATTTGCCCACCTTTATTTAACCTTTTAATCTAGCAATGGCTCTTTGTAATTTTACACTTCAAACTACACTGCTTTCAATTCTTCCTATTCCTATGTCATCCTCAAATTTAGAAAAGCAACTTGCTATCCCACAATATAAGCCATTACGGAATACAATGAATAGTTGTGGACCCAACACAGATGCCTGACACTATGAGAAGTAACAAATGCTCATTTCCAATCCTGCTCACAAAATCCCAACCTTTGGTCAATCTCATTGTATTTCGATAACACAGTGAGGGCGACAGCTGAATGTGAGGACTGGGACTGTAAAAAGCCCAAAATAACACCCTCCCAAACTCATACATGCAGGCATGAAGTAACAAACGATTATGTTGAAAATGTGAATCTCCACTTGATTGTCTGCAATAAAACACAAATCTCTATTTCTCCCACATCAGAATGTAAATACTATAACTTCGTGAAATTATTGTCCAATGTGTTTATGCTTAAATCTCCAGAAACAAAAATGCCGACCCTCTGCCTGATAATGTTCACAATGCCAAAACCCAAATCCCTGCACTGCCACAACGCGCGGCTCATTGGCTGCTTATCATGTGCTCCAAAACTGTTAAAGGTGTAAATTTCCTCTGGTTGATATTTGTGACAGAATACATTCATCTGACCATCTCCCACCATTTCACAGCACGAAATTCCCAACCTCAAACCTTGTCACCAATGAGAAGTTTAGCGTCCTCTTTCAAAAGCTGCAGTGACAGATTTCAGATGACCTGAAACATTAACTCTGCTTCTCTCTCCACAGATGCTGCCTGACCTGCTGAGTATTTACAGCATCTCCTGTTTTTATTTTAGCTCAAGACGCTGTTCTGGGACCTGAGATGCGATCATTGGCCATACCACAATGTAGATTTATCCAAGTTGACATTCCAAAGTCATGGATTAAAAGGTGCTGCATCTGTATCATACAGGAGTGTACGTTTCTTCCAATTAACTGTTCAACAGCTGCATGAAAGAGCAGACAGGAGAATGTCAAGCAAATCATAACAGCCCACTAATATATTTATCAAAACGATTCAGACAGATAACCTATACGTTGGAATGAAGTGGGTGTGAATAGCAAAATTAAATAGTTTGTAAAGATTTAAAACACACCATATTTCGTGAAAATAAAGTTGTATAACTTTTTCACTCACTGCATTTGGTGTAAGAGGTTAGATATTCATATGAGAGGGTGCAGAGATGAATACGCTTAAACAAAAATGATAATGCCCTTTAGTTGGTTGAAGGATTGACACCAAAGCCAATCCGTCAATACTGAATGATTCAGCTACTGAAACAGGAGCAGAGAAGTCTTGCTGCAATTATACAGGGCCTTGGTGAGGCCACACCTGGAATATTGTGTGCAGTTTTGATCTCCTTATCTAAGGAAGGTTGTTCTTGCTTTAGAGGGAGTGCAGCGAAGGTTTACCAGACTGATTCCTGGGATGGCAGGACTGACGCATGAGGAAAGATTGAGTCGGTTAGCATTATATTCGTTGGACTTCAGAAGAGTGAGGGGGGATCTCGTAGAAACCTATAAAATTCTAACAGGATTTGACAGGGTAGATGCAGGAAAACTGCTCCCGATGGTGGGGGAGTCCAGAACCAGGGGTCATAGTCTAAGGATACAGGGTAAACCTTTCAAGACTGAGATGAGGAGAAATTTCTTCACCCAGAGAGTGGTGATCCTGTGGAATTCGCTACCACAGAAAGCAATTGAGGCCAAAACATTGTATGTTTTCAAGAAGGAGTTAGATATAGCTCTTGGGTCAAAAGGAATCAAAGGGAATGGGGCGAAAGCGGGAACAGATTACCGAGTTGGATGATCAGCCATGATCATAGTGAATGGTAGAGCAGCCTCGAAGGGCCGAGTGGCCTACTCCTGCTCCTATTTTCTATGTTTCTATGAAATGATTGTGTTGAAAATGTGAATCTCCATTTGAATCTCAGCAGACATTGTTAACACCAATCTGTTTCTCCCCACAGAATATTATCATCCTGTTAGCAATGGCAAATATTTTCATTCAAAGAATTTATTGCCGACTTCTGGCATGTTTTAATCTCCGGAGGCACGAATGCGACCGCTCTGAGTGGAACTGTTCACAATACCTAAAGCCACCATCCAACTGCTCATTGGCTGCTCTTCTTCTGATCCAAAACTGTTAAAGGTGTAAATTTCCTCTGGTTGATATTAGTGACAGAATGCATTCACCTGACCGTCTCCCACCATTTCACAGCACGACATTCCCAACCTCACACCGTGTCACTGACCAGACGTTTAGTGTCCCTGGAATCCCTGGAATTCCCTACAATTTGTTGGTGGGAAAAAATGTTCCAGGGAACACGGAGCAGGGCTACCACTGCAGCAGAGGTGGATTTATGCCCCAACATCCTTCGACAGCAAGAGTCCTCAGCACAAGGACTTCAGTGATGGAGAGAGCCTGGAGAAGCTGGGATTGTTCTCCTTCGACTGAAGAAATCTAAGGGGAGATTTGATCGAGGTGTTCAGGATTAAGACAGTCTTTGATAGGGTAAAGAAGGAAAAGTTGCTTGAGCAGTCAGGACGGTCAGTAGTCAGAGGGCACAGATTTAAGATAATTAGCCAAAATGTCATGTGGGAACATGAGGAGAAACGAGAAACAGTCCCCAAGGAGTACCATCACTGAGTTGCGTAGTCACTGTCAAGATTGCAATGACTATAATGTTTTAATTCTGTGACCTGGGTCAAGAGGCTTCAGCTTCCTGCTGAACAAGACACATTCATGAATAGTGTGAAGAAACAGCCTGACTGGAGCGAGGACTTTCTGAGCAGTTCAGGTCTCTATTCTGCCCTGAGATGTGATCATTGGTTAGACTATGAGAGTAAACTGGCGAGAAACATAAAAACAGACTGCAAAAGCTTCTATCGGTCTGTAAAAAGGCAAAGTTTAGCAAAAGCAAATGTGGGCCCAATACAAATGGAGTCAGGAAAATTTATAATGGGGAATAAGATGTTAGAGGTACTAAACAAATACTTCTTGCCTGTCTTCACGGAGTAAAATACTAAAAACCTCCCAGAAATAATGGAGAATCAAGGGACTTGCATAAAAGAGGAATTGTAAGATATTAATATTGGTTAAAAAAAATGTATTAGAGTAAATTAATGCGACTTATTGTAATCAGGTCCCCTGGACCTGATGATGTACATCCCAGAGCGTTGAAAGATGTAGTTGTAGAGATAATAGATGCATTGGTAGTCATCTTTCAAAAATAAAAACTCATATGTTGGGGTAACATATTGACATGGATAGAAGATTGGTTAGCTAACAGGACACAGAGAATAGGCATAAATGGGTCATTTTCTAGTTGGCAAGATGTAACAGGTGATGTGCCATAAGGATCTGTGCTGGGGCCTCAACTTTTTGCAATTATATAAATGACTTGGATGAAGGGACTGAAGGTATGGTTACAAAATTTGCTGATGACACAAAGATAAGTAGGAAAGTAAGTCATGAAGAGGATGTAAGGAGGCTAAAAAGAGATACAGATAGTTAAGTGGGCAAAGCCCTGGCAAATGGGACAGTGGGAAATTGTCCACTTTGGCAGGAAGAATTAAAAGGAAGCATATTATCTAAATGGTGAGAGATTGCTGAGCTCTGAGATGTAGAGGGATCTGGATGTCCTAGTACTTGAATTGCAAAAGGTTAGTAAGCAGGTACAGCAAGATATGAGGAAAGCTAATAGAATGTTATCGTGTATTACAAGGGGAATATGTTACAAAAGCAGGTAGGCTATGCATTAGCTACACGGGGGAGATGTTGGTGTAGTGCTAATGTAGCTGAACTAATAACCCAGGGAGCATTGGCTCGAAGCCTACCATGACAGATGGTAAAATTTGAACTCAATTAATGTGGAGTTAATAAGTTAGTCTAATGGTGATCGTAAAACCACTGACAATTGTCATAAAAACCCATATGGTTCACCAACACCCTTTAGGGAAGGAAATCTGCCATCCTTACCTGGTCTGCCCTACATATGACTCCAGACCCACAGCAATGTGGCTGATTTTTAAAAATGGCATTAGCACTGCAAAGCCTAAGAAAAGGAATGAAATTGGATGGACCACCGAGAAATGACAAAGGCAAACCCAGCCCTGTCAACCCTCCAAAATCTGCAACACTCACGCTAGGTGATTTGCGCCGAAATTGGGAAAGCTGTCCCACAGACACATCAAGAAACAGTCTAACATGTGGAATCACACCTTACAGACAACGTTCCAGATGCCGCCACCATCATCCAACCAGAGGTAGTGGCAGAGGAGTTCGCAGGTGGGAGGGGGCTGCCTTGGGAGTCCTCAACATTGGCATCAAACCCGATGAAGTCTCATGGCATCAGATCAAACATGGGAAAGAAAACCTCTTGCTGAGTTCCCCCCTCAGATGATGTAGGTAGTAGGGAAATATAGGGACAGGTGGGGATGTTTGGTAGGAATATGGAATTAGTGTAGGATTAGTATAAATGGGTGGTTGATGGTCGGCACAGACTCCACATGCCACTGACCCTCCAGGAGTCCAGAACATTTCTCCCAATTGATCCTCGTGGATGACGCAGCAGAGAAGGTCGATTGACATTTGTACATCCTCCGCAAGTCAACAGTACCTGTTACCATCAGGAGCACGTTGACATAAGCCGAGAGGACAACCCCATGCCCGGCCCATGCAGAGACAGACCAGCCAACCTAATGCAAAGCAGGCACAGGAATGGCTCCACGCTAATGGTACATAATTGGCTAGACAAGGGGCATCCCTGACGCACTCCTCTTCCAGTGCAAAGGGGCGGCATTAAGGATCCATTAACTTTGACCAGACACTCTGTGGCAGCATATAAAAGTCGGACCCGGGTCATAAAATGCAGCTCGAGTCCAAATGCGCACAGATTCCTGATAAGATATTCATGATCCACCCTGTTGAACACCTTCTCTGGATCAAGGGAGAGAAGGTCAACCAACAGATCAGTCCTCTGGGAAAGATGGATCAGTTCAAGATGTATATATAAAACTTCTACAAAAAGATTCAAAATCCTTGCTGCCTTTAAACCGAAAATTTTAATTGGGCTGTGAAATTACACATTTAAACCAGAGTTAATCAAGATGTTCAGAATTAAGACGGTTTTTGATAGGGTAAAGAAAGAGAAATTATTTCCAATGGCAGGAGGTTCGGTAAACAGAGGACACACATTTAAGATCATTGGCAAAAATGTCATGGGGGAACATGAGGAGAAACGAGACACAGTCCCCAATGAAAACCACCAATGAGATTTTGCAGTTTGCAGTGAACAAAACGACTTGATACTCTGAGCTGGGTCAAGAGCCTTCAGCTTCTTGCTGGACAGGACACATTCAGGAATGTTAAGAACAAACAAACCGATTAGAGCAAGGACATCCTGAGTAGCGCAGGTCTCGGTCTTGCCCTAAGATGTGATCATTGGCCAGAACGCAATGTAGATTTATCCAAGTTCATATTTGAACAAGAGGGATTAAAAACTGCTGCATTGGTGTCATATAGGAATGAACGTTATGTTCCCAATTAACAGTTTAACAGATGCATTAAAGATAAGCCCAGCAACTACAGGCCAGTCATTGTAATTTTGGTGGTGTGGAAACTTCTATATACAATAATTTAGGACAAAATAAATAAGCATATGGACAAATACGAGTTCATTAATGAATGCCAGCATGGATTCATCAAGGGAAATCGTGTTTAGCTAACATGCTGCAGTTTTTTGAACAGGGTAGCAGATAGGATTGATGGGGCAATGCTGCTGATGTGGTGTACATGGAATTCCAGAAGGCATTTGATACAGTGCTGCACATAGTGAACAAAGTTATAATGCATGGAATAAAAGGGATAGTAGCAACATTGATACGATATTGGCTGTGTGACAGGAAACAGAAAGTTCTGACTAATGGACGCTTTTCAGGCTGGAGGAAGGTTTGTAGTGGAGTTTCCCAGGGGTCATTGAGTTTTTTAAAAATTCTATCATGGCATGTGGGCGTCGCTGGCCAGGCCAGCATTTATTGACCATCCCTAATTACCCTTGAGAAGGTGGTGGTGAGCTGCCTTCTTGAACTGCTGCAGTCCATGTGGGGTAGGTACACCCACAGTGCTGTTAGGAAGGGAGTTCCAGGATTTTGACCCAGCGACAGTGAAGGAACGGCGATATAGTTCCAAGTCAGGATGGGATGTGACTTGGAGGGGATCTTGCAGGTGCTGGTGTTCCCATGCATCTGCTGCCCTTGTCCGTCTAGTTGGTAGAGGTCGCGGGTTTGGAAGGTGCTGTCGAAGGAGCCTTGGTGCATTGCTGCAGTGCATCTTGTAGATGGTACACACTGCTGCCACTGTGCGTCGGTCGTGGAGGGAGTGAATGTTTGTAGATGGGGTGCCAATCAAGCGGGCTGCTTTTTCCTTGATGGTGTCGAGCTTCTTGAGTGTTGTTAGAGCTGCACCCATCCAGACAAGTGGAGAGTATTCCATCACACTCCTGACCTGTGCCTTGTAGATGGTGGACAGGCTTTGGGGAGTCAGGAGGTGAGTTACTCACCGCAGGATTCCTGGCCTCTGACCTGCTTTTGTAGCCACGGTATTTATATGGCTACTCCAGTTCAGGTTCTGGTCAATGGTAGCCCCTAGGATGCTGATAGTGGGGGATTCAGCGATGGTAATGCCGTTGAATGTCAAGGGGAGATGGTTAGATTCTCTCTTGTTGGAGATGTTCATAGCCTGGCACTTGTGTGGTGCGCATGTTACTTGCCACTTATCAGCCCAAGCCTGGATATTGTCCAGGCCTTGCTGCATTTCTACACGGACTGCTTCAGTATCTGAGGAGTCACGAATGGTGGTGAACATTGTGCAATCATCAGCGAACATCCCCACATCTGACCTTATGATTGAAGGAAGGTCATTGATGAAACAGCTGAAGATGGTTGGGCCTAGGACACTACCCTGAGGAACTCCTGCAGTGATGTCCTGGATTTCAGATGATTGGCCTCCAACAACCACAACCATCTTCCTTAGTGCTAGGTATGACTCCGGAGGGTTTTCCCCCTGATTCCCATTGATCTCAGTTTTGCGAGGGCTCCTTGATGCCATACTCGGTCAAATGCTGCCTTGCTGTCAAGGGCAGCCACTCTCACTTCACCTCTTGAGTTCAGCTCTTTTGTCCATGTTTGAACCAAGGGTGTAATGAGGTTAGGAGCTGAGTTTCCCTGACAGAACCCAAACTGAGCGTCACTGAGCAGGTTGTTGCTAAGCAAGTGCCGCTTGATGGCACTGTTGATGATACCTTCCATCACTTTACTGATGATTGAGAGTAGGCTAATGGGGCGGTAGTTGGCCGGGTTGGATTTGTCCTGCTTTTTGTATACAGGACATATCTGGGCAATTTTCCACATTGCAGGGTAGATACCAGTGTTGTAGCTGTACTGGAACAACTTGGCTAGTGGCGCGGCAAGTTCTGGAGCACAGATCTTCAGTACTATTGCCGGAATATTATCAGGACCCATAGCTTTTGCAGTATCCAGTACCTTCAGTCGTTTCTTAATATCACGTAGAGTGAATCGCATTGGCTGAAGTCTGGCATCTGTGATGCTGGGGTCTTCAGGAGGGGGCCGAAGTGGATCATCAACTCGGCACTTCTGGCTGAAGATTGTTGCAAGTGCTTCAGCCTTATCTTTTACACTGATGTGCTGGGCTCCCCCATTATTGAGGATGGGGATATTTGTGGAGCCACCCCCTCCAGTTAGTTGTTTAATTGTCCACCACCATTCTCGGCTGGATGTGGCAGGACTGCAGAACTTAGATATGATCCATTGGTTTTGGGATCGCTTAGCTCTGTCTATCACATGTTGCTTCCGCAGTTTGGCACACAGATAGTCCTGTGTTGTAGCTTCACCAGATTGACACCTCATTTTGAGGTATGCCTGGTGTTGCTCCTGGCATGCCCTCCTGCACTCTTCATTGAACCAGGATTGGTCTCCTGGCTTTATGGTAATGGTAGAGTGGGGGATATGCCGGGCCATGAGGTTACAGATTGTGGTTGAGTACAATTCTGCTGCTGCTGATGGCCCACAGTGCCTCATGGATGCCCAGTTTTGCATTGCTAGATCTGTTCGAAATCTATCCCATTCAGCACGGTGATAGTGCCACACAACACGATGGACGGTATCCTCAATGTGCAGGCGGGACTTCGTCTCCACAAGGACTGTGTGGTGGTCACTCCTACCAATACTGTCATGGACAGATGCATCTGCGGCAGGCAGATTGGTGAGGACGAGGTCGAGTATGTTCTTCCCTCGTGTTGGTTCCAACACCAACTGCTGCAGACGCAGTCCTAAGCCATGTCCTTTAGGACTCGGCCAGCTCGGTCAGTAGTGGTGCTACCGAGCCACTCTTGGTGATGGACATTGAAGTCCCCCACCCAGAGTACATTTTGTGCCCTTGCCACCCTCAGTGCTTCCTCCAAGTGGTGTTCAACATGGAGGAGTATTGAGTCATCAGCTGAGGGAGGGTGGTAGGTGGTAATCAGTAGGAAGTTACCTTGCCCATGTGTGACCTGATGGCATGAGACTTCAAGGGGTCCAGAGTCGATGTTATGGACTCCCAGGGCAACTCCCTCCCTACTGTATACCACTGTGCCACCACCTCTGCTAGGTCTGTGCTGCCGGTGGGACAGGACATACCCGGGGATGGTGATGGCAGTGTCTGGAACATTGTCTGTACAGTATGATTCCGTGAGTATGACTATGTCAGGCTGTTGCTTGACTAGTCTGTGGGACAGCTCTCCCAACTTTGGCGCAAGCCCCCAGATGTTAGTAAAGAGGACTTTTCAGGGTCGACAGGGCTAGGTTTGCCGTTGTCATTTCCGGTGCCTATGTCGATCCGATTTCATTCCTTTTTATAGACCTTGTAGCGGTTAGATACAACTGAGGGGCTTGCTAGGCCATTTCAGAGGGCATGTAAGAGGCATGTAAGAGTTAACCACATTGCTGTAGGTCTGGAGTCACATGTAGGCCAGACCAGGTAAGGACAGCAGATTTCCTTCCCTAAAGGACATTAGTGAACCGGATGGGTTTTTACAACAATCGACAATGGTTTCATGGCCATCATTAGACTAGTTTTAATTCCAGATTTATTAATTAAATTCAAATTCCACCTTCTGCTGTGGTGGGATTCAAACCCATGTCCCCAGAGGAATACCCTGGGTCTCTGGGTTACTGGTCCAGTGATAATACCACTACGCAACTGCCTACCTCGATTGGGACCCTTGCTCTTCATGATGTATATTAATGACCTAGACCTTAGTGGACAGGGCTCCATTTCAATCTTTGAAAATGATGCAAAGCTTGTAAGCATTGCGAACTGTGAGTAGGATAGAATAAAACTTCAATAGGTCATAAACAAGTTGGTGGAATGGGAGGACAAGTGGCAGATGAACTTCAATGCGGAGAAATGTGAAGTGATTCATTTGGCAGGACAGACATGAAGAGGCAATATAAGATAAAGGGTACAATTCTAAACGGGGTGCAGGAGCAGAGAGATCTGGGTGTATATGTGCATAAGTCATTGAAGTTGGCAGAAAATGTTGAGAGCACGATTAAAAAAGCATACAGTATCCTCGGCTTTATTAATGGGAACATAGAGTACAAGAGGAAGGAGGTAATATTGAGCTTGGATAAGACACTAGTTAAACCTCAGCTGGAGTACTGCGTCCAGTTCTGGGCACCACACTTGAGGAAAGGTGTGAAAGCATTGAAGAGAGTGCAGAAAAGGTTCATGAGAATGGTTCAGGGATGAGGAACTTCAATGACGAAGATAGATTGGAGAAGTTAGGAATGTTATCCTGAGAGAAGAGAAGGCTAAGAGGTGATTTGATAGATGTATTCAAATTCATGAGGGGTCTGGATGGAGTAGATAGAGAGAAACTGCTTCCACTCATGAAAGGATCGAGAATGAGAGGGCACAGCTTTACAACAATTGGCCATAGCAGCAAAAGTGACATGAGGAAAAACAGTTTGCAGGCAACATGTGGTTAAGGTCTGGAATGCACTGTCTGGGAGCATGGTCCAGGCAGGTTCAATCGTGGAATTCAAAAAGGAATTAGACTGTTATCTAAAAAGGAAGAATGCACAGGGTTACGGGTAGAAGGCAAGAAAATGGCACTACGTGAATTGCTCATTCGGAGAGCTGGTGCAGACACGATGGGCTGAAAGGCCTCCGTCTGTGCTGTAACAATTCTGTAATGCTGTGATTCTGTGAAATAGTATACAGGGGAATGTCACACAGCTCATAAATCAATTGTCCACGGATCATTTATCACAAAGATTAAGCTGGAAAACGTATAATGCATTGCAATGAAGTGGGTGTGAATAGTAAAATTACATCATTTTGTAACGATTTAAACAAAACTTAAACTAAAAGCAAAATACTGCAGATGCTGGAATTCTTAACTAAAATAATAAAGTGCTGGAAATACTCAGCAGGTCAGACCTGAAACATTGACTCTGCTACTCTCTCAACAGATGCTGCCTGACCTGCTGACTATTTCCAGCACTTTCTGTTTTTATTTTAAACAAACCTTACTTTGTATAATCAGGGATGAATAACTATTTCACTCACTGCATTTGGTGCAAGAGGTAAGATATACAGATGGAAGGGTGCATGAGAGGAATAAGCTTAAATGAAATGAGTATGAATGATCACGTTCATTTAAGGTTTGAATGATCTACACCAATCCCTAGTCCGTGCAGTACCAAATCTTTCAGTTACTGAATTGATTGTGTTGAAAATGTGCATTTCCGCTATATTCTCAGCAGGCAGTTTTAACACATATCTGTTTCTCCCCACGGGTTACAACTGTAAAGGCCATGGTGAATATTTTTATTCAGAGAACTTGTTGTCAATTTTCTGCGTGTTTAAATGTCCAGAAACAACAATGCAGACACTCTGAGTGAAACTGTTCACAATGTCCACCCAGATCACTTCTCCGCACTATCCCACTGCTCATTGGCTGCTTGTCATGTGTTCCAAAACTGCTAAAGGTGTAAATTTCCTCTGGTTGATATCAGTGACAGAATGCATTCATCTGACCGTCTCCCACCATTTCACAGCATGAAATTCCCAATCATGTCACCGACGAGACGTTTAGCGTCCTCTTTCAAAAGCTGCAGTGGCGGATTTTAGCTCCTGCCCGGGATGTCTGAATTTCCCCACTCTCACCCTGAGATAGTGATGACACTGGGAGTGTTTCAGCTGCACCTTTATTGTGGGATGGCGTAAAATCCTTGGAATTACCGGCCGTGTGCTGGAGGGACAAAATTTTCCAGGGAACACGGAGCAGGGTCACCACTGCAGCAGAGGCGGATTTCTGCCCAAACATCCTTCAACAGTAACAGTCCTCAGCACGAGGACTTCAGTGATGGAAAGACACTGGAGAAGCTGGGACATTTCTCCTTAGAGGAAAGAATGTTACGGAGAGACTAAATTGAGATCTTCAGAATTTAGATAGTTTTTGATTGGGTAAAAAAGGAGAATTTATGTCCAATGGCAGGGGGGTCGGCAGAGTGCACTGATTGAAGATGATTCGCAAAAAATATCTGGGGGTGGGGGCGGTGGTGCGATGTGAATAGAAAGTAGACAGAGCCCCGATGAAAACCACCACTGAGATTCTGCTGTAGCTCTCAAGGTTGCAATGAGAAAATGTAACCTGGATCAAGAGGCTTCAGCTTCCTGCTGGACAGGACACATTCAGGAATAGTGTGAAACAGGAAACCTACTGGAGTACGAACCTCCTGAGCAGCTCCGGTCTCCGTCCTGCACTGAGATGTGATCATTGGCTAGAAGACAATCCAGATTTATCCAAGCTGATATTTAAACAATATGAATTAAAAATGGCTGCATGGACAATTAACCCAATTTTCCCAATTAACAGTTTAACCGGTGCATTAAATAGCGGACAGGGGAATGCCAGACAGCTCACAACTGTTCACTAACGTTTTTAGCACAAAGATTAAGCGAGAAAACGTATAATGCATTGAAATAAAGCTGGTGTGTGTAGCAAACTTAATTTAGGTTGGAAAGAGTTAAACGGTACGATGCCACAACAGCGAAGAATAAAATTTTCACTCCGTGCGTTTGGTGCAAGAGGTTAGATCTTCAAATCAGGGTGCAGACATGATTAAGCTGAAATGAAGATAAGTGTGAACAATAATATCCATTTAATGTTGGAAAGCTCGACTTCAATCCCTAATCCGCACAATACTGAATGTTTCAGATACTGAACCGATTGTGTTGTAAATGTAAATCTCCACTTGAATCTCAGCAGACAAGGTTAACACAAATCTGTTTTTCCCCACAGGATTTCATCCTCCTAGAGGCTATGGTAAATACTTTTAGTCAGAGAATATTTTGTCAATTTTCGACGTGTTTTAATCTTCAGAAGCAATAATGCAGACGCTCTAGACATATTGTTCACAACACCCACAAACTGCACCATCCTGCTGCTCATTGGCTCCTTCTCATCTGAACCAAAACAGCTAAAGGGGAACATTTCCTCTGGTTGTTATTAGTGACAGAATGCATTCATCTGACCGTCTCCCACCATTACACAGCACGAAATTCCCAACCTCAAACCTTGTCACCGACGAGAAGTTTAGCATCATCTTTCAAAAGCTGCAGTGGCGGATTTCAGCTCCTGCCCAGGAAATCTGAATTTCCCCAATCTCCCGCTGAGATGGTCATTACACTGGAGTTTTGGCTGCACGTAAATTGTGGGACAGTGGAAAATCCCTGCAATTCCCGGCAAGTTGCTGGAGGGTCAAAAGGTTCCAGGGAACACGGAGCAGGGTCACCACTGCAGCAGAGGCAGATTTCTGCCCAAACATCCTTCGACAGCAAGAGTCCTCAGCACAAGGACTTCAGTGATGGAGAGAGACTGGAGAAGCTGGGATTGTTCTCCTTAGAGGAAAGAATATTCAGGGGAGATTGAATGGAGATGATCAGAATTAAGATAGCTTTTGATTGGGGTAAAGAAGTAGAAATTGTTTCCATTGGCAGGAGGGTCTGTAACCAAAGGACAGAGATTTAAGACATTTCCCAAAAAAGATCAGGTGGTTGCAAGAACAGAAAATAGACACAGTCCCCAATGAAAACCACCACTGAGATTGTGCAGTCGCTCTCAAGATTGCAATGAAGAAAATGCCTTGATTCTGAGACCTGAGTCAAGAGGCTTCAGCTTCCTGCTCGATAGGACACATTCAGGAATAGCGTGAAAAGGACTTTCTGAGCAGCTCAGGTCTCTGTCCTGCCCTGACATGTTATCATTGGCCAGACCAATCTTTAAACAATATGAGTTAAAAATGGCTGCATCGGTGTCACACAGCAATGAACTACTTTTTCTCCAATTAACAGTTTAGTAGGTTCATTAAATAGCGGAAAGGGGAATGTCACACAGCTCATAACTTAATTGTCCACCAGCGATTTTATTACAAAGATTAAGCTAGAAAACGTATAATGCATTGAAATGAAGCTGGTGCGAATAGCAAACTTAATTTATTTTGTAAAGAATTAAACAAACGATCCCATGCTAAAACAGCGATGAATAACATTTTAAATCCGTGCGTTTGGTGCAAGAGGTTAGATATTCAAATAAGAGAGTGCACAGATGATTAAGCTGAAATGAGATGAGTACGACTGAACCGATTATGTTCAAAATGTGAATCTCCACTTGAATCTCAGCAGACAATGTTAATACAAATCTGCTTTTCCCCACAGATTACTTTTCTTGTAGAGGCTCTGACTTTTAGTCAGAGAATATTTTGTCAATTTTCTACGTATTTTAATCTCCAGAAGCAAAATGCAGACACTCTGACAGGTACTATTCACAACACCCACACACCAATCCTGTCACTGCATCGTCCCGTTGCTCATTGGCTGCTTCTTATGTGTTCCAAAACAGTTCAACGTGTAAATTACCTCCGGTTGATATTAGTGACAGAATGCATACATCTGACCGTCACCCACCATTTCACAGCACGAAATTCCCAACCTCAAACCTTGGCACCGACGAAAAGTTTAGGGTCCACTTTCAAAAGCTGCAGTGGCGAATTTCAGCCCCTGCCCAGGAAATCTGAATTTCCCCTCTCTCACTGTGTGATAGTGATTACACTGGGAGTATTTCGGCTGCACTTTCATTCTGCGGCAGTAGAAAATTCCTGGAACTCCTGCTAATGTGCGGGAGGGACAAAATGTTCCAGGGAACATGGAGCAGGGTCACCACCGCAGCAGAGGCGGATTTCTGTTCTTCAACAGCAACAGTCCTCAGCACAAGCATTTCAGTGATGGAGAGAGACTGGATAAGCTGGGAATGTTCTCCTTAGGAGAAAGAATATTCAGGGGAGATTTAATCGAGATGATCAAAATTAAGACAGTTTTTGATTGGGTAAAAAAGGAGAATTTCTGTCCCGTGCCAGGAGGGCAGCAGAGTTTAGATTTAAGATAATTCACAAAAAATGTCAAGGGATGCATGAATAGAAAATAGACACAGTCCCCAATAAAAAAAAGACACCACTGTGATTGTGAACTCGCTCTCAAGATTGCAATGAAGAAAATGTCTTGATTCTGTGACCTGGGTCAAGAGGCTTCAGCTTCCTGCTGGACAGGACACATTCAGGAATAGCCTGAACAAACAAACCGATTGGAGCAAGGACTTTCTGAGGAACTCATCTCTCTGTCCTGCCCTGAGATGTGAACATTGGCCACACCCCAGTGTAGATTTATCCAAGTTGATATTTGAATATTATGAATTAAAAATGGCTGCATCAGTGTCACACAGACAATTAACCCAATTCTCCCAATTAACAGTTTAACAGCTGCATTAAGTAGCAGGCAGGGGAATGTCACACAGCTCATAACTTAACTGTTCACTAATGCTTTTTAACAGAAAGATTACGTTAGGACACGTATAATGCAATGAAAGGAGGCTGGTGTGAATAGCAAAATTACTTTAGTAATACAAAAGCAAAATACTGCAGATGCTGGAAATCTGAAATAAAAACAAGAAATGCTGGAAATACTCAAGAGGTCTGGCAGCATCTGTGCAGAGAGAAGCAGAGTTAACGTTTCAGGTCTGTGACCCTTCATCAGAAAATTAATTTAGTTGCTTAAGATCTAAAGAAACGAAACTATATTAAAACAGCGGTGAATAACTATTTCACTCCCTGCGTTTGTTGCAAGAGGTTAGATATTCGAGTCAGAGAGTGCAGGGATAAATAAGCCTAACTGAGATGAGTGTGAATGATAATGTTTGAAAGATCGACTTCAATCCCTAATCCGTGCAATACCGAATGTTTCGGTCACTGAACTGATTGTGTTTAAAATGTGAATCTCCACTTGAATCTCAGCAGACAATGTTAACACAAATCTGTTTCTCCACACAGGACGTTATTATCATCGAGGCTATGGTAAATATTTTTAGTCGGAAATTTTATTGACAGTTTTCTGCGTGTTTTAATCTCCAGAAGCAATAATGCCGACACTCTGACAGATACTGTTCACAACACCCACACACCAATCCCTTCACCATCCCGCTGCTCATTGGCTGCTTTTCATCAGAACTGAAACAGTTAAAAGTGTAAATTTCCTCTGGTTGATATTAGTGACAGAATGCATTCATCTGACCGTCTCCCATCATTTCACAGCATGAAATTCCCAACATCAAATCTTCTCGCCGACGAGAAGTTTAACATTCCGATGAAGGGTCACTAACCCGAAACGTTAACTCTGCTTCTCTTTCCACAGATGCAGCCAGACCTGCTGAGTGGTTCCAGCATTTCTTGTTTTTATTTCAGATTTCCAGCATCCGCAGTATTTTGCTTTTATATTAGAGAAGTTTAGCATCCTCTTTGAAAAGCTGCAGTGGCGGATTTCAGCTCCTGCCCAGGAAATCTGAATTTCCCCTCTCTCACTGTGAGATAGTGATTACACTGGGAGTGTTTCAGCTACAGCTACATAGTGTGATAATGGAAAATCGCTGGAATTTCTGGCCAAGTGTTGGTGGGGCAAAATATTCCAGGGAACATGGAGCATGATCACCACTGCAGCAGAGATTGATTTCTGCCCAAACATCCTTCGACAGCTACAGTCCTCAGCACAAGGACTTCAGTGATTGAGAGAGTCGAGAGAAATTCTTCTTTTGTAAAGAATGATAAAGGAAGATTTAATCGAGTTTTTCAGAATTAAGTCAGTCTTTGATAGGATAAAGAAACCGAAATTGTTTCCACTGGCAGGAGGGCCAGTAACCAAAGGACGCAGGTTTAAGATAATTGGCAAAAATGACATGTGGAAACATGAGGGGAAACTCAACACAGTCCCCAACCAAAACCACCACTGAAATTGAGCAATAGTTCAGAAGATTGTAATGAGAAAATAATGATATTCAGTGACCTGTATCAAGAGGCTTCAGCTTCCTGCTGAACAGGACACATTCAGGAATAGCGTGAACAAAGAAACAGATTGGAGCAAGGACTTTCTGAGCAGCTCAGGTCTCTGTCCTGCCCTGAGATGTGATCATTGGCCACGCCTCAGTGTAGATTTATTCAAGTTGATATTTGAACAATAAGGATTAAACTGCGCTGCAGCCTTGCCATACAGGAGTAAACTTTCATTTGCAATTGACTGTTTAACAGTTGCATTAAGTAGTGGATAGGGAAATGTCACACAGCGCATAATGTAACTGTCCACTAATGTTTTATCAGTAAGATAAAGCTAGAAAACGCATAATGCTTTGGAATGAAGTGGGTGTGAATGGTAACAATAATTTAATTTGTAAAGATTTTGACCAAACCTTACATTATGAATACAGAGATCAATATCTTTTCACTCCCTGCTTTTGTTGCAAGAGATAGATATTCATATGAGAGTGTGCAGAGATGAAAACTTAAAGTAATTGGGTATGAATGATAATGTCCATTTAATGTTTGAATGATCGACACTAATCCTTAACCTGTGCAATATTGACTGTTTCAGTTACTTTACTGATTGTGTTGAAAATGTAATTCACATTTGATTCTCAGCAGGCAATGTTAACACAAATCTATTTTTCCTCTACAGTTTGCTACCCCTATTATGGCTTCGGTAATTTTTTTTATTGAGATAATTTATTGTCAACATCATTGATTAAAAAGTGCTGCGTTTGTCTCACGCAGGATTGATTTTTTTCTGTTTTTTACAAGGTTAACAAGTGCATTAAGGGAGGGGCAGGGGAATGTCACACAACTCATAACTGTCCACAAATGCATTTATCACAAAGATTCTTGCTGAAAACGTATACGTTAAAATGGAACGCTTGTGAATGCTTAAATTAATTAGTTTGTGAAAATATAAACCAATACATACTTTGTGAATACAAAGATGGTAAACTATTTCACTCTCTGCTTTCGGTGCAAAGGTTAGATAATCATATGAGAGGGTGCAGATTTGAATAAGTTTAGATCAAATGCGTATGAATGGTAATTTCCATTTAATGTCAGAAAGTACTGCGCCAATCACGAATAGGTGCAAAATTGAATGTTTCAGTTACAGAACCCATTGTGTTGAAAATGTGAATCTCAGTTGATTCTCTTCAATGTTAACTCAAATCTGTTTCTCCTGCACAGGAAAAAAAAATTCTAAAAGCCACGGTAAATATTTTTATTACAATAGTGTATTATGGAATTTATGTGTGTATTATTTTTCAGAAACAATAATGCAGACAATCTGAGATACTGTTCACAATCGCCAACCTCAAATCCCTTCATTGCACCATCCCGCTGCTCATTGGCTGGCTCTCAGAACTCCCAGTCACGTGCTGGAGGAACAAACTGTTCCAGAGAACACGGAGCAGGGTCACCACTGCAGCAGAGGCGTATTTCTGCCCAGCCATCCTTCAACAGCAACAGTCCTCAGCACAAGGTTTTCAGTGATGGAGAGAGACTAGAGATGCTGGGATTGTTCTCCTTAGAGGAAAGAATGTAAAGGGGAGATTTAATCGAGATGTTCAAAACTAAGATGGTTTCTGATTTGGTAAAGATGGAAAAACTGTTTCCACTGGCAGGAGGGTCGGTAACCAGAGGACACAGATTTAAGATAATTGGCAAAAATATCAAGGGGAACATGAGGAGAAACTAGATACAGTCTCCAAACAAAACTTTCACTGAGATTGTGCAGTAGCTTTGAGTTTGCAATGAACACAATTTCTTGGTTCTATGACCTGGGTCAAAAGCATTGCAGCAGCTTTTTCGGAAGCAGAGAGTGCGGGCGAGTGAGCAGCTGGGAAGGTCAGTTTGAAAGTAAACTTAATTTCCTTTTGTTTTCGGCGGAGGCCAGGGGGCTGCTGGGTAAGTAAAACACTATATATTTGGGCGGTTTAAAATAACTTTCCTTTCATTGCAGCAGCTTTTTCGGGAGCAGAGAGTGCTGGCGAGTGAGCAGCTGGGAAGGTCAGTTTGAAAGTAAACTTAATTTCCTTTTGTTTTCGGCGGAGGCCAGGGGGCTGCTGGGTAGGTAAAACACTATATATTTGGGCGGTTTAAAATAACTTTCCTTTCATTGCAGCAGCTTTTTCGGGAGCAGAGAGTGCGGGCGAGTGAACAGCTGGGAAGGTCAGTTTGAAAGTAAACTTAATTTCCTTTTGTTTTCGGCGGAGGCCAGGGGGCTGCTGGGTAAGTAAAACACTATATATTTGGGCGGTTTAAAATAACTTTCCTTTCATTGCAGCAGCTTTTTCGGGAGCAGAGAGTGCTGGCGAGTGAGCAGCTGGGAAGGTCAGTTTGAAAGTAAACTTAATTTCCTTTTGTTTCCGGCGGAGGCCAGGGGGCTGCTGGGTAAGTAAAACACTATATATTTGGGTGGTTTAAAATAACTTTCCTTTCATTGCAGCAGCTTTTTCAGGAGCAGAGAGTGCGGGCGAGTGAGCAGCTGGGAAGGTCAGTTTGAAAGTAAACTTAATTTCCTTTTGTTTTTGGCGGAGGCCAGGGGGCTGCTAGATAAGTAAAACACTATATATTTGGGCGGATTCAAATAATTTTCCTTTCATTGCAGCAGCTTTTTCGGGAGCAGAGAGTGCGGGTGAGTGAGCAGCTGGGAAGGTCAGTTTGAAAGTAAACTTAATTTCCTTTTGTTTTCGGCGGAGGCCAGGGGGCTGCTGGGTAAGTAAAACATTAAATATTTGGGCGGTTTAAAATAACTTTCCTTTCATTGCAGCAGCTTTTTCGGGAGCAGTGAGTGCGGGCGAGTGAGCAGCTGGGAAGGTCAGTTTGAAAGTAAACTTAATTTCCTTTTGTTTTCGGCGGAGGCCAGGGGGCTGCTGGGTAAGTAAAACACTATATATTTGGGCAGTTTAAAATAACTTTCCTTTCATTGCAGCAGCTTTTTCGGGAGCAGAGAGTGCGGGCGAGTGAGCAGCTGGGAAGGTCAGTTTGAAAGTAAACTTGATTTCCTTTTGTTTTCAGCGGAGGTCAGGGGGCTGCTGGGTAAGTAAAACACTATATATTTGGGTGGTTTAAAATAACTTTCCTTTCATTGCAGCAGCTTTCTCGGGAGCAGAGAGTGCGGGCGAGTGAGCAGCTGGGAAGGTCAGTTTGAAAGTAAACTTAATTTCCTTTTGTTTTCGGCGGAGGCCAGGGGGCTGCTGGGTAAGTAAAACACTATATATTTGGGCGGTTTAAAATAACTTTCCTTTCATTGCAGCAGCTTTTTCGGGAGCAGAGAGTGCGGGCGAGTGAGCAGCTGGGAAGGTCAGTTTGAAAGTAAACTTAATTTCCTTTTGTTTTCGGCGGAGGCCAGGGGGCTGCTGGGTAAGTAAAACACTATATATTTGGGCGGTTTAAAATAACATTCCTTTCATTGCAGCAGATTTTTCGGGAGCAGAGAGTGCGGGCGAGTGAGCAGCTGGGAAGGTCAGTTTGAAAGTAAACTTAATTTCCTTTTGTTTTCGGCGGAGGCCAGGGGGCTGCTGGGTAAGTAAAACACTATATATTTGGGCGGTTTAAAATAACTTTCCTTTCATTGCAGCAGCTTTTTCGGGAGCAGAGAGTGCTGGCGAGTGAGCAGCTGGGAAGGTCAGTTTGAAAGTAAACTTAATTTCCTTTTGTTTTCGGCGGAGGCCAGGGGGCTGCTGGGTAAGTAAAACACTATATATTTGGGCGGTTTAAAATAACTTTCCTTTCATTGCAGCACTTTTTCGGGAGCAGAGAGTGCGGGCGAGTGAGCAGCTGGGAAGGTCAGTTTGAAAGTAAACTTAATTTCCTTTTGTTTTCGGCGGAGGCCAGGGGGCTGCTGGGTAAGTAAAACACTATATATTTGGGCGGTTTAAAATAACTTTCCTTTCATTGCAGCAGCTTTTTCGGGAGCAGAGAGTGCTGGCGAGTGAGCAGCTGGGAAGGTCAGTTTGAAAGTAAACTTAATTTCCTTTTGTTTTCGGCGGAGGCCAGGGGGCTGCTGGGTAAGTAAAACACTATATATTTGGGCGGTTTAAAATAACTTTCCTTTCATTGCAGCACTTTTTCGGGAGCAGAGAGTGCGGGCGAGTGAGCAGCTGGGAAGGTCAGTTTGAAAGTAAACTTAATTTCCTTTTGTTTTCGGCGGAGGCCAGGGGGCTGCTGGGTAAGTAAAACATTATATATTTGGGCGGTTTAAAATAACATTCCTTTCATTGCAGCAGCTTTTTCGGAAGCAGAGAGTGCGGGCGAGTGAGCAGCTGGGAAGGTCAGTTTGAAAGTAAACTTAATTTCCTTTTGTTTTCGGCGGAGGCCAGGGGGCTGCTGGGTAAGTAAAACACTATATATTTGGGCGGTTTAAAATAACTTTCCTTTCATTGCAGCAGCTTTTTCGGGAGCAGAGAGTGCTGGCGAGTGAGCAGCTGGGAAGGTCAGTTTGAAAGTAAACTTAATTTCCTTTTGTTTTCGGCGGAGGCCAGGGGGCTGCTGGGTAAGTAAAACACTATATATTTGGGCGGTTTAAAATAACTTTCCTTTCATTGCAGCAGCTTTTTCGGGAGCAGAGAGTGCGGGCGAGTGAGCAGCTGGGAAGGTCAGTTTGAAAGTAAACTTAATTTCCTTTTGTTTTCGGCGGAGGCCAGGGGGCTGCTGGGTAAGTAAAACACTATATATTTGGGCGGTTTAAAATAACTTTCCTTTCATTGCAGCAGCTTTTTCGGGAGCAGAGAGTGCTGGCGAGTGAGCAGCTGGGAAGGTCAGTTTGAAAGTAAACTTAATTTCCTTTTGTTTCCGGCGGAGGCCAGGGTGCTGCTGGGTAAGTAAAACACTATATATTTGGGTGGTTTAAAATAACTTTCCTTTCATTGCAGCAGCTTTTTCAGGAGCAGAGAGTGCGGGCGAGTGAGCAGCTGGGAAGGTCAGTTTGAAAGTAAACTTAATTTCCTTTTGTTTTCGGCGGAGGCCAGGGGGCTGCTGGATAAGTAAAACACTATATATTTGGGCGGTTTCAAATAATTTTCCTTTCATTGCAGCAGCTTTTTCGGGAGCAGAGAGTGCGGGTGAGTGAGCAGCTGGGAAGGTCAGTTTGAAAGTAAACTTAATTTCCTTTTGTTTTCGGCGGAGGCCAGGGGGCTGCTGGGTAAGTAAAACACTATATATTTGGGCAGTTTAAAATAACTTTCCTTTCATTGCAGCAGCTTTTTCGGGAGCAGTGAGTGCGGGCGAGTGAGCAGCTGGGAAGGTCAGTTTGAAAGTAAACTTGATTTCCTTTTGTTTTCAGCGGAGGTCAGGGGGCTGCTGGGTAAGTAAAACACTATATATTTGGGCGGTTTAAAATAACTTTCCTTTCATTGCAGCAGCTTTTTCGGGAGCAGAGAGTGCGGGCGAGTGAGCTGCTGGGAAGGTCAGTTTGAAAGTAAACTTAATTTCCTTTTGTTTTCGGCGGAGGCCAGGGGGCTGCTGGGTAAGTAAAACACTATATATTTGGGCGGTTTAAAATAACATTCCTTTCATTGCAGCAGCTTTTTCGGGAGCAGAGAGTGCGGGCGAGTGAGCAGCTGGGAAGGTCAGTTTGAAAGTAAACTTAATTTCCTTTTGTTTTCGGCAGAGGCCAGGGGGCTGCTGGGTAAGTAAAACACTATATATTTGGGCGGTTTAAAATAACTTTCCTTTCATTGCAGCAGCTTTTTCGGAAGCAGAGAGTGCGGGCGAGTGAGCAGCTGGGAAGGTCAGTTTGAAAGTAAACTTATTTTCCTTTTGTTTATGGCGGAGGCCAGGGGGCTGCTGGGTAAGTAAAACACTATATATTTGGGCGGTTTAAAATAACTTTCCTTTCATTGTAGCAGCTTTTTCGGGAGCAGAGAGTGCAGGTGAGTGAGCAGCTGGGAAGGTCAGTTTGAAAGTAAACTTAATTTCCTTTTGTTTTCGGCAGAGGCCAGGGTGCTGCTGGGTAAGTAAAACACTATATATTTGGGCGGTTTAAAATAACTTTCCTTTCATTGCAGCAGCTTTTTCGGGAGCAGAGAGTGCGGGCGAGTGAGCAGCTGGGAAGGTCAGTTTGAAAGTAAACTTAATTTCCTTTTGTTTTCAGCGGAGGCCAGGGGGCTGCTGGGTAAGTAAAACACTATATATTTGGGCGGTTTAAAATAACTTTCCTTTCATTGCAGCAGCTTTTTCGGGAGCAGAGAGTGCAGGCAAGTGAGCAGCTGGGAAGGTCAGTTTGAAAGTAAACTTAATTTCCCTTTGCTTTCGGAGGCCAGGGGGCTGCTGGGGAAGTAAAACACTATATATTTTGGCGGTTTACAATAACTTTCCTTTCATTGCAGCAGCTTTTTCTGGAGCAGAGAGTGCGGGCGAGTGAGCAGCTGGGAAGGTCAGTTTGAAAGTAAACTTAATTTCCTTTTGTTTTCGGCAGAGGCCAGGGGGCTGCTGGGTAAGTAAAACACTATATATTTGGGTGGTTTAAAATAACTTTCCTTTCATTGCAGCAGCTTTTTCGGGAGCAGAGAGTGCGGGCGAGTGAGTCGCTGGGAAGGTCAGTTTGAAAGTAAACTTAATTTCCTTTTGTTTTTGGCGGAGGCCAGGGGGCTGCTGGGTAAGTAAAACACTATATATTTGGGCGGTTTAAAATAACTTTCCTTTCATTGCAGCAGCTTTTTCGGGAGCAGAGAGTGCAGGCAAGTGAGCAGCTGGGAAGGTCAGTTTGAAAGTAAACTTAATTTCCTTTTGTTTTTGGAGGCCAGGGGGCTGCTGGGTAAGTAAAACACTTTATATTTGGGTGGTTTAAAATAACTTTCCTTTCATTGCAGCAGCTTTTTCGGGAGCAGAGAGTGCGGGCGAGTGAGCAGCTGGGAAGGTCAGTTTGAAAGTAAACTTAATTTCCTTTTGTTTTCGGCGGAGGCCAGGGGGCTGCTGGGTAAGTACAACACTATATATTTGGGTGGTTTAAAATAACTTTCCTTTCATTGCAGCAGCTTTTTCGGGAGCAGAGAGTGCAGGCGAGTGAGCAGCTGGGAAGGTCAGTTTGAAAGTAAACTTAATTTCCTTTTGTTTTCGGCGGAGGCCAGGGGGCTGCTGGGTAAGTAAAACACTATATATTTGGGCGGTTTAAAATAACTTTCCTTTCATTGCAGCAGCTTTTTCGGGAGCAGAGAGTGCGGGCGAGTGAGCAGCTGGGAATGTCAGTTTGAAAGTAAACTTAATTTCCTTTTGTTTCCGGCGGAGGCCAGGGGGCTGCTGGGTAAGTAAAACACTATATATTTGGGTGGTTTAAAATAACTTTCCTTTCATTGCAGCAGATTTTTCGGTAGCAGAGAGTGCGGGCGAGTGAGCAGCTGGGAAGGTCAGTTTGAAAGTAAACTTAATTTCCTTTTGTTTTCGGCGGAGGCCAGGGGGCTGCTGGGTAAGTAAAACACTATATATTTGGGCGGTTTAAAATAACTTTCCTTTCATTGCAGCAGCTTTTTCGGGAGCAGAGAGTGCGGGCGAGTGAGCAGCTGGGAAGGTCAGTTTGAAAGTAAACTTAATTTCCTTTTGTTTTCGGCAGAGGCCAGGGGGCTGCTGGGTAAGTAAAACACTATATATTTGGAAGTTTAAAATAACTTTCCTTTCATTGCAGCAGCTTTTTCGGGAGCAGAGAGTGCGGGCGAGTGAGCAGCTGGGAAGGTCAGTTTGAAAGTAAACTTAATTTCCTTTTGTTTTCGGCGGAGGCCAGGGGGCCGCTGGGTAAGTAAAACACTATATATTTGGAAGTTTAAAATAACTTTCCTTTCATTGCAGCAGCTTTTTCGGGAGCAGAGAGTGCGGGCGAGTGAGCAGCTGGGAAGGTCAGTTTGAAAGTAAACTTAATTTCCTTTTGTTTTCGGCGGAGGCCAGGGGGCTGCTGGGTAAGTAAAACACTATATATTTGGGCGGTTTAAAATAACTTTCCTTTCATTGCAGCAGCTTTTTCGGGAGCAGAGAGTGCGGGCGAGTGAGCAGCTGGGAAGGTCTGTTTGAAAGTAAACTTAATTTCCTTTTGTTTTCAGCGGAGGCCAGGGGGCTGCTGGGTAAGTAAAACACTATATATTTGGGCGGTTTCTGAACCCGAGACACCACACTTGTAGTGTCTCCCACCCGCCCTGCTCCTCTAACCAAACAAAAAGGACTCGGTGGGGTGTATATCAGGTAAGGCTTTTCCAATTTCTCTGGTTTTATCGTGATTGGTAAAAACTTTTCATTCCTTTTTCATTTAACTAAGTTAAGCTTAAGATTAAAAATGGCAGGAGATCTCAGACCCGTGTCATGCTCCTCTTGCTCAATGTGGGAGCTCAGGGACACGGCTGATGTCCCTGACTCCTTCACGTGCAGGAAGTGTGTCCAACTGCAGCTCTTGTTAGACCGCATGACGGCTTTCGAGCTGCGGATGGACTCACTTTGGAGCATGCGTGATGTTGAGGAGGTCGTGGATAGCACGTTTAGTGAATTGATCACACCGAAGATTAGGATTGCTGAGGGAGAAAGGGAATGGGTGACCAAAAGGCAGAGAAAGAGCAGGAAGGCAGCGCAGGAGTCCCCTGCGGTCATCTCCCTCCAAAACAAGTATACCATTTTGGATACTGTTGAGGGTGATGGCTCACCAGGGGAAGACAGCAGTAGCCAGGTTCATGGCACCATGGCTGGCTCTGCTGTTCAGAAGGGCGGGAAAAAGAGTGGAAGGGCTATAGTCATAGGGGATTCGATTGTAAGGGGAGTAGATAGGCGGTTCTGTGGTCGAAAACGAGGCTCCCGAATGGTATGTTGCCTCCAAGGTGCACGGGTCAGGGATGTCTCAGATCGGCTGCAGAACATTCTAAAGGGGGAGGGTGAACAGCCAGTTGTCGTTGTGCACATAGGCACCAATGATATAGGTAAAAAACGGGATGAGGTCCTACAAGCAGAGTTTAGGGAGTTAGGAGCCAAGTTAAAAAGTAGGACCTCAGAGGTAGTAATCTCAGGATTGCTACCAGTGCCACGTGATAGTCAGAGTAGAAATGAAAGAATAGTCAGGATGAATGCGTGGCTTGAGAGATGGTGCAGGAAGGAGGGGTTCAGATTTTTGGGACATTGGGACCGGTTCTGGGGGAGGTGGGACTATTACAAATTGGACGGTCTACACCTGGGCCGGACTGGAACCAATGTCCTTGGGGGTGCTTTTGCTAACGCTGTTGGGGAGGGTTTAAACTAATGTGGCAGGGGTATGGGAACCAATTGAGGAGGTCAGTTGACAGTAAGGAGGCAGTAACAAAAGCCTGTAAGGAACTAGATCATGAAGTCAGTGTGACTAAGGGAAAGAGCAGGCAGGGAGCAGATGATGAATGTAAAGGGACTGGTGGTCTGAGGTGCATTTGTTTTAATGCAAGAGGTGTAGTAGGTAAGGCAGATGAACTTAGGGCTTGGATGAGTACCTGGGAGTATGATGTTATTGCTATTACTGAGACTTGGTTGAGGGAAGGGCATGATTGGCAACTAAATATCCCAGGATATCGATGCTTCAGGCGGGATAGAGAGGGAGGTAAAAGGGGTGGAGGAGTTGCATTACTGGTCAAAGAGGATATCACAGCTGTGCTGAAGAAGGGCACTATGGAGGACTCGAGCAGTGAGGCAATATGGACAGAACTCAGAAATAGGAAGGGTGCGGTAACAATGTTGGGGCTGTACTACAGGCCTCCCAACAGCGAGCGTCAGATAGAGGTACAAATATGTAAACAGATTATGGAAAGATGTAGGAGCAACAGGGTGGTGGTGATAGGAGATTTTAATTTTCCCAACATTGACTGGGATTCACTTAGTGTTAGAGGTCCAGATGGAGCAGAATTTGTAAGGAGCATCCAGGAGGGTTTTCCAGAGCAGTATGTAAATAGTCCAACTCGGGAAGGGGCCATACTGGACCTGGTGTTGGGGAATGAGCCCGGCCAGGTGTTTGAAGTTTCAGTAGGGGACTACTTTGGGAATAGTGATCACAAATCGGTAAGCTTTAACATACTCATGGACAAAGATGAGAGTGGTCCTAAAGGAAGAGTGCTAAATTGGGGGAAGGCCAACTATACCAAAATTCGGCAGGAGCTGGGGAATGTAGATTGGGAGCAGCTGTTTGAAGGTAAATCCACATGTGATATGTGGGAGGCTTTTAAAGAGAGGTTGATTAGCGTGCAGGAGAGACATGTTCCTGTGAAAATGAGGGATAGAAATGGCAAGATTAGGGAACCATGGATGACAGGTGAAATTGTGATACTAGCTAAGAGGAAAAAGGAAGCATACATAAGGTCTAGGCGGCTGATGAAAGACGAAGCTTTGAAAGAATATTGGGAATGTAGGACCAATCTGAAACGAGGAATTAAGAGGGCTAAAAGGGGTCATGAAATATCTATAGCAAACAGGGTTAAAGAAAATCCCAAAGCCTTTTATTCATATATAAGGAGAAAGAGGGTAACTAGAGAAAGGATTGGCCCACTAAAGGACAAAGGAGGAATGTTATGCTTGGAGTCAGAGAAAATGGGTGAGATTCTAAACGAGTACTTTGCATCGGTATTCACCGAGGAGAGGGACATGACGGATGTTGAGGTTAGGAACAGATGTTTGATTACTCTAGGTCAAGTCGGCATAAGGAGGGAGGAAGTGTTGGGTATTCTAAAGGGCATTAAGGTGGACAAGTCCCCAGGTCCGGATGGGATCTATCCCAGGTTACTGAGGGAAGCGAGAGAGGAAATAGCTGGGGCCTTAATAGATATCTTTGCAGCATCCTTAAACACGGGTGAGGTCCCGGAGGACTGGAGAATTGCTAATGTTGTCCCCTTGTTTAAGAAGGGTAGCAGGGATAATCCAGGTAATTATAGACCGGTGAGCCTGACGTCAGTGGTAGGGAAGCTGCTGGAGAAGATACTGAGGGATAGGATCTATTCCCATTTGGAAGAAAATGGGCTTATCAGTGATAGGCAACATGGTTTTGTGCAGGGAAGGTCATGTCTTACCAACTTAATAGAATTATTTGAGGAAGTGACAAAGTTGATTGATGAGGGAAGGGCTGTCGATGTCATATACATGGACTTCAGAATGGCGTTTGATAAGGTTCCCCATGGCAGGCTGATGGAGAAAGTGAAGGCGCATGGGGTCCAAGGTGTACTAGCTAGATGGATAAAGAACTGGCTAGGCAACAGGAGACAGAGTAGCAGTAGAAGGGAGTTTCTCAAAATGGAGACGTGTGACCAGTGGTGTTCCACAGGGATCCGTGCTGGGACCACTGTTTGTGATATACATTAATGATTTGGAGGAAAGCATAGGTGGACTGATTAGCAAGTTTGCAGACGACACTAAGATTGGTGGAGTAGCAGATAGTGAAGGGGACTGTCAGAGAATACGGCAGAATATAGATAGATTAGAGAGTTGGGCAGAGAAATGGCAGATGGAGTTCAATCAGGGAAAATACTCAGCAGGTCTGGCAGCATCTGTGGAGATAGAAGCAGTTAATGCTTCAGATCTCTCTATCGACCCTGTCAAATGCTTTGATTATCACTCAGAAAAGGAGCATCACTGGCTGTTCTGAGATATGGAAGGACTTTGCCTGCGTCCCTTAAAGATTCATGGCACGATTTGCGACACAGAAGAAAACCGGACCTTTGTATCTCCGGATCTGTCCTTTCACCTCTATCCATCGCTGGGCTGATATATCTCCATCCCAAAATCGATTAGTCCCTCCACCCTATTGTGAACTTTCAGTTTAGATTATAATTCTGTTTCGTTATTTTCGTACTTCACGTTTTATTTACAATGCACTTCATTTGTCTCAGATCCACCTGCATCCTTGTTTCTCAGTTGCGTAAGTTGATGTCTAACAAGAAAGTACATTCATATTTCTTTCCTGATTTTCAAGATACTATCCCTGGTTTTGATCCCTTACAGAAATAATTTCTGCTTCTGCTCATAACTTGTTTTGCATGAGATCAGTAGCTGATTAAAAAGGGACATTCCTTCACTGTTGGATCCGTCGCACTGAGGACAACAGATGCTCCACTAACACCACAACTCACCACTGTGGACCAGCCTGTTTGGTGGTGAAGGTCACAACAACCACAAATGATGCCAGCACTCATGAGAAAGGTCTTCTTCCTGGTTCTCTGACTGGAGATCCTTAGAGTGCGATTGCTTTCCATCAAGTAACATTCTTTACATGGAGATTTGTCCTTCATAATTCGTGCATTAGTTGAAATATATTTAGATAAAAATTGGGATGATCTCTTCCAACTTTAATTAGCTGAGACACCATCAGAGCTGCATTCACTCAAACACATGTTATAGAATTTGGAGTAATCCTGGTGTGACCTTCTCTGACTCTTCAAGGGAAACATTTTGGAAACATTCCTGTAATTGCACCTTGCTAGCTGAATAAAATATTCCTGCATCATAGGTGACTTGTCCATGATTTTTAGAATCCCTTTGGTGTGCACCACATCTTTATTTGTCTTTTACTCCCATCATTCTTGAATACTGTTGCGAGCCATACAGCAATATCAAATAGGATCAGACATCGACAACGTGAAACGCAGGGACAAAACCTTCAAAATCTCTTTCAGAGGCACCGAGTTCCCCATTTTGTTCTTTTAATGTGAAATGGTCAAACGGGGAGCAATCTCACCCAGCTGTCACTTTGCAGTGAATGTTTTTCCCAGTAAGCTTGGTTCAGACCAGATCATTTCAGAGCATTCGCTCCATTGGTCAGATCATTCCATGTTTCACAGCTGTCTCGGGACCAGTGAATTGGATCTTCGATTCACATCAAGTTTAAACCAAAGAGCCAAGTTTTTCAATCAGCGTTGCCTTCTTGCCCACCAGATGTGCAAGCCTGGAAAATCACATGCCTTCCACCAAAATAAATGGATCAGAAGCCATGGGCTGTGCTCGGTGCCGGGGGATAAACCTACAGAGCCCAGACATACTGGGCACACAGTGTGGAGATCTGGGTGTTTCCGTGTGCTGGCCACAGCGATGCGTTGCTGTGTGTGCATTATGCTCCCTCCACTGGGAGGTTCGATGGATACTCGTGCGTCCCTAGCTTCGATTGCCCTCTCATTGGTGGTCGTACCTTCAGCTGTCTCGCCCCTCCCTATCTCTGTAGCCTCCTCCAGCCCCACAACCCTCCAAGATTTCTTTACTCCTCCAATTCTAGTCTCCTGTTTCAATTCCTAATTAATCTCTAACTTGAATTTCCCCTCCATGAGCAATCATGTCTTCAGTTATCTGGAGTTTCCTCCCTTCGCCTCACTATTTCCGTCTCCACCTTTCCGACGCTCTTTAAAAGCTGCCATTTTGACTAAGCTTTTGGTCACTTCTTCCTAACATCTCTTTATGTGGTTGGGCATCAACTGTAAACAATCCAGAATGTCCATCTGCTGCTGGATGCATTTACCAACTGGCCCACTTGAGGGAGCTACAGAACTCCCTTTTCAGATAAAAATCCCGATTGAACTGTAGCTCCATATATCCTCAGTCTGGTGTTCACATTACGAAAAAGAAAATCGCTCCACACATGATCCTTTAAGGGGTGGGAGTGGGAACCAGAATTAATTTCACCCTCTTATCTTCATGCAGCAAACATGTGGAAGATCATCCATGATCATATTGAATGGTGGGGCAGACACGATGGGCTGAGTGGCCTACTCCTGCTCCTATGTTCCTATCTTCCTGAGTACCTATGTACATCTCCTGGTATCCCTCTGCTAGTTCCACAGTCTCTGAACCTTTACTGCATGATGCAAGACTTCATCCCTGCACCTCTCTCAAATAAGAGAAGCCATTCACTTGTCTCCTGAATACAATAGTCTTCCAACAGTATTTCGGAGGCTGAGGCCAATAGTTACTTGTACTCTGATAAAGGTGATAGCACAAACGCAACACATTTCGGGAATGACAGTCACTCATTAAAGAGTTCATCTTCTGTTTTAAACAGAATGGACAACCTGTAGATGTCTGTTCATTGATAAATAAAACACAATGGGTTAAAACTCTATTAACAACAATATTTGCTGCGGTCAGTGGGAGGTGAACAGTGAGAAAAAGATACACACCTTACCACCTGATCATAACAAATGCTCAAAGACACGATCTGATCCATCAGAAAAGAGAGATTTGAAAACGGGAGGAAAAGTGACCTCTAAAATTGTTGCAAAGTTAACAAACAGGTTTTCCTGTATTCTGCAAACGAAGGAGATATTGGTTCAAGAGAAAAGGAGAGTAGGAAAGGAAAACTACATCAGTTTCCAACTTTTAAAAGAAGGAACCCAGATGTTAAACCAATAGGGGCATGCACAATGTGCTTCCAGTGTGGAAAATATGGGCATGTTAAGGCAGATAGTTTGGATTTCATAAAACCAAGAGGGCACTGCAGTCAAGCTAGTGTCGTAGCTGTCAAGGTATTGAGCATGTGCCCCATTATAACCCAGGAACAAAACACAAACTAAAACATTTAATAAAAGGGAAAGATGACTCATTTTTGTTATCCCAGGGACTAGACAAAGAGATAGCCATCCTCATGAATACTGGATGTTTTCAAACACCATTCGCAGCAATGTTTATGGAATGCCACCTGAAAGTAGAACAAATACCACAGTATTGACAAAATAGGTTGCTGACTTGAAGGTTCCCTTAGTTCAAGATGACCCACAGAGTAAGTTGGTCAATGGGATAGTGACGGTCGGGGTCATTCTGAGCTTAACACTGCAGGGCGTCTAACTATTGCAGGCCAATGACTTGGCAGGTCGCACAGTATTGTATCCAGAAGGGTCCAGAGCAGATCATGGAGACTGGCGTAACTGTGGGGAACAAACAAATCTCGGAATAGCTGCGGAAGGCTGAGGAAGATTCCAAATTCCCACAGGGGGCGATAGGGCTAGGAAATAGTAAAGAGGATAAAGCAAAGCATGTAGAATTTAACGAGGCCAAGGTGGAATCAGTAGAATTTAAAAAGGCCAAGATAGAGCCAGAGGAATTTAAAGAAGTTGAGATACAAGCAGCAGAAGTTAAAAGGAATACACCAAAGGTATGCTTAGCAGAAACCTTCTTAAAATATTTAAATAGGGACAAGGGCAGTTCACAAACAGGGAAGCCAAGAGTGAGGGAGATGCCTCATTAGCTGAAGTGCCACAGAGGAGTGCAGCAGAAGGTGGACCACCACCTGTGAGCTGTATTGTCGCTGAGGATATGGGGCAGATTGAGGGGAAACCCCATCTTCAAAGTAAAAGGGTAGGTAAAATGCCCTATGGTTTTACTCACTTGTGAAAGCCATAATTAAACGAAAAGTGATGTCACTGTGGATTCCCCACTGAAGAACCAGCGTGTCAGGTTCTAAATCCAAAGTGAATCGAACCCAGAAAAACAATTTGAGAATCATTAAAGGTGTTATGTGTGCATTGATGAGACACCTATACCTTCCTACTTGCTTTCTTTCTGAACAAAGAAAAAACAAAGAACATAAAAATGAAATCCAAGGAATTTCATTTTTGTCCCTTTTGGGGGAAGGTGTCATGCTGAAGTGAAGTGAAGTGATTGAATTACAGAACCCAAACTGACAGTTTCAAAATTGACTTTTCCTTTAAAAATAATTGGACAATGTGCTGCAAAATCGCCATTGGAGGTCAAACGACATGCTGCTGTAGATTCAAACTGTCTTACTGTCTGTTAATGACAAAAGGAAACTTTTCAAGATAAGAGGTGTCAATCACACCACCTGGAACCTATCAAGAGACATTGAGTTGAATTGGTTCCAGAGACCGTGAGAAGTAGCCACATCCTGGTCCATTGTTTGTCACCACTGAAGGGACACTGCATCTCCTAACAGAGTCAACATGAGAGAGATTTTTGACGTTAAAAAATTGCTCTCTAGAGAGAAAGGGGAAGATCAGAACATATATAGTTGGGTGCAGTTGCGACCATTTCGGGAATGAATATTTCTCAATAAATAGTTAATCATCTGTTTTAAACCTACAAGACAAACTATTGCTTTCTATTTATTTGACAAATAAAACACAAGCAATTAAGATCCTAGTAACAAATACTTTGATGCGGTCAGTTAGGAAGTGAACAGTGGGAACCACCTACACACCTTACCACCTGGCTTTATTAATCATGCTTCATTTCTCTCTATATATATTATACACGCACATATATATATATATATATATATATATATATATATATATACATACATACATACACTCGGGACATGGGCATCGCAGGCAAGACTGGCATATCTTGCCTTTCGCAAGCGACTCTTGAGAAGGTTGTGGTGGGCTGCCTTTGCATTGAACCACTGGAGTCTGCATGGCCGTGTGGCATATTCCAGGGTTCTGAGCCAGTGGCAATGAAGGTAAGGCCGATACATGTCCATGATGGAAGGGGAGCTTCGAAGCGCTGGTGATTTGGGTCACTGCCCAAGACGATGTCATTCCTCTCCCTACGTGCCTGTTTACTGTTTGAGGTCAATTTTAGGACCCCAATTTCCACACCTGGGTGAAATACCCTAGATATTGTGGTGGTAATGACAACGAAACTGTACACGTTCACCGTCATTACTCATCTGAAACTGACAGCAACGTCTGGAATCAGCATATGAGCAGAATCACGCAAAAATGCACGAGTTGGCTGTCAGTAATTCTATGCTACTTCAGAGGATGTGTTATTGAGGCATCTCCCCCCAGACTGCAATCATGGAAATCAATGGAATTCATGAAAACTTCTAACTCATACACTGTTAGGCTTGTCGTAAACGCCCTCAGAAAAGTTAAATCAGTGTAACTGGGTTTTTAACTGCGAATTAACTTCATGATCACTTTTGTACCCCTCTCTGGTCCTGGAAAGCCAGTTTTATTTTGCAGAATTTCAACTTTCTCTATAATGATTAAAAAATCCAAACAATTCCATAAAAGAGATTTTTTACTTTTTTTAAGTTTGTTTGTCTTTTCCTCTACTGCCAACCAATCCATGACGATCACGTAGTGGTAATATTACTGAGCTATTAATCCAGAGGCCCAGGCTAATGCCCTGGAGAACGATGTCCAAATCCCATCACAGCAGCTGGTGGAATTTAATTTCAATTATTTAATTTAAAAAGCTGGAATTGAAAGTTATTTTCAGTAATGGTGCCATCAAACTATCATCAATTGTTGTAAAACCCCATGTGGTTCACCAATGTCCTTTCGAGAAGGATATTTGCTGTGCTGGCCTGGTCTGGCCTGCATGTGACTCCAGACACACAGCAATGTGGTTTACTCTCAATGAAATGATCAAGCCAGCCATTCAGTTTTCAAGGGCAATTAGGGATGGGCAATAAATGCTGGACTTGCCAGTGATACCCACATCCATGTACAAAATAACACAAAATTGCTATCAGAAAGTGTAACTTTACCGGTGAGAGATTTGAAATGCTTTTAAACTCTTTGTGAACTGCCTGTGTAAATAATTCCACACGACTGGGGGCTTTCATGCTTGCTGCCATCACTGTGACTGCACGCCGGGAGATCCCCTTGCTTTCATGCAAGGTGTAATCTGCATCCGGAATGGGCAAACCAACACCACAGAGATCACTCGGGGCTGAATTTTAATCATGCACCGCGCTCTGCGGCGGCACACTTTCAACTCGGCGGCCGTCTGACATGGAAGTGCCGCTGAAGAGACCCACGATATTACACGTGGGGGTTCATTTAAATCGAGGTGGCGGAGTGACCAACCCCGATGATGTAGAAGGGGTGACTGCTGGGTCCCCGACAACTTGTCCGGCGCCACTGCGCAGGCATGGCCCCATTTTTAAAGGGCTTTAAATCCTCAGACGAAATGACAATTTTTAAAGTTGTGGCATTATTAATTATGATTAAACAATATCTGTTGTGATGGAGGCCCTTCCCCAATTCTCCCAGTGGTAAATCCATTGCTCGGGCTAAGCAAAAATGCCTTTCTCCCTATCGGAATCTTACCCCTCAGATTTTAAATTTCTGCCCTTCAACCCCTTCCCACCATTCACACAACCAATCAAAATTGTTTTCCCCGGTTCCTCACCCCTCCCACCTGAACATTTTATTCCTCCCCCATCCCCATCAGGTTCTCGCCTCGGAACTCCATGCGGTCGCCGCCCACAGGTGAGTACATTTACCTATTATTAATGCAATTTAAATATGTATATGAAGAGCCTGCTAACAGGTGGCAGGGGGCCGACAACACGGGCCACTCCTCACAGAATTATACCAGGCCCCGTGCCATGACCCACGGTGTGATGAGGCTGATAAAATTCAGCCCTCGGTCTTTGTGGGCAGCTTTCTACCAGATCATTGGGGAGCGCCCTTGCTTCACGGCTGAAAACTTGGCCAATAAAGTTACCCCAGTAAAACACAGCACATAAACAATCCTGAGATGTTATACCGCCCCTCCAAGAGAGCAGAAGGAGTCTGGGTTTAATTGCTCATCCAAAAGATGGCTAAAAGTGTAGCACTTCCTCAGTACTGCACTGGCAATGTCAGCCTTGATTTTCTGCTCAAAGGAGGACTGCAACTCACTACTGTCTGACTAATGTCTGCGGCCACTGAGCCCAGGCTTAATCTATTAATCCAGCCATTGGATCTAGTCTTTCTATCCCTGGTCTAACAGAGCTCTTGTTCTGCTCTTCAGAATATTGGAGCATGCCTTACTGAGGTGGGGGGTTGGATGACATTTCCCCTGGAAATGTGGCTTGTGTTATCCTGCTCTGCTGGAGCTGGTTGGGGAGTGAGTTTGGAGGAGACACTTTACATTCACTTGCTCGGTCTTAGCTTTGCAGTTAAGCAGAGCCTTGATTTTAAAACTGCCATCCTGGTGTTCAACTCCATCCATGGCCTTGAACCTTCTCTATCTCTGCAACCTCCTCAGGCCCGTACAACCCTCCCAGATCTCCGCACGCCTCCAATTCTGCCCTCTTGCGCATTCCCCATTTTAATCGCTCCACCATTGGCGGCTGTGCCTTCAGCTGTTGGGCCCTAAGCTCTGGAATTCCCTCCCTCAACCTCTCCGCCTCTCTCTCCTTCTCGACGCTCCTAAACAAACTACCTCTTCCATCAAGCTTTTTGTTACCTGTCTTAATTTCTCCTTGCAAGGCTCGTTCTCAAATTTTGCCTTATGAAGCTCCTTTGAAGAGTGTAGGGATGTTTTATTACGTTAAAGACGCTAAATAAATTCACATTGTGTTTGTTGAAAATATTTCAATTTCTCTCAGTGAAAATAGTGCGATTTCACTATCTGATTGCACATTTATGTGAGAATTAAGTTTAAATATTAGGCATAGATCCTGTAATCAGTAGAATTAAATCATGACACAAAGGGGTTTAAGAAACTGTCGTCATATCCGTGGAAGCAGAGAAGGTAAAGAGGAGATTTACTAATTACCTTAAAAAATTGGAGTTTTGCTCGTGAATGAGGAACGGCTATTGTGTATGTTTGGGCAAAGGTTCCGGACCCCAATTCAAAGCTGTCACTGAGAGAGTGAGCAGAGGGTTGTTGTCCTGTGGAATGCTTTGTCACAAACGATGGAAAGGGAAAATGCAGTCCATATTTTTAAAGGCATAAGGGATAAATAAATGAAACCGAGGAGGATACAAGGCAATGGGGAGGGTGCGGGGCAGTGGGATTAATTCTGGAGCGTTCTTGCAAAGGCACAATGAGTAAATTAGCCTCTTCTTATGCTGTGAACTCATGAGCTTTAAACTCTGGCCAACACTCTACTCTCAGGTCTTATCTCCAGTTCCCACAGCCAGTGTTTTCTTGTTTAATCCAAGGCTCAGACTCTTGGCAAGAACAGTTTATCAGATAAACTGACCCGTTTCATTCGGCAGCTCATTGCTTGACCCATTTGCTTTCCACAAGTGCTCATATCGAAGGTGCCACCTTGATGGTTGGACCGGGTTTCTGGTCATGTTAAAAAACACAGAAAAGGCCCAACTGTAAATTGTGAGAACTATCGGTATAACTCTCAAATCAAATCACTTATCGAAGAGCGTGATGTCCTCCTTGGTGATTAAATGGCACCTGGTATATTGCATTCTGCTGTCTAATAATTAAATCACAATAATTTAGCGTTCTCGATATCACCTACACCACTTGCTGTTAACCTATTCTGCTGGGAATTACATGTGTGAATATCCAGCAGTCGGGGCTTTATATTCTAACAGTCGATGTGGGGCCTGGCACACAAGGATGCGGCATATGTTAATAGCAGGATCCTGAAACCAGGAAGATTCAGTTCCTGGAGGGAAAAGCGAGGAGGGAACAGGAACACTACACCATCAGTGTATCACTTTAATGAGATACAGTCATGCAGTTGCTCTGGGGTCGCAAGTTCGAGACTCCGTATCAATCCTGCAGTTTAATTTGATAAATCAAATCATTTGTGAGCTGGGACCAGGAACCATGAAAATTGCCAGATGGTCACAGAAAACCAACCGCTTTGTTCATGTCCTCCAGGGAAGGGGAATCCTTCAGGTCTACCTGTCCTGGCCTATATGTGTCCCCAGTTCCACTCTGCCTGGCTGATTCTTATTACCCCCTGAAGTGGCTACAAGACAATCTCTTTTTGAGACCCCTGACTGTCCCAACTGTTCAGTTGGTAGCATGTTCGCCTCTGTTGGAAGTTGTGGGTTCAAATCCCATTTGCAGAAGCCTGAACATAATCCAGAATGACACTCCAGCACCATCACTGAGGGAGTGCAGCAGTGTCAGAGGTGGAGTCTTTCCCAAGTGATGTTATCCCTGGGGTCCTGGCCAATATTTAGCCCTTCATCAACATCGCTTAAAAAGGTAGATTATTTCCAGTAATTACCACATTGCTGATTGTGGGAGCTTGCAGTGCACAAATTAGCTATCGTGTTTCCTATATTTCAATAGTGACAACACTTTGTTGGCTGTAAAGCACATTGTGATCTCCTGGAATAGTGTAAGGTGCGATAGAAGTGCAAATATTTTATTTTAGTGATGGGAAATGAGTGAAGCCTTTGGCTCTGCTGCACACATCCTGAGAACAAGTCAAAACCTCATGAAGCACAAACTCTTTCAGACAAGCAGATGCTGCCAGATCTGCTGAGTGGTTCCAGCATTTCTCGTTTTTATTAAAGCAGAGGAGCAGGTTGTGTCATATTTTAACCCTTTAAGAAATTAACCTGCAGAATAAAATGGCTGAAAGGATTTTGGAGTCTCCTGCTACAAGACAAGTTTTTTTGGGTAGGGCTCGTGAAGCATTTTTGCTACAAACAGAAGAAAGTTCATCTGACTATGAACAAACTAAAACTGCCATTCTAAATGCACATGACTTAGTACCAAAAGTCTATTGACAGAATTTCAAACACATTAGGAAAAGTCCCGCCCAGGATTGTGTTGAATGTGAAAGAATTAAACACATGGTTTTCAATTGCTGGATACGATTTCTCAAGCTAGAACTGTCATATGAAAATTGCTGTTGATAGAAATGCTGTTGCTGGAAGAATTTAAAAATTGCATCCCAGTTAATGTAAGGACTCAAATTGAAGAACAAACAATTGCATGGGTAAGAGAAGCAGCAGAAATGGCCAACGACAATGAGTTAATACACAGACCCCTAACTCAGAATAAATTTGGGTATAGTAACTCTTACAGGCTAGGGAGAAAGAACAGGAATGCAGATGAGAGAGACAAAGAGTAGAAAATGAAACCCAGAACACTCTCCAACATTTAAAATTTAGAACCCAGTTGATAAAAGGGGCACACCTGGTGTGTTTCCAATGTGGATAATCTGGGAATCTCAAGGCAAATTGTTGGGATTTAAACAAACAACAGGGTGCACTGCAGCCAATACAGTGGGGAACAAAAAAAAAACTCTGCACAGCTGCAGAGAGCTGTGGATGTTCTAAAATCCCACAGGGCGCGATAGGGCCAGCAAATATTGAAGAGGTTAAAGCAAAGCCAGAAGGATTTATAAAGATCAAGATAGAGTCAGTGGAATTTAAAGGAATTGAGATCAAAGCAGCAGAAATTGAAGGGAATGCACCAAAGGTATGGTTACCAGAAACCTTCTTATAAGATTTAAATAAGGACAAGAAATATTAAACTTTCAAACAAGCAAGCCAAGAGTGAAGGACATGCCTCACCTCGCTGAACAACTACAGGAGAGTGCAGCGGAAGCTGGACAGCCACCTGCTAGCAGTATTGTCCCAGAGGACATGGGCAGATTGGGGAAATACCACTCCTGAAGTAGCGGGAAAAGGGAAGGCAAAATGCCCTCAGATTATCAATACTTGTGAAAGCCAGAAGAAAACTAAAAGTGAGGTCAGTGTGGATTGCCCACTGAAGAATCATAGGATCTGTTTCTAAATCCAAAGCTAACCAAACCCAGCAAAACAGATTCAGAACTCATTAAGGACAAAGTGCAGGAAGAGAACCAAGATACCTCAGTGGCTAAAAATAATTTGTCATCAACTGTCACCCGAGAGATAAGAATTATCAATATACCAGAACCAAAACTATTAAATCCATGTTTTGTGGAAGCGGCAGTTAGGCATTCAGGCCTGCACTGGCAGTGAAATTTGTGAAGCAGCCATGAACAATGCAGTAACAAAAATGAGCATATTACAAGCCCTGACACAGAAAAGGTGGCTCTGCAACAGTCTCCCAAAGTACTGCAAACAGATACTGGAGAAGTCTGCTAAGGACCAAAGGATATGTTCCAAACTAAGAGGTGTCGATTACACCCACCTGGAACCCAATAAGTGACATTTTTGAAATTAATGTGTTATTCTGAAACAAAGGCAGTGTGAAGTAGCCACATCCTGGGCTATTGTTAGTCACCATGGGGAGTGGACTCTGTGCGTCCCAACAGAGACAACGTGTGTGCAATTTTTGACTGCAAAAGGTAGCTCTCTGGAGAGAGAGGGGGAGCACATAGCAAACATCACAGTCCAGTCAAGAGCTGCGAGAAATCCAGCAAAAGCCAAAGAAGGAGCCCGGGTATGAATTCCTTCAACTTCATGCAGCAGAGAACTGAATGTGATCACCGCACTCAGGCTGAAGTCCCAACCACCGGCAAAATCTACAAACAACCCAGGCCTGCAACTTTAAAAGAGAAATTGACCTCCGACTAGATTCAGAAGGTTTACCATGAACCCTGAACACCTACTTCACTTCAAACTTCTTGACTTCTCCACTCTATCTATCTGTTCTTGTGTGGGTGGGTGCATATGTAGTGAATGCATGTATGGCTGCGGTTGTGACCTTTTGGGCAATGAATATTGGTAAATAGGTTGTTAATCTTTTGCTTCATGCTACAAGACAACCCATCACTGAAAGTTTATCTGACAAATAAAGCACAAAGAGTTAAAACCCTACCAACAGAAACATTTGCTGTGGTCAGTTGGGAGGTGAACAGTGGGAAAACCACTTACAAACCTAGCCATAGCACTCATGTGCTGTATCTCTATAAAAAAAAATATGCACACAGAACATGGGCATCGCAGGCAAGTTTGGGATATCTTGCCGATCTCAAGCACTATTCTTGAGAAGGTTGTGGTGGGCTGCCTTCATGTTTAACCACTGGGGTGTGCATCACTGTGTGGAAAAGATACTCCCACTAATTTGTTAGGTGGCATATTCCAGGCTTCTGGCCCTGTGACAATGAAGGAACGGCCAATACAAGTGCATGTTGGGAGGGATACTTGGAGCTGCTGGTGATTTGGGCCCAAGAGGATGTCCAACCTCTCCCCATGATTCTCTTCACCGCTTGACGCCAATTGTCGCACCCCAAATGCCACCTCTTGGGGAAATGGCCTGGATTTTGTGGTGGTAATGACGGAGAAACTGTCAGCGTTCACCATCATTACTTCTCTAAAACTGACAGCAACCTCTGGAGTCTGCATATGAGCAGAATAACGCAAAATGCATAAGTAGCTGTCAGTAATTCTACACTCCTTCAGAGGAATGCGCTGTTGAGGCAGCACTCCCCACAGACTGCAGTCATATCATCAATGGATTTGGATGAGAACCTCTTACACGTCCTCTGTTAGTTCTGCTGTAAAAACCTCTGGAAAAGCTACACCCTGTTAACTGAGGTGTAACTGGGTTTTTACTGCGAATTAACTTCATGATCATTGCTAAACAAATCTCTGACCCTGAAAAGTTCATTTTATTTTTGTGGAATTTCAACTTTCTCCATGTTGATAAAAATTCCAAAGATTATCTAAAAAAAAGAAATGTTTTTTCGATTTTAAAACAGCTTGCTTGTATTTGCTTTAGCCTCCATGCCATCCAATTCATGACGATGGCTTGGTGATAATGTCACTGAGCGAATATTCTAGGGGCCCAGGATAGTGCGCTGGCGAAAGAGGTCCAACTCCCACCACAGCAGCTGGTGGAATAAAAATTCGAATAATTAATTAAGATAAAAGCAAGAATTGAAAGCTCGTTTCAGTAATGTTGCCATGAAACTATCATTGAATGTTGTTAAAAAAAAACACGTGGTTCACTCATGCCCTCCAGAGAAGGAAATTAGCTGTGCTTTCCTGGTCTGGCCGACTTGTGACTCCAGACCCACTGTGATGTAGTTGACTCTCAACCGAAATGGCCCAGCAAGCCACTCAGATTTCAAGGGAATTAGGGATGGGCAATAAATGCTGGTCCTGCCACTGAAACCCACATCCCACGACAGAGTAATGATAAAAATAATAATAATAAGCTGATATCTGAAAGTCTGAATTCCCAGTGAAGGATTTGAAATAAATTTAAATTCCTGGTTTGCTGCTGTGTGATTAATTCCAACTGACTGTCCACTTCCCCTGCTTGCTGACATCACTGCTGCTGCATGCCTGGAGATTCCCTTGTTTTAGCGGCAGGTTTATTCTGCATCCGGAATGGGGAAACCCACGCCACAGAGATAGTTCGGTCTTTGTGAGGAGATTTTCTATGAGGTCATTGGGAGGCACCCTTGCTTCAACTCTGACTGCAAAATCTGGGCCAATAAAGTTACCCCATTTTACTCCCTCCGTCACTGGTGGTCGGACCTTCAGCTGCCTGTGACCTATGTTCTGGAATTCTCTCCCACAACATCTCCATCTCTCTCTCTCTCTCTCTCTCCTTCAAAACGCCCCTTGAAACCTCCCTCTTTGTCCAAGTTTTTGGTCACCTGTTTTACCAACTCCTTGCATGGCTCGGTGTCAAATTTTGCTTTATAAAGCTCTTTCAAAGCTGCTAGGAACGTTTTATTACAGTAAAGGCACTATATAAATTCAACCGGTGGTTATGGATAATATTTCCACCGTTCTGCGTGAAAATAGACAGACTTCACTGACTGTTTACACATGTGTGAAAATATGAAACATTAACCATACAACCTGTAATAACGAGAACCAAATCATGACACAAAAAGATTTAGGAAACTGGAGTGATTTCCGTGGGATCAGCGAAGGTTAAGAGGAGGTTTAATATTTACCTTAAAATTAGAAAGAGTTTCGCTAATGAAAGGCTATTTCTTATCCTTCAGCAAAGGTTTCGGGCTCCAATTCAAAACTGTCACTGAGAGAGTGAGCAGAGGGTTGTTGTCCTGTCGAATTCTTTGTCACAGACGGTGTACAGAAAAAATGCAGTGCATCTTTTAAAGGCAAATGGGATAAATATATGAAACCGAGGAGAATACAGGGCTGTGGGGAAGGTGCGGGGTAGTGGGATTAATTCTGGATCACTCTTGCAAAGGCACAATCAGTAAATTGGCTTCCTCCTCTGCTGTGAACTCATGGGCTTTAAACTCTGGCCAACACTCTACTCACAGGTCTTTTCTCCAGTTCTCACAATCAGTGTTTATTTATTCAATCAAAGGCTCAGACTCTTGGAAAGAACAGTTTATCAGATAAGCTGACCTGTTTCATTCAAGCAGCTCGTTTCTTGACCCATTTGCTTTCCACAAGTGCTCATATCGAAGATGCCACATTGATGTTTGGACAGGGTTTCTGGTCAAGTAAAAAAACACAGAAAAGGCCCAGCTGAAAATTGTGAGAACTGTCGGTGTAACTCTCAAATCAAATCACTTATCAAAGAACATGTGGTCCTCCCTGGTGATTAAATGGCCCCTGGTAGTTTCCCCAGATTGTGTTTTGGTGTCTAATATTTAAATTATCATATTTCATGGTTTTGTATTTCACCTACAGCACTTGCTGTTAACCTAATATGCTGGGAGATACGTGTGTGAATGTCCAGCAGTCGGGGCTGTATATTCTAACAGTCAGTATGAGGCTTGGTACATAGAATGAGGCATACGTGAACAGCAGGATCCCAAAACCAGGAAGATTTAGTTCCTGCAAGGAAAAAGGAGGAAGGAACAGGAATGTTACACCATCGATGAGTCAATTTAATGAGATACAGTAGTGCAGTGTGTCTGGGATCGGAATTGACACTCCGCGGTCGCAAGTTTGAACCCCTTGTAAATCGTGTGATTGAATTATATAAATCAGGTCATTTGTGTGCAAGGTGCAGGAACTATGGAAACTGCCAGATGGTCACAGAAACCCAGCCAGTTTGGTCATGTCCTCCAGGGAAAGGGAATCCTTCAGGTCTACCTGTCCTGGCCTATATGTCTCTCCAGTTCCATTCTGCCTGGCTGATTCTTCTTATCCCCTGAAGTGGCTAAAAGACAATCTCTCCTTGAGACCCCTGACTGTCCCAGCTGTTCAGTTGGTAGCATGTTCGCCTCTGTTGGAGGTTGCGGGTTCAAATCCCATTTGCTTAACATGAAAACATAATCCAGGCTGACACTCTATCACCATCACTGAGGGAGTGCAGCAGTGCCAGACAAGGAGACTTTTCGAGGAGATGCTAAACCAAAGCACAGTCAGCCCTCTCATATAAAAGATATTATGTCACCATTTGAAATGGGAGCAGAGGAGTTCTCCATCTGGTCCCCTGGTCAATATTTATCACTCAATCAACACCACCGAAAAAGCAGGTTGTTTCCAGTCATTACCAGATTGCTGTTTGTGGGAGCTTGGTGTGCTCAAATTGGGCAATGTGTTTGCTGCATTTCAACTGTGGCAGCACTTCATTGGTTGCTTTTGGAACATCCTGAGCTGGAGAAAGGTGCGACTGAAATGCACATTTTGTTTTCGAGTTGGGGAATAAGTGCAGCCTTAGCAGCAATGCCCATGTCCCAAGAACAAGTTAAAAGCTCAAGAAACACAAACTCTTCCAGACAAACTCCCAGTTCTTGACAGTGATGCAGGGAATTCTGGACTGGTCCTTATTTCAGGAACCTCTTCTCCCTCCTTTAACACAGGAATTACTGGATGAAAACAGACCATGGTCCATCTGGTTCACCTTCTATCATCCTGATAGTCATGTTGTACAGGGAGTTATTGACCAATCACAGCAATGCATCTCTGTCAATGAATCGACAACAGATTCAGACATGAGGGGAGGAAAACCCCCAGTGATGGAAAGCTTCAGGAACCAGAGATCCAAAGTCACCTGTTCCTCCCAGCCAACGCTACACATTCCCCCAATCCCGCTCTGCCAGGTGGCACTCTTAATGTGCCACGTTACTACATGTATCTTGGCAAGCAGGGGAACATAGAAAGGACCTGATTGAATTTCATGCAGCTTGTTCGAAAACCTTGCTATCTGAGAGATTATCAGAGGACTGTTTGTTCCTTTTCATTGTGTTCTTAGACGCCTTATCTCGAATGATTTAATGACTCACATGAACATTCTGTGGGTAAAGTGTGGGCAAGGTGGAGCTGGCACACCAAAGAATGATGTGGCATCTGTGAAAAAGCAAATCAAGGAGAACAACTTCCATTCTAGGCATTGAAACAAGCAATGAGTAGTTTAACTATATGAAAATGAAAGGGGACAGTGTCTCGAAAAGTACTGAACTCACTTCTAATGAGAGGGAAAAGGATGGGGAAAAGCTGACTGTGGCATTGAACCTGTCTCACCCGGGGATGCTGTGATGTCTACACATCAGCACCCTCCTCCATTTCCACCCGGCACACACAAGACATCCAATCTCCTCAGACAAGGGGGACAAACAGAGAAGACTGTTGAGGGACTAATCCAATTGAGGGAAACACGTTGCAAAAAGCTCTCAAATCCCAGACGGCAATCACAAAAATTGTGGGAGATCATATCTGAACAATGGGTCCAATGATCCTCTTTATTTCTATATACGGTCATGTTGAACAATCTCAGGACACTGTCTACCTCCTCTACTCATGTATCAAATCCACACTCACTCCACTTGACGGTGACCAGTCCTCAAGGTCAAAGACCCTGTGATCTGGCTGAGATCGAACCAGGTTCAATGCCTACATAACAGCACCTGTCACTGTAGAGGGAGCTTTACTATGTATCTAACCCTGTGCTCTACCTGTCCTGGGAGTGTTTGATGGGGAGAGTGGAGAGGGAGATTTAGTCTGTATCTAATCCTGTGCTGTACCTGTCCTGGGAGTGTTTGATGGGGAGAGTGGAGAGGGAGATTTAGTCTGTATCTAACCCTGTGCTGTACCTGTCCTGGGAGTGTTTGATGGGGAGAGTGGAGAGGGAGATTTAGTCTGTATCGAACCCGTGCTTTCCTTGAGCTGAATGTATTGTAACCAGTGTTTCCCAGACAGAAGGATATGGATGAAGAGTTGATGTATTGACGAATACTGGAGAAAGAAGAGTTTAAGGTTTAGTGAAGGTGAGGATTCCTGGTAAAAGAGTGAGAATAACATAAGGCATGTCCTGGTGAGAGGAAGAGAATGGAAGAGAAGGAGGGACTGAGACACAATTCAGTGTACAGATTTCACCCTCTGAGAGAGAAATTGAGAGACACCAGGAAGTGTACAGATATCACCCTGAGAGAGGGGAGACTGAGAGACAGCAGTCAGGGTACAGATATCACCCTGAGAGAGGGGGGACTGAGAGACACCAGTCAGTGTACAGATATCACCCTGAGAGAGAGGGACTGAGAGACACCAGTCAGTGTACAGATATCACCCTCTGAGAGAGGGACTGAGAGCCTCCAGTCTGTGTACAGATATCACCCTGAGAGAGGGGAGACGAGAAGCTGCAGTCAGTGTACAGATATCACCCTCTGACAGAGGGACTGAGAGTCACCAGTCAGTGTACAGATATCACCCTCTGAGAGAGGGACTGAGAGACACCAGTCAGTGTACAGATATCACCCTCTGAGAGAGGGGAGACGGGAGACTGCAGTCAGTGTACAGATATCACCCTCTGACAGAGGGACTGAGAGTCACCAGTCTGTGTACAGATATCTCCCTGAGAGAGGGGGACTGAGGGTCACCAGTCTGTGTACAAATATCACCTTGAGAGAGAGGGGACTGAGAGAAACCAGTCAGTGTACAGGTATTACTTTGTGAGAGAGGGATTGAGAGAAACCAGTCAATGTACAGATATCACCCTGAGAGAGAGGGGACTGCGAGAAACCAATCAGTGTACAGATATCACCTTGAGAGAGAGAGGGGACTGAGAGAAACCAGTCAGTGTATAGATATCACCCTCTGACAGAGGGACTGAGAGTCACCAGTCTGTGTACAGATATCACCCTGAGAGAGGGGGGACTGAGAGTCACCAGTCTGTGTACAAATATCACCTTGAGAGAGAGGGGACTGAGAGAAACCAGTCAGCGTACAGGTATGACTTTGTGAGAGAGGGATTGAGAGAAACCAGTCAGTGTACAGATATCACCCTGAGAGAGAGGGGACTGAGAGACACCAGTCAGTGTACAGATATCACTCTGTGAGAGAGGGATTGAGACACACCAATCAGTGCACAGATATCTCCCTCAGAGAGAGGAACTGAGAGACATCAATCTGTGTACAGATATTTCCCTCAGAGAGATGAACTGAGAGACATCAATCTGTGTACAGATATTTCCCTCAGAGAGGAACTGAGAGACATCAATCAGTGTACAGATATCCCCCTGAGAGAGCGCGACTAAGAGACACCAGTTAGTGTACTGATATCACCCTGGAAGAGAGGGACTGGCAGACACCAGTCAGTGTATGGATATCTCCCACAGAGAGAGGAACTGAGAGACACAAATCAGTGTGCAGATATCAGCCTGAGAGAGAGGGACGGAGAGAAACCAGTCAGTGTATTGATAACAGTCGTTAGACTCTGTTTCTTGAATTTGCTGAATTTGGGAGGTGATCCTTTCTGCTGCCTCGTCACACCCTGGGTTGATAAACTGCCCCCACATGTAAACAAGCTTCTGTCAAACTTCTGCCCAACTCCACGACTGCCAAGGCAGAGACCCCACATCCTCCATCCTCCTCCAACCCGCAGCCAAAGAAACTCACCCTCTGCTGTTTTCTGCCTAAAACAGGGGCCTTGTTTCAGTATGCCCGTGGATTCTCATAGATTGGACCGGCCGGGGTTGGTAGCCAGAAAAATTAGCACATGCTCGTCGGTGATCCAATTAATGCTTTATCTTTTGGCTGACATTTCATCGCCTTTGCCATGCTTGTCAGAAAGATTGATTCAAGCTTAAATCAGAGCGTCACCTGTTCTAAACAGAGCCAAAACCTGCTCAGCAGGTCTGTTCATAAAATGTATATAAACCCTGAGTCCGCAGTGTACAATGCACCACACCAACTGGCAGACAACTCACCGCAACCATGAAATACCTGTGTCTCCTTCTATTCGTCCTGATTGCAGGGGTCATGGCAGGTAAGGAACAAAGTGCTGCCTTATTCATTCACTGATGTTAGACAGTTTTGGAACTATGGAATACCTGTCCTTGCAGCCTCTGGACAGAGCTCTGTGTGTCCAGTGTAGATCAAGACAGAGCTCACGGCCTCTAGACAGAGCTCTGTGTGCCCGGTGTACATCATGAACAGAGCTCGCGGCTGCTGGACAGAGCTCTGTGTGTCCGGTGTACATCATGGACTGAGACTGTGTCCTCTGGGTGGAGCACCGAGATTCCAGTAGCAACATAGGAACAAGAGGAGGCCATTCAGCCCCTTGGATCCTGTTCTGCCATTCAATGTGATCATAACTGATTTGCGACTCACTCCATATACCTGCCTTTGCCCCATATCCCTCAAGACTTGTGAAAAAAAAAACAATGTCAGTTTTAAAATTAACAATTCATTTGGCATTAATTGTAATTTGCAGAAGAGAGTTCCAAACTTCTACCAGCCTGTGTATGAAGAAATGTTTCCTAATTTCACTCCTGCAGGATCTGGCTCTAAGTTTTGAACAGTTCCCTCGAGTCCTGAACTCCTTCACCAGCGGAAATAATTTCCCACTACCTACCCTATATTTTCCCTTTAATTGCTGAAAACTTCAATCAATTAACCCCTTAACCTTCTAAATTCCAGGGAATACAGCCCTAGTGTGTGTAATTGCTCCTTGTAATTTAACCCTTGAATGTAAGCATCATTCTGGTAAATCTACACTGCACACCCTCCAAGCCAATATATCCTTGCTAAGGTGTGTTGCCCAGAACTGCTCACAGTAACTCCAGGTGTGGTCTAATCAGGGCTGTGTATAGCTGAAGCATGACTTCAATCCACTTGTATTTTCATTTTCTCCATATAAAGGCCAGTAGTCCATTGCCTATTTGATTATTTTCCGTCGTTGTTCAGGACATTTTAATGATCTGTGTCCCTGGGCTCCCAAGTATCTTTGGACATTCACTGTTTCTATCATTTTCATCATATAGAAACTTTCCTGTTCTATGCTTTTTAAACCCATATGGTTAACCTCACATCTGTCTACATTGAAACCCATTTGTTACTGTTTCATTTCATCATTTAATGTAACAATAGCTCTTTGTAATTTTACTCTTCCATCTACACTGCTTGCAATGCCCCCTAATTTGGAAATGTGGCTTGCTGTCCCATAAGTCATTGTTAAATACAGTGAAGAATTGAGGATCCAATCCAGATTAGTTTAGAGATACAGCACTGAAACAGGCCCTTCGGCCCTCCGAGTCTGTGCCGACCATCAACCACCCATTTATACCAATCCTACACTAATCCCATATTCCTATCACATCCCCACCTGTCCCTATATAGTTCCCTACCACCTACCTATACTAGGGGCAATTTATAATGGCCAATTAACCTATCAACCTGCAAGTCTTTGGCATGTGTGAGGAAACCGGAGCACCCGGAGAAAACCCACGCAGACACAGGGAGAACTTGCAAACTCCACACAGGCAGTACCCAGAATCAAACCCGGGTCCCTGGAGCTGTGAGGCTGCGGTGCTAACCACTGCGCCACTGTGCCGCCCACCTCTTGACTCTACGAAAAGCAACAACAGCTCATTTCCAATCCTGCTCAAGAAATCCCAAACTCTGGTCAATCAGCTTGTGAATCGATAACACAGGGAGGGCACCCGCTGTTTCCACTGTCAGAAGGGTCGGTAACTAGAGGGCACAGATTTCAGAAAATTCACAAAAATGTCACAGAGGCGAACGTGAATAGAAAGGAGACACACACCCCAATGAAAACAAATGCTGAGATTGTGCAGCAGGCAATCTTAACACAAATCTGTTTCTCTCCACAGATCCCATTGCCGATGGTAAATATTGCATTCTGAGAACTTATTGTCAATTTTTGCATGTTTAATCTCGCGAAGACAAAATTGTAGACTATGAGTGAAACTGTTCAGAATTACCAAACCCAAATCCCTTCACTGTACCATCCCGCTGCTCATTGGAGCAGAGACTTTCTGAGCAGCTCAGGTCTCTGACCTGTCCTGAGATGTGATCATTGGCCAGATCGCAATGTGGATTTATCTGAGATGATCTTTCAACATTGATTAAAATGTGCTGCATCTTTACAATACTGGAATGAACTTGATTTTTCCACTGACATGTTTAACAGTTGCATTAAGTAGTGGACAAGGGAAATTTACAACTGTCCATTCATACATTTATCACAAAGATTCAGGCAGAAGATTTATCTGTTGAAATCAAGCCGCAGTGAATGGTAAAATGAATTAGCTCATAAAATTTTAACCAATCCATACTTTGGGAAAACAGAGATGAATAACTATTTTACTCCCTGCTTTTGGTGCAAGAGGTTAGACATTTGTATGAGAGAGTGCGGAGATGATCAAGCTGAAATGAAATCAGTATGAATGGTCATGTCAAGTTAATGTTTGAAAGTTCCACACCAATTTCTAATCTGCGCAATACTGAATGTTTTAATTGTTGAACTGTTTGTGTCGAAAATGTGAATCTTCACATGCTTCTCTGCAATCTTCACACAAATCTGTTTCCCCGCCACAGGGAAAAAAGATAAGAAAGACAAAGGTAAATATTTTTCTGACGAGAATATTTTTGTCCGATTGTTGCATGTTTAAATCTCCAGAAACAATGCAGAGCCAAACTGTTCACAATTCCAAACCCAAATCCCTTCACTGCACTATCATGATGCACATTGGCTGCTTCTCCTGTGTTCCAAAACAGGTGTGAAGGTGGAAATTTCCTCTGGGTGTTATTAGTGAGAGAATGCATTCATCTGCATGAACAAACAAACTGATTGGAGCAAGGACTTTCTGAGCAGCTCAGGTCTCTGCAGTGCCCTGAGATGTGATCATTGTCAGACCCCAGTGTTAGATTTATCCAAGTTGATATTTGAACTAAATGGATTAAAATGTGTTGCATCTTTGTCACACAGCAGTGAACTTTATTCTGCAAAAAACTGTTTAAGAGCTTCATTAAGTCGCGGCCAGTGGAATGTCACACAGCTCAGAACTTAATTGTCCACTAACATTTTTATCACACCAATTAAGCGAGTAAAGGTATAAACATTGGCATAAAGAGGGTGCCATAAGTAAAATAGATTTAGTTTGTAAAGATTTTTTTAAAAAGCACTTTGTGTAAACAGAGATGGACAACTAGTTGAGTCGCTGAGTTTGGTGCAAGTGGTTAGATGTTCGTAGGAGAGGGTGCACAGATGAATAATCTTAAACGAAATCAGTATTAATGAAAATGTCCATTTCATGTTTGAAAGATCGGCTTCAATTCCTGATCAGTGCAAGACTGAATGTTTCAATTACTGAACTGATTGTGTTCAAAATGTGAATCTCCACTTGAATCTCAGCAGACAGTGTTAACACAAATTTGTTTTTCCACACAGGAGATTATCTTCCTGGAGGCCATGGTAAATATTATTAGTCTGAGAACTTATTGTCAATATTTTGCGTGTTTTAATCTCCAAAAGCAATAATGCAGACACTCTGATAGATACTGTTCCCAATACCCACACACCAATCCCCACACTGCACCATCCCGCTGCTCATTGGCTGCTCCTCATCTGAACTAAAACAGTTAAATGTCTCAATTTCCTGATTGATATTAGTGACAGAATGCATTCATCTGACCGTCTCCCACCATTTCACAGCACGAAATTCCCAACCTCCAAGCTGGTCCCGGACGAGAAGTTTAGCGACCACTTTCAAAACCTGCAGTGGTTGTGTTCAGCTCCTGCCCAGGAAGTCTGAATTTCCCCGGTCTCACAGTGATTACACTGGGAGTGTTCCAGTTTCAATTCAATGCTGGGACAGCGGAAAATCCCTGGAATCCTGGCCATGTGCCGGAGGGACACAAAATCCCAGGCAACACGGAGCAGGATGACAACTGCAGCAGAGGCGGATTTCTGCTCAAACATCCTTCAACAGCAAGTGCTCAGCACAAGGACTTCAGTGATGGAGAGAGAGTAGAGAAGTGGGGATTGTTCCCCTTTGAGGAAAGAAAGTTAAGGGGAGATTTAATCCCGATGTGCAGAATTAAGACAGTTTTTGATTGGGTAAACAAGGAGAAATTGTTTCCACTGGCAGGAGGGCCAGTAGCAGGAGGAAATAAATTTAAGATATTTCATAAAATATGTCAGGGGGTGAACATGAATAGAATGTAGACACAGTACCCAATGAAAACCACCACAGAGATTGTATGGTAGCTCTCAATAATGCAATGAATAAAATGACTTGTATCTATGACATTTTTTGAAAGGCTTTCATCTTCCTGCTGGACAGGATACATTCAGAAATAGCAAGAACAAACAAATCGATTGGAGCAAAGTCTTCCAGAGCAGCTCAGGTCTCTGTCCTGTCCTGAGATGTGATCATTGGGTAGACCCCAGTGTAGATTTATCCAAATTCATATTTCAACATTGATTAAAAAGTGCTGTATCTTTATCATGTCGGAGTAAACATTTTTTTTTCCACTGAAATGTTTAACAGTTGCATTAAGTAGTGGTCAGGACAATGTTATAACAGTCCACTAATGCATTTATCAAAAAGATTCAGGCAGAAAAATTAAACGGTGAAATCAAGCCACTGTGAATGATAAAATTAATTCGCTCATAAAAAATTTTAAAAATCCATACTTTGGGAAAACAGAGATGAATAACTATTTTACTCCCTGCTTTTGGTGCAAGAGGTTAGACATTTGTATGAGAGAATGCGGAGATGAACAAGCTTAAATCAAATCAGTATCAATGGTAACGTCAAGTTAATGATTGAAATTTCCACACCAATCCCGAATCCATGCAATACTGAATGTTTCAATTGCTGAACTGATTGTGTTGAAAATGTGAATCTTCACTTGATTCTCTGCAATCTTAACACAAATCTGTTTCCCTGCCTCCCCGCACCCCAAGGGAAAAGGGTAGGAAATACAGTGGTAAATATTTTAATGACGAGAATTTTTTATCCGATTGTTGCATGTTTAAAGCTCCAGAAACAGTAATGCAGAGTGAAACTGTTCACAATTCCCAAACCTAAATCCATTCACTGCACTATCCGGCTGCTCATTGGCTGCTTCTCCTGTGTTCCAAAATGGGTAAAGGTGCAAATTTCCTCTGGGTGATATTAGTGAGAGAATGCAATCATCTGCATGAACAAACAAACTGATCGGAGCAAGGACTTTCTGAGCAGTTCAGGTCTCTGCCCTGCTCTGAGATGTGATCATTGGTCAGACTCCAGTGTAGATTTATCCAAGTTGATATTTGAACAAAATGGATTAAAATGTGTTGCATCCTTGTCACGCAGCAGTGGGCTGAGAGGTGGCAGATGGAGTTCAACCTGGAAAAGTGTGAAGTGATTCATTTTGGAAGGGCGAATTTGAATGCGGAATATAGTCCTAAAGACAGCATTCTTGGTACTGTGGAGGAACAGAGGGATCTTGGGGTCCATGTCCATAGATCGCTCAAAGTTGCCACCCAAGTTGATAGGGTTGTTAAGAAGGTATATGATGTGTTGGCTTTCATTAACAGGGGGATTGAGTTTAAGAGCTGCGAGGTTATGCTGCAGCCCTATAAGGCCCTGGTTCGACCACACTTGGAATATTGTGTTCAGTTCTGGTCGCCTCATTATAGGAAGGATGTGGAAGCTTTAGAGAGGGTGCAGAGGAGACTTACCAGGATGCTGCCCGGACTGGAGGGCATGTCCTACGAAGAAAGATTGAGGGAGCTAGGGCTTTTCTCATTGGAGCGAAGAAGGATGAGAGGTGACTTGATAGAGGGGTACAAGATGATGAGAGGCATAGTTAGAGTGGATAGTCAGAGACTTTTTCCCAGGGTGGAAAGGGCTTTCACCAGGGGGCATAATTTTAAGGTGATTGGAGGAAGGTTTGGGGGAGATGTCAGAGGTAGGTTCTTTGCACAGAGAGTGGTGGGTGCGTGGAATGCGCTGCCAGCGGTGGTAGTAGAAGCAGATACATTAGGGACATTTAAGAGACTCTTGGATAGGTACATGGATGATAGTAGAATGAAGGGTAGGTAGTTACTTAGATCTTCGAGTAGGTTAAAGGTTCGGCACAACATCGTGGGCCGACGGGCCTGTACTGTGCTGTACTGTTCTATGTTCTATGTTCTAGCAGTGAACTTCATTTTGCAATTAACTGTTTCACAGCTTCATTAAGTCACAGCCAGGGGAATGTCACACAGCTCAGAACTTAATTGTCCACTAACATTTTATTCACAACAATAAAGCGAGCATAGGTATAATGCCGACAGTCTGAGAGATACTGTTCACATTACCCACACACCAACACCTTCACTGCACCATCTCGCTGCTCATTGGCTGTTTCTCACGTGCACCAAAACAGCTCATGGTGTAAATTTCCTCTGTTTGATCTTAGTGACATTCATCTGACCGTCTCCCACCATTTCACAGCGTGAAATTCCCAACCTCAATCCTTATCACCGACGAGAAGTTTAGCGTCCTCTATCAAAAGCTGCAGAGACGGATTTCAGCTCCTCTCCAGGAAATCTGATTTGCCCCACTCTCACACTGAGACGGTGATAACACTGGGAGTGATCCGGTTTCCCTCAAATTCTGGGACAGTGGAAAAACCCTGGAATCCTGGCCATGTGCTCGAGTGGCAAAATGTTCTAGGAAACACGGAGCAGGATCACCACTGCAGCAGAGGCAGATTTCTGCCCAAACATCCTTCAACTGCAACAGTCCTCAGCACAAGGACTTCAGTGATGGAGAGAGACAGGAGAAGCTGGGATTGTTCTCCTTAGAGAAAAGAATGTTCAGGGGAGATTTAATCCCGATGTTCAGAATTAAGACAGTATTTGATTGGGTCAAGAAGGAGAAATTGTTTCCACTGGCAGGAGGGTCAGTAACCAGAGAACAGAAATGTAAGATATTTCACAAAGATATCGGGGGCAACATGAATAGAAATTAGGTATCGTTGCCAAATGAAAACCACCACTGAGACTGCGCAGTAGCTCTCAAGGTCACAATGAATAAAATGACTTTATTCTGTGACATTTGTCGAGAGGCTTTCATCTTCCTGCTGGACAGGACACATTCAGGAATAGCAAGAACAAACAAATCGATTGGAGCAAAGTCTTCCAGAGCAGCTCAGATCTCTGTCCTGTCCTGAGATATGATCATTGGGTAGACCCCAGTGTAGATTTATCCAAATTCATATTTCAACATTGATGAAAAAGTGCTGTACCTTTATCATGTTGAAGTGAACATGTTTTTTTCCACTGAAATGTTTAACCGCTGCATTAAGTAGTGGAGAGGAGAATGTTATAACTGTCCAGTAAGGCATTTATCACAAAGATTCAGGCAGAAAACTTATAGGTTGAAATCAAGCCGCTGTGAATGATAAAATTAAATAGCTCATAAAAATTTGAACCAATCCATACTTTGGAAAAACAGAGATGAACAACTATTTTACTCCCTGCTTTTGGTGCAAGAGGTTAGACATTTGTATGAGAGGGTGCAGAGATGAACAATCTTAAATAAAATCAGTATGAATGGGAATGTCAAGCTAATGTTTGAAATTTCCACACCAATTTCTAATCCGAGCAATACTGAATGTTTCAATTACTGAACTGATTGTGTTGAAATATGAATCTTCACTTGATTCTCTGCAATCTTAACACAAATCTGTTTCCACGCCTCCTCGCACCACGGGAAAAAGGTACGAAATACGGTGGTAAATATTTTTTATTACGTGAATTTATTATCCGATTGTTGCATGTTTAAATCACCAGAAACAGTAATGTAGGGCCAAACTGTTCACAATTCAAAACCCAAATCCCATCACTGCATTATCCCGCTGCTTCTCCTGTGTTCCAAAATGGTTAAAGGTGTAAATTTCTGTTGTTTGATATTAGTGAGAGAATGCATTCATCTGCATGAACAAACAAACTGATTGGAGCAAGGACTTTCTGAGCAGCTCACGTCTCTGTTCTGCCCTGAGATGTGATCATTGGCCACACCCCAGTGTAGATTTATCCAAGTTGATATTTGAAAAAAAAAATGGATTAAATGTGTTGCATCCTTGTCACACAGCAGTGAACTTCATTTTGCAATTAATTGTTTAACAGCTTCATTAAGTCACAACCAGGGAATGTCACACAGCTCAGAACTAAATTGTCCACGAATATTATTATCACAATAATTAAGCGAGTAAAGGTATAAACATTAGCAAAAAGAAAGTGCGAATAGCAAAATTAATTTTGTTTGCAAAGCTTTCAAAAAAAGGCGCTTTTTTAAAACAGAGAGGAACAACGAGTTGAATCCCTGCGTTGTGTGCAAGAGGTTAGATATTCATAGTAGAGCAGAAATGAATAAGCTTAAATGATATCAGTGTCAGTGATAATGTCCTGTAATGTTTGACAGATCCACATCAATCCATAATCCGTGCAATACTGAATGTTTCAGTTGCTGAACTGTTTGTGAACAAAATGTTAATCTCCACTTGAATCTCAGCAGACAATGTTAACACAAATCTGTTTCTCCACACAGGATATTATCCTCATCCAGACCATGGAAAATATGTTTACTCTGAGAATGTATTGTCAATTTTTTGAGGTGTTTTAATCTCCAGAAACAATAATGCCGACAGTCTGAGAGATACTGTTCACATTACCCACACACCAACACCTTCACTGCACCATCTCGCTGCTCATTGGCTGCTACTCATCTGCACCAAAACAGTTCATGGTGTAAATTTCCTCTGGCTGATGTTAGTGACATTGATCTGCCCGTCTCCCACCATTTCACAGCGTGAAATTCCCAACCTCAATCCTTATCACCGACGAGAAGTTTAGCGTCCTCCATCAAAAGCTGCAGTGACGGATTTCAGTTCCTCTCCAGGAAATCTGAATTGCCCCACTCTCACGCTGAGACACTGATGAAACTGGGAGTGTTCCGGTTTCACTCAAATTCTGGGACAGTGGTAAATCCCTGGAATCCTGGCCATGTACTCGAGTGGCAAAATGTTTGAGGGAACACGGAGCAGGATCACCACTGCAGCAGAGGCGGATTTCTGCCCAAACATCCTTCAACTGCAACAGTCCTCAGCACAAGGACTTCAGTGATGGAGGAGACAGGAGAAGCGGGGATTGTTCTCCAAAGAGGAAAGAATGTTCAGGGGAGATTTAATCCCGATGTTCAGAATTAAGACAGTTTTTGATTGGGTAAAGAAGGAGAAATTGTTTCCACTGGCAGGAGGGTCAGGAACCAGAGAACAGAAATGTAAGATATTTCGCAAAGATATCGGGGGCAACATGAATAGAAATTAGGTATCGTTGCCAAATGAAAACCACCACTGAGACTGCGCAGTAGCTCTCAAGGTCACAATGAATAAAATGACTTTATTCTGTGACATTTGTCGAGAGGCTTTCATCTTCCTGCTGGACAGGACACATTCAGGAATAGCAAGAACAAACAAATCGATTGGAGCAAAGTCTTCCAGAGCAGCTCAGGTCTCTGTCCTGTCCTGAGATATGATCATTGGGTAGACCCCAGTGTAGATTTATCCAAATTCATATTTCAACATTGATGAAAAAGTGCTGTATCTTTATCTTGTTGAAGTGAACATTTTTTTTCCACTGAAATGCTTAACCGCTGCATTAAGTAGTGGAGAGGAGAATGTTATAACAGTCCACTAATGCATTTATCAAAAAGATTCAGGCAGAAAAATTAAACGGTGAAATCAAGCCACTGTGAATGATAAAATTAATTCGCTCATAAAAATTTTTAAAAATCCATACTTTGGGAAAACAGAGATGAATAACTATTTTACTCCCTGCTTTTGGTGCAAGAGGTTAGACATTTGTATGAGAGAGTGCGGAGATGAACAAGCTTAAATCAAATCAGTATCAATGGTCACGTCAAGTTAATGATTGAAATTTCCACACCAATCCCGAATCCATGCAATACTGAATGTTTCAATTGCTGAACTGATTGTGTTGAAAATGTGAATCTTCACTTGATTCTCTGCAATCTTAACACAAATCTGTTTCCTTGCCTCCCCGCACCCCAAAAGAAAAGGGTAGGAAATACAGTGGTAAATATTTTAATGACGAGAATTTTTTATCCGATTGTTGCATGTTTAAAGCTCCAGAAACAGTAATGCAGAGTGAAACTGTTCACAATTCCCAAACCTAAATCCATTCACTGCACTATCCGGCTGCTCATTGGCTGCTTCTCCTGTGTTCCAAAATGGGTAAAGGTGCAAATTTCCTCTGGGTGATATTAGTGAGAGAATGCAATCATCTGCATGAACAAACAAACTGATTGGAGCAAGGACTTTCTGAGCAGTTCAGGTCTCTGCCCTGCTCTGAGATGTGATCATTGGTCAGACTCCAGTGTAGATTTATCCAAGTTGATATTTGAACAAAATGGATTAAAATGTGTTGCATCCTTGTCACGCAGCAGTGGGCTGAGAGGTGGCAGATGGAGTTCAACCTGGAAAAGTGTGAAGTGATTCATTTTGGAAGGGCGAATTTGAATGCGGAATACAGGCTTAAAGACAGCATTCTTGGTACTGTGGAGGAACAGAGGGATCTTGGGGTCCATGTCCATAGATCGCTGAAAGTTGCCACCCAAGTTGATAAGGTTGTTAAGAAGGTATATGGTGTGTTGGCTATCATTAACAGGGGGATTGAGTTGAAGAGCCGCGAGGTTATGCTGCAGCCCTATAAGGCCCTGGTTCGACCACACTTGGAATATTGTGTTCAGTTCTGGTCGCCTCATTATAGGAAGGATGTGGAAGCTTTAGAGAGGGTGCAGAGGAGATTTACCAGGATGCTGCCCGGACTGGAGGGCATGTCCTACGAAGAAAGATTGAGGGAGCTAGGGCTTTTCTCATTGGAGCGAAGAAGGATGAGAGGTGACTTGATAGAGGGGTACAAGATGATGAGAGGCATAGTTAGAGTGGATAGTCAGAGACTTTTTCCCAGGGTGGAAAGGGCTATCACCAGGGGGCATAATTTTAAGGTGATTGGAGGAAGGTTTCGGGGAGATGTCAGAGGTAGGTTCTTTACACAGAGAGTGGTGGGTGCGTGGAATGCGCTGCCAGCGGTGGCAGTAGAAGCAGATACATTAGGGACATTTAAGAGACTCTTGGATAGGTACATGGATGATAGTAGAATGAAGGGTAGATAGTTACTTAGATCTTAGAGGAGCTTAAAGGTTCGGCACAACATCGTGGGCCGAAGGGCCTGTACTGTGCTGTACTGTTCTATGTTCTATGTTCTATGTTCTAGCAGTGAACTTCATTTTGCAATTAACTGTTTCACAGCTTCATTAAGTCACAGCCAGGGGAATGTCACACAGCTTAGAACTTAATTGTCCACTAACATTTTTATCACAACAATAAAGCGAGTATAGGTATAAACATCGGCATAAAGAGTGTGCAAATAGTGAAATTAATTTTGTTTGCAAAGATTTAAAAAAAAACATACTTTTTGAAAACAGAGATGAACAACGAGTTGAGTCCCTGCGTTTTATGCAAGAGGTTACATATTCAGAGGAAAGGGTGCACAGATGAATAAGCTTAAATTATATCAGTGTCAGTGATAATGTCCTGTAATGTTTGAAAGATCGACTTCAATCCCTAATCCGTGCAATACTGAATGTTTCAGTTGCTGAACTGATTGTGAACAAAATGCTAATCTCCACTTGAAGCTCAGCAGACAATGTGAACACAAATCTGTTTCTCCACACAGGATATTATCCTCATGTAGACCATGGTAAATATGTTTACTCTGAGAATTTATTGTCAATTTTTTGGGGTGTTTTAATCTCCAGAAACAATAATGCCGACAGTCTGAGAGATATTGTTCACATTACCCACACACCAACACCTTCACTGCACCATCTCGCTGCTCATTGGCTGCCTCTCATCTGCACCAAAACAGTTCATGGTGTCAATTTCCTCTGTTTGATATTAGTGACATTCATCTGACCGTCTCCCACCATTTCACAGCGTGAAATTCCCAACCTCAATCCTTAACACCGACGAGAAGTTTCGCGTCCTCTATCAAAAGCTGCAGTGACGGGTTTCAGCTCCTCTCCGGGAAATCTGAATTGCCCCACTCTCACTCTGAGACGGTGATAACACTGGGAGTGTTCCGGTTTCCCTCAAATTCTGGGACAGTGGAAAATCCCTGGAATCTTGGCCATGTGCTCGAGGGGCAAAATGTTCTTGGAAACACGGAGCAGGATCACCACTGCAGCAGAGGCAGATTTCTGCCCAAACATTCTTCAACTGCAACAGTCCTCAGCACAAGGACTTCAGTGATGGAGAGAGACAGGAGAAGCTGGGATTGTTCTCCTTAGAGAAAAGAATGTTCAGGGGAGATTTATTCCCGATGTTCAGAATTAAGACAGTTTTTGATTGGGTAAAGAAGGAGAAATTGTTTCCACTGGCAGGAGGGTCAGGAACCAGAGAACAGAAATGTAAGATATTTCGCAAAGATATCGGGGGCAACATGAATAGAAATTAGACACAGTCCCCAATGAAAACCACCACTGAGACTGCGCAGTGGCTCTCAAGATCACAATGAATAAAATGCATTGATTCTGTGACATTTGTCGAGAGGCTTTCATCTTCCTGCTGGACAGGACACATTCAGGAACAGCAAGAACAAACAAATCGATTGGAGCAAAGACTTCCAGAGCAGCTCAGGTCTCTGTCCTGTCCTGAGATATGATCATTGGGTAGACCCCAGTGTAGATTTATCCAAATTCATATTTCAACATTGATGAAAAATTGCTGTATCTTTATCTTGTTGAAGTGAACATGTTTTTTTCCACTGAAATGTTTAACTGCTGCATTAAGTAGTGGAGAGGAGAATGTTATAACTGTCCAGTAAGGCATTTATCACAAAGATTCAGGCAGAAAACCTATAGGTTGAAATCAAGCCGCTGTGAATGATAAAATTAATTAGCTCATAAAATTTAAACCAATCCATACTTTGGGAAAACAGAGATGAATAACTATTTTACTCCCTGCTTTTGGTGCAAGAGGTTAGACACTTGTATGAGAGAGTGCAGAGATGATCGACCTGAAATGAAATCAGTATGAATGGTCATGTCAAGTTACTGTTTGAAAGTTCCACACCAATTTCTAATCCGCGTAATATGGAATGTTTTAATTGCTGAACTGTTTGTGTCGAAAATGTGAATCTTCACTTGATTCTCTGCAATCTTAACACAAATCTGTTTCCCCACCACAGGGAAAAAAGATGCAAAATACGATGGTTAATATTTTTCTGACGAGAATATTTTTGTCCGACTGTTGCATGTTTAAATCTCCAGAAACAATGCAGAGCCAAACTGTTCACAATTCCAAACCCAAATCCCTTCAATGCACTATCCTGCTGCACAGTGGCTGCTTCTCCTGTGTTCCAAAACAGGTGTAAAGGTGTAAATTTCCTCTGGGTGATATTCGTGAGAGAATGCATTCATCTGCATGAACAAACAAACTGATTGGAGCAAGGACCTTCTGAGCAGTTCAGGTCTCTGTCTCTGCCCTGCCCTGAGATGTGATCATTGCCAGATCCCAGTGTTAGATTTATCTAAGTTGATATTTGAATAAAATGGATTAAAATGTCTTGCATCCTTGTCACACAGCAGTGAACTTTATTTTGCAATTAACTGTTTAACAGCTTCATAAAGTCACAGCCAGGGGAATGTCACACAGCTCAGAACTTAATTGTCCACTAACATTTTTATCACAACAATGAAGCGAGTATAGGTATAAACGTCGGCATAAAGAGTGTGCGAATAGTGAAATTAATATAGTTTGCAAAGATTTCAAAAAAACACACTTTGTGTAAACGGAGATAAACAACTAGTTAAGTCCCTGCATTTTATGCAAGAGGTTAGATATTCAGAGGAAAGGGTGCACAGATGAATAAGCTTAAATTATATCAGTGCAAGTGATAATGTCCTGTAATGTTTGAAAGATCCACTTCAATCCCGAATCCGTGCAATACTGAATGTTTCAGTTGCTGAACTGATTGTCAACAAAATGTTAATCTCCATTGAATCTCAGCAGACAATGTTAACACAAATCTGTTTCTCCACACAGGATATTATCCTCATCCAGAATATGGTAAATATGTTTACTCTGAGAATATATTGTCAATTTTTTGGGGTGTTTTAATCTCCAGAAACAATAATGCCGACAGTCTGTGAGATACAGTTCACATTACCCACACACCAACACCTTCACTGCACCATCTCGCTGCTCATTGGCTGCTTCTCATCTGCACCAAAACAGTTCATGGTGTAAATCTCCTCTGGTTGATGTTGGTGACATTCATCTGCCCGTCTCCCACCATTTCACAGCGTGAAATTCCCAACCTCATTCCTTATCACCGACGAGAAGTTTAGCGTCCTCCATCAAAAGCAGCAGTGACGGATTTCAGCTCCTCTCCAGGAAATCTGAATTGCCCCACTCTCACGCTGAGACACTGATGAAACTGGGAGTGTTCCGGTTTCACTCAAATTCTGGGACAGTGGTAAATCCCTGGAATCCTGGCCATGTGCTCGAGTGGCAAAATGCTTGAGGGAACACGGAGCAGGATCACCACTGCAGCAGAGGCGGATTTCTGCACAAACATCCTTCAACTGCAACAGTCCTCAGCACAAGGACTTCAGTGATGGAGGAGACAGGAGAAGCGGGGATTGTTCTCCTTCGAGGAAAGAATGTTCAGGGGAGATTTAATCCCGATGTTCAGAATTCAGACAGTTTTTGATTGGGGAAAGAAGGAGAAATTGTTTCCACGGGCAGGAGGGTCAGTAACCAGAGAACAGAAATGTAAGATATTTCGCAAAGATATCGAGGGCAACATGAATAGCAATTAGGTATCGTTCCCAAATGAAAACCACCACTGAGTCTGCGCAGTAGCTCTCAAGATCACAATGAATAAAATGACTTTATTCTGTGACATTTGTCGTGAGGCTTTCATCTTCCTGCTGGACAGGACACATTCAGGAATAGCAAGAACAAACAAATCGATTGGAGAAAAGACTTCCAGAGCAGCTCAGGTCTCTGTCCTGTCCTGAGATGTGATCATTGGGTAGACGCCAGTGTAGATTTATCCAAATTCATATTTCAACATTGATTAAAAAGTGCTGTATCTTTATCATGTCGGAGTAAACATTTTTTTTTCCCACTGAAATGTTTAACAGTTGCATTAAGTAGTGGTCAGGACAATGTTATAACAGTCCACTAATGCATTTATCAAAAAGATTCAGGCAGAAAAATTAAACGGTGAAATCAAGCCACTGTGAATGATAAAATTAATTCGCTCATAAAAAATTTTAAAAATCCATACTTTGGGAAAACAGAGATGAATAACTATTTTACTCCCTGCTTTTGGTGCAAGAGGTTAGACATTTGTATGAGAGAATGCGGAGATGAACAAGCTTAAATCAAATCAGTATCAATGGTAACGTCAAGTTAATGATTGAAATTTCCACACCAATCCCGAATCCATGCAATACTGAATGTTTCAATTGCTGAACTGATTGTGTTGAAAATGTGAATCTTCACTTGATTCTCTGCAATCTTAACACAAATCTGTTTCCCTGCCTCCCCGCACCCCAAGGGAAAAGGGTAGGAAATACAGTGGTAAATATTTTAATGACGAGAATTTTTTATCCGATTGTTGCATGTTTAAAGCTCCAGAAACAGTAATGCAGAGTGAAACTGTTCACAATTCCCAAACCTAAATCCATTCACTGCACTATCCGGCTGCTCATTGGCTGCTTCTCCTGTGTTCCAAAATGGGTAAAGGTGCAAATTTCCTCTGGGTGATATTAGTGAGAGAATGCAATCATCTGCATGAACAAACAAACTGATTGGAGCAAGGACTTTCTGAGCAGTTCAGCTCTCTGCCCTGCTCTGAGATGTGATCATTGGTCAGACTCCAGTGTAGATTTATCCAAGTTGATATTTGAACAAAATGGATTAAAATGTGTTGCATCCTTGTCAAGCAGCAGTGGGCTGAGAGGTGGCAGATGGAGTTCAACCTGGAAAAGTGTGAAGTGATTCATTTTGGAAGGGCGAATTTGAATGCGGAATACAGGCTTAAAGACAGCATTCTTGGTACTGTGGAGGAACAGAGGGATCTTGGGGTCCATGTCCATAGATCGCTCAAAGTTGCCACCCAAGTTGATAGGGTTGTTAAGAAGGTATATGATGTGTTGGCTTTCATTAACAGGGGGATTGAGTTTAAGAGCTGCGAGGTTATGCTGCAGCCCTATAAGGCCCTGGTTCGACCACACTTGGAATATTGTGTTCAGTTCTGGTCGCCTCATTATAGGAAGGATGTGGAAGCTTTAGAGAGGGTGCAGAGGAGATTTACCAGGATGCTGCCCGGACTGGAGGGCATGTCCTACGAAGAAAGATTGAGGGAGCTAGGGCTTTTCTCATTGGAGCGAAGAAGGATGAGAGGTGACTTGATAGAGGGGTACAAGATGATGAGAGGCATAGTTAGAGTGGATAGTCAGAGACTTTTTCCCAGGGTGGAAAGGGCTATCACCAGGGGGCATAATTTTAAGGTGATTGGAGGAAGGTTTCGGGGAGATGTCAGAGGTAGGTTCTTTACACAGAGAGTGGTGGGTGCGTGGAATGCGCTGCCAGCGGTGGCAGTAGAAGCAGATACATTAGGGACATTTAAGAGACTCTTGGATAGGTACATGGATGATAGTAGAATGAAGGGTAGATAGTTACTTAGATCTTAGAGGAGCTTAAAGGTTCGTCACAACATCGTGGGCCGAAGGGCCTGTACTGTGCTGTACTGTTCTATGTTCTATGTTCTATGTTCTAGCAGTGAACTTCATTTTGCAATTAACTGTTTCACAGCTTCATTAAGTCACAGCCAGGGGAATGTCACACAGCTTAGAACTTAATTGTCCACTAACATTTTTATCACAACAATAAAGCGAGTATAGGTATAAACATCGGCATAAAGAGTGTGCAAATAGTGAAATTAATTTTGTTTGCAAAGATTTAAAAAAAAACATACTTTTTGAAAACAGAGATGAACAACGAGTTGAGTCCCTGCGTTTTATGCAAGAGGTTACATATTCAGAGGAAAGGGTGCACAGATGAATAAGCTTAAATTATATCAGTGTCAGTGATAATGTCCTGTAATGTTTGAAAGATCGACTTCAATCCCTAATCCGTGCAATACTGAATGTTTCAGTTGCTGAACTGATTGTGAACAAAATGCTAATCTCCACTTGAAGCTCAGCAGACAATGTGAACACAAATCTGTTTCTCCACACAGGATATTATCCTCATGTAGACCATGGTAAATATGTTTACTCTGAGAATTTATTGTCAATTGTTTGGGGTGTTTTAATCTCCAGAAACAATAATGCCGACAGTCTGAGAGATATTGTTCACATTACCCACACACCAACACCTTCACTGCACCATCTCGCTGCTCATTGGCTGCCTCTCATCTGCACCAAAACAGTTCATGGTGTCAATTTCCTCTGTTTGATATTAGTGACATTCATCTGACCGTCTCCCACCATTTCACAGCGTGAAATTCCCAACCTCAATCCTTAACACCGACGAGAAGTTTCGCGTCCTCTATCAAAAGCTGCAGTGACGGGTTTCAGCTCCTCTCCAGGAAATCTGAATTGCCCCACTCTCACGCTGAGACGGTGATAACACTGGGAGTGTTCCGGTTTCCCTCAAATTCTGGGACAGTGGAAAATCCCTGGAATCTTGGCCATGTGCTCGAGGGGCAAAATGTTCTTGGAAACACGGAGCAGGATCACCACTGCAGCAGAGGCAGATTTCTGCCCAAACATTCTTCAACTGCAACAGTCCTCAGCACAAGGACTTCAGTGATGGAGAGAGACAGGAGAAGCTGGGATTGTTCTCCTTAGAGAAAAGAATGTTCAGGGGAGATTTATTCCCGATGTTCAGAATTAAGACAGTTTTTGATTGGGTAAAGAAGGAGAAATTGTTTCCACTGGCAGGAGGGTCAGGAACCAGAGAACAGAAATGTAAGATATTTCGCAAAGATATCGGGGGCAACATGAATAGAAATTAGACACAGTCCCCAATGAAAACCACCACTGAGACTGCGCAGTGGCTCTCAAGATCACAATGAATAAAATGCATTGATTCTGTGACATTTGTCGAGAGGCTTTCATCTTCCTGCTGGACAGGACACATTCAGGAACAGCAAGAACAAACAAATCGATTGGAGCAAAGACTTCCAGAGCAGCTCAGGTCTCTGTCCTGTCCTGAGATATGATCATTGGGTAGACCCCAGTGTAGATTTATCCAAATTCATATTTCAACATTGATGAAAAATTGCTGTATCTTTATCTTGTTGAAGTGAACATGTTTTTTTCCACTGAAATGTTTAACTGCTGCATTAAGTAGTGGAGAGGAGAATGTTATAACTGTCCAGTAAGGCATTTATCACAAAGATTCAGGCAGAAAACCTATAGGTTGAAATCAAGCCGCTGTGAATGATAAAATTAATTAGCTCATAAAATTTAAACCAATCCATACTTTGGGAAAACAGAGATGAATAACTATTTTACTCCCTGCTTTTGGTGCAAGAGGTTAGACACTTGTATGAGAGAGTGCAGAGATGATCGACCTGAAATGAAATCAGTATGAATGGTCATGTCAAGTTACTGTTTGAAAGTTCCACACCAATTTCTAATCCGCGTAATATGGAATGTTTTAATTGCTGAACTGTTTGTGTCGAAAATGTGAATCTTCACTTGATTCTCTGCAATCTTAAGACAAATCTGTTTCCCCACCACAGGGAAAAAAGATGCAAAATACGATGGTTAATATTTTTCTGACGAGAATATTTTTGTCCGACTGTTGCATGTTTAAATCTCCAGAAACAATGCAGAGCCAAACTGTTCACAATTCCAAACCCAAATCCCTTCAATGCACTATCCTGCTGCACAGTGGCTGCTTCTCCTGTGTTCCAAAACAGGTGTAAAGGTGTAAATTTCCTCTGGGTGATATTCGTGAGAGAATGCATTCATCTGCATGAACAAACAAACTGATTGGAGCAAGGACCTTCTGAGCAGCTCAGGTCTCTGTCTCTGCCCTGCCCTGAGATGTGATCATTGCCAGATCCCAGTGTTAGATTTATCTAAGTTGATATTTGAATAAAATGGATTAAAATGTCTTGCATCCTTGTCACACAGCAGTGAACTTTATTTTGCAATTAACTGTTTAACAGCTTCATAAAGTCACAGCCAGTTGAATGTCACACAGCTCAGAACTTAATTGTCCACTAACATTTTTATCACAACAATGAAGCGAGTATAGGTATAAACATCGGCATAAAGAGTGTGCGAATAGTGAAATTAATATAGTTTGCAAAGATTTCAAAAAAACACACTTTGTGTAAACGGAGATAAACAACTAGTTAAGTCCCTGCATTTTATGCAAGAGGTTAGATATTCAGAGGAAAGGGTGCACAGATGAATAAGCTTAAATTATATCAGTGCAAGTGATAATGTCCTGTAATGTTTGAAAGATCCACTTCAATCCCGAATCCGTGCAATACTGAATGTTTCAGTTGCTGAACTGATTGTCAACAAAATGTTAATCTCCATTGAATCTCAGCAGACAATGTTAACACAAATCTGTTTCTCCACACAGGATATTATCCTCATCCAGAATATGGTAAATATGTTTACTCTGAGAATATATTGTCAATTTTTTGGGGTGTTTTAATCTCCAGAAACAATAATGCCGACAGTCTGTGAGATACAGTTCACATTACCCACACACCAACACCTTCACTGCACCATCTCGCTGCTCATTGGCTGCTTCTCATCTGCACCAAAACAGTTCATGGTGTAAATCTCCTCTGGTTGATGTTGGTGACATTCATCTGCCCGTCTCCCACCATTTCACAGCGTGAAATTCCCAACCTCATTCCTTATCACCGACGAGAAGTTTAGCGTCCTCCATCAAAAGCAGCAGTGACGGATTTCAGCTCCTCTCCAGGAAATCTGAATTGCCCCACTCTCACGCTGAGACACTGATGAAACTGGGAGTGTTCCGGTTTCACTCAAATTCTGGGACAGTGGTAAATCCCTGGAATCCTGGCCATGTGCTCGAGTGGCAAAATGCTTGAGGGAACACGGAGCAGGATCACCACTGCAGCAGAGGCGGATTTCTGCACAAACATCCTTCAACTGCAACAGTCCTCAGCACAAGGACTTCAGTGATGGAGGAGACAGGAGAAGCGGGGATTGTTCTCCTTCGAGGAAAGAATGTTCAGGGGAGATTTAATCCCGATGTTCAGAATTCAGACAGTTTTTGATTGGGGAAAGAAGGAGAAATTGTTTCCACGGGCAGGAGGGTCAGTAACCAGAGAACAGAAATGTAAGATATTTCGCAAAGATATCGAGGGCAACATGAATAGCAATTAGGTATCGTTCCCAAATGAAAACCACCACTGAGTCTGCGCAGTAGCTCTCAAGATCACAATGAATAAAATGACTTTATTCTGTGACATTTGTCGTGAGGCTTTCATCTTCCTGCTGGACAGGACACATTCAGGAATAGCAAGAACAAACAAATCGATTGGAGAAAAGACTTCCAGAGCAGCTCAGGTCTCTGTCCTGTCCTGAGATGTGATCATTGGGTAGACGCCAGTGTAGATTTATCCAAATTCATATTTCAACATTGATTAAAAAGTGCTGTATCTTTATCATGTCGGAGTAAACATTTTTTTTTCCCACTGAAATGTTTAACAGTTGCATTAAGTAGTGGTCAGGACAATGTTATAACAGTCCACTAATGCATTTATCAAAAAGATTCAGGCAGAAAAATTAAACGGTGAAATCAAGCCACTGTGAATGATAAAATTAATTCGCTCATAAAAAATTTTAAAAATCCATACTTTGGGAAAACAGAGATGAATAACTATTTTACTCCCTGCTTTTGGTGCAAGAGGTTAGACATTTGTATGAGAGAATGCGGAGATGAACAAGCTTAAATCAAATCAGTATCAATGGTAACGTCAAGTTAATGATTGAAATTTCCACACCAATCCCGAATCCATGCAATACTGAATGTTTCAATTGCTGAACTGATTGTGTTGAAAATGTGAATCTTCACTTGATTCTCTGCAATCTTAACACAAATCTGTTTCCCTGCCTCCCCGCACCCCAAGGGAAAAGGGTAGGAAATACAGTGGTAAATATTTTAATGACGAGAATTTTTTATCCGATTGTTGCATGTTTAAAGCTCCAGAAACAGTAATGCAGAGTGAAACTGTTCACAATTCCCAAACCTAAATCCATTCACTGCACTATCCGGCTGCTCATTGGCTGCTTCTCCTGTGTTCCAAAATGGGTAAAGGTGCAAATTTCCTCTGGGTGATATTAGTGAGAGAATGCAATCATCTGCATGAACAAACAAACTGATTGGAGCAAGGACTTTCTGAGCAGTTCAGCTCTCTGCCCTGCTCTGAGATGTGATCATTGGTCAGACTCCAGTGTAGATTTATCCAAGTTGATATTTGAACAAAATGGATTAAAATGTGTTGCATCCTTGTCAAGCAGCAGTGGGCTGAGAGGTGGCAGATGGAGTTCAACCTGGAAAAGTGTGAAGTGATTCATTTTGGAAGGGCGAATTTGAATGCGGAATATAGTCTTAAAGACAGCATTCTTGGTACTGTGGAGGAACAGAGGGATCTTGGGGTCCATGTCCATAGATCGCTCAAAGTTGCCACCCAAGTTGATAGGGTTGTTAAGAAGGTATATGATGTGTTGGCTTTCATTAACAGGGGGATTGAGTTTAAGAGCTGCGAGGTTATGCTGCAGCCCTATAAGGCCCTGGTTCGACCACACTTGGAATATTGTGTTCAGTTCTGGTCGCCTCATTATAGGAAGGATGTGGAAGCTTTAGAGAGGGTGCAGAGGAGATTTACCAGGATGCTGCCCGGACTGGAGGGCATGTCCTACGAAGAAAGATTGAGGGAGCTAGGGCTTTTCTCATTGGAGCGAAGAAGGATGAGAGGTGACTTGATAGAGGGGTACAAGATGATGAGAGGCATAGTTAGAGTGGATAGTCAGAGACTTTTTCCCAGGGTGGAAAGGGCTATCACCAGGGGGCATAATTTTAAGGTGATTGGAGGAAGGTTTGGGGGAGATGTCAGAGGTAGGTTCTTTACACAGAGAGTGGTGGGTGCGTGGAATGCGCTGCCAGCGGTGGCAGTAGAAGCAGATACATTAGGGACATTTAAGAGACTCTTGGATAGGTACATGGATGATAGTAGAATGAAGGGTAGGTCGTTACTTAGATCTTAGAGGAGGTTAAAGGTTCGGCACAACATCGTGGGCCAAAGGGCCTGTACTGTGCTGCACTGTTCTATGTTCTATGTTCTATGTTCTATGTTCTGGCAGTGAACTTCATTTTGCAATTAACTATTTCACAGCTTCATTAAGTCACAGCCAGGGGAATGTCACACAGCTCAGAACTTAATTGTCCACTAACATTTTTATCACAACAATAAAGCGAGTATAGGGATAAACATCGGCATAAAGAGTGTGCAAATAGTGAAATTAATTTTGTTTGCAAAGATTTCAAAAAAACACACTTTTTGAAAACAGAGACGAACAACGAGTTGAGTCCCTGCGTTTTATGCAAGAGGTTACATATTCAGAGGAAAGGGTGCACAGATGAATAAGCTTAAATGATATCAGTGTCAGTGATAATGTCCTGTAATGTTTGAAAGATCGACTTCAATCCCTAATCCGTGCAATACTGAATGTTTCAGATGCTGAACTGATTGTGAACAAAATGTTAATCTCCACTTGAATCTCAGCAGACAATGTGAACATAAATCTGTTTCTCCAACACAGGATATTATCCTCATGTCGACCATGGTAAATATGTTTACTCTGAGAATTTATTGTCAATTTTATGGGGTGTTTTAATCTCCAGAAACAATAATGCCGACAGTCTGAGAGATACTGTTCACATTACCCACACACCAACACCTTCACTGCACCATCTCGCTGCTCATTGGCTGCCTCTCATCTGCACCAAAACAGTTCATGGTGTCAATTTCCTCTGTTTGATATTAGTGACATTCATCTGACCGTCTCCCACCATTTCACAGCGTGAAATTCCCAACCTCAATCCTTATCACCGACGAGAAGTTTCGCGTCCTCTATCAAAAGCTGCAGTGACGGGTTTCAGCTCCTCTCCAGGAAATCTGAATTGCCCCACTCTCACGCTGAGACGGTGATAACACTGGGAGTGTTCCGGTTTCCCTCAAATTCTGGGACAGTGGAAAATCCCTGGAATCCTGGCCATGAGCTCGATGGGCAAAATGTTCTTGGAAACACGGAGCAGGATCACCACTGCAGCAGAGGCAGATTTCTGCCCAAACATCCTTCAACTGCAACAGTCCTCAGCACAAGGACTTCAGTGATGGAGAGAGACAGGAGAAGCTGGGATTGTTCTCCTCAGAGAAAAGAATGTTCAGGGGAGATTTAATCCCGATGTTCAGAATTAAGACAGTTTTTGATTGGGTAAAGAAGGAGAAATTGTTTCCACTGGCAGGAGGGTCAGGAACCAGAGAACAGAAATGTAAGATATTTCGCAAAGATATCGGGGGCAACATGAATAGAAATTAGACACACTCCCCAATGAAAACCACCACTGAGACTGCGCAGTGGCTCTCAAGATCACAAAGAATAAAATGCATTGATTCTGTGACATTTGTCGAGAGGCTTTCATCTTCCTGCTGGACAGGACACATTCAGGAATAGCAAGAACAAACAAATCGATTGGAGCAAAGACTTCCAGAGCAGCTTAGGTCTCTGTCCTGTCCTGAGATATGATCATTGGGTAGACCCCAGTGTAGATTTATCCAAATTCATATTTCAACATTGCTGAAATATTGCTGTATCTTTATCTTGTTGAACTGAAGATGTTTTTTTTCCACTGAAATGTTTAACCGCTGCATTAAGTAGTGGAGAGGAGAATGTTATAACTGTCCAGTAAGGCATTTATCACAAAGATTCAGGCAGAAAACCTATAGGTTGAAATCAATCCGCTGTGAATGATAAAATTAATTAGCTCATAAAAATTTAAACCAATCCATACTTTGGGAAAACAGAGATGAGTAACTATTTTACTCCCTGCTTTTGGTGCAAGAGGTTAGACACTTGTATGAGAGAGTGCAGAGATGATCAACCTGAAATGAAATCAGTATGAATAGTCATGTCAAGTTAATGTTTGAAAGTTCCACACCAATTTCTAATCCGCGTAATATGGAATGTTTTAATTGCTGAACTGTTTGTGTCGAAAATGTGAATCTTCACTTGATTCTCTGCAATCTTAACACAAATCTGTTTCCCCACCACAGGGAAAAAAGATGCAAAATACGATGGTTAATATTTTTCTGACGAGAATATTTTTGTCCGACTGTTGCATGTTTAAATCTCCAGAAACAATGCAGAGCCAAACTGTTCACAATTCCAAACCCAAATCCCTTCAATGCACTACCCTGCTGCACATTGGCTGCTTCCCCTGTGTTCCAAAACAAGTGTAAAGGTGTAAATTTCCTCTGGGTGATATCAGTAAGAGAATGCATTCATCTGCATGAACAAACAAACTGATTGGTGCACGGACTTTCTGAGCAGCTCAGATCTCTGCCCTGCCCTGCCCTGCCCTGAGATGTGATCATTTCCAGATCCCAGTGTTACATTTATCTAAGTTGATATTTGAATAAAATGGATTAAAATGTCTTGCATCCTTGTCATGCAGCAGTGAACTTTATGTTGCAATTAACTGTTTAACAGCTTCATTAAGTCACAGCCAGGGAATGTCACACAGCTCAGAACTAAATTGTCTACGAATATTATTATCACAATAATTAAGCGAGTAAAGGTATAAACATCGGCAAAAAGAAAGTGCAAATAGTAACATTAATTTTGGTTGCAAAGATTTCAAAAAAACACGCTTGTTTAAAACAGAGATGAACAACTAGTTGAATCCCTGCGTTGCGTGCAAGAGGTTCGATATTCATCGTAGAGCAGAAATGAAGAAGCTTAAATGATATCAGTGTCAATGATAATGCCCATTTAATGTTTGAAAGATCCACTTCAAACCCTAATCCGTGCAATACTGAATGTTTCAGTTGCTGAACTGATTGTGAACAAAATGTTAATCTCCACTTGAATCTCAGCAGACAATGTTAACACAAATCTGTTTCTCCACACAGGATATTATCCTTATGAAGACCATGGTAAATATGTTTACTCTGAGAATATATTGTCAATTTTTTGGGGTGTTGTACTCTACAGAAACAATAATGCCGACAGTCTGTGAGATACAGTTCACATTACCCACACACCAACACCTTCACTGCACCATCTCGCTACTCATTGGCTGCTTCTCATGTGCATCAAAACAGCTCATGGTGTAAATTTCCTCTGTTTGATCTTAGTGACATTCATCTGACCGTCTCCCACCATTTCACAGCGTGAAATTCCCAACCTCAATCCTTATCACCGACGAGAAGTTTCGCGTCCTCTATCAAAAGCTGCAGTGACGGATTTCAGCTCCTCTCCAGGAAATCTGAATAGCCCCACTCTCACGCTGAGACACTGATGAAACTGGGAGTGTTCCGGTTTCACTCAAATTCTGGGACAGTGGAAAATCCCTGGAATCCTGGCCATGTGCTCGAGTGGCAAAATGTTTGAGGGAACACGGAGCAGGATCACCACTGCAGCAGAGGCGGATTTCTGCCCAAACATCCTTCAACTGCAACAGTCCTCAGCTCAAGGACTTCAGTGATGGAGGAGACAGGAGAAGCGGGGATTGTTCTCCTCAGAGGAAAGAATGTTCAGGGGAGATTTAATCCCGATGTTCAGAATTAAGACAGTTTTTGATTGGGGAAAGAAGGAGAAATAGTTTCCATTGGCAGGAGGGTCAGGAACCAGAGAACAGAAATGTAAGATATTTCGCAAAGATATCGGGGGCAACATGAATAGAAATTAGGTATAGTTCCCAAATGAAAACCACGACTGAGACTGCGCAGTAGCTCTCAAGATCACAATGAATAAAATGACTTAATTCTGTGACATTTGTCGAGAGGCTTTCATCTTCCTGCTGGACAAGACACATTCAGGAATAGCAAGAACAAACAAATCGATTGGAGAAAAGACTTCCAGAGCAGCTCAGGTCTCTGTCCTGTCCTGAGATATGATCATTGGGTAGACCCCAGTGTAGATTTATCCAAATTCATATTTCAACATTGATGAAAAATTGCTGTATCTTTATCATGTTGAAGTGAACATGTTTTTTTCCACTGAAATGTTTAACCGCTGCATTAGGTAGTGGAGAGGAGAATGTTATAACTGTCCAGTAAGGCATTTATCACAAAGATTCAGGCAGAAAACTTATAGGTTGAAATCAAGCCGCTGTGAATGATAAAATTAATTAGCTCATAAAAATTTAAACCGATCCATACTTTGGGAAAACAGAGATGAGTAACTATTTTACTCCCTGCTTTTGGTGCAAGAGGTTAGACACTTGTATGAGAGAGTGCAGAGATGATCAACCTGAAATGAAATCAGTATGAATGGTCATGTCAAGTTAATGTTTGAAAGTTCCACACCAATTTCTAATCCGCGTAATATGGAATGTTTTAATTGCTGAACTGTTTGTGTCAAAAAGGTGAATCTTCCATTGATTCTCTGCAATCTTAACACAAATCTGTTTCCCCGCCACAGGGAAAAAATATACAAAATACGATGGTAAATATTTTTCTGACGAGAATATTTTTGTCCGACTGTTGCATGTTTAAATCTCCAGAAACAATGCAGAGCCAAACTGTTCACAATTCCAAACCCAAATCCCTTCAATGCACTATCCTGCTGCACATTGGCTGCTTCTCCTGTGTTCCAAAAAAGGTGTAAAGGTGTAAATTTCCTCTGGCTGATATTAGTGAGAGAATGCATTCATCTGCATGAACAAACAAACTGATTGGAGCAAGGACTTTCTGAGCAGCTCTGGTCTCTGTTCTGCCCTGAGATGTGATCATTGGCCACACCCCAGTGTAGATTTATCCAAGTTGATATTTGAGAAAAAAATGGATTAAAATGTGTTGCATCCTTGTCACACAGCAGTGAAATTCATTTTGCAATTAACTGTTTAACAGCTTCATTAAGTCACAGCCAGGGAATGTCACACAGCTCAGAACTTAATTGTCCACGAATATTATTATCACAATAATTAAGCGAATAAAGGTATAAACATCGGCAAAAAGAAAGTGCAAATAATAAAATTAATTTTGTTTGCAAAGATTTCAAAAAAAGGCGCTTTTTTAAAACAGAGAGAAACAACTAGTTGAATCCCTGCGTTGTGTGCAAGATGTTAGATATTCATAGTAGAGCAGAAATGAATAAGCTTAAATGATATCAGTGTCAGTGATAATGTCCTGTAATGTTTGAAAGATCCACTTCAAACCCTAATCCGTGCAATACTGAATGTTTCAGTTGCTGAACTGTTTGTGAACAAAATGTTAATCTCCACTTGAATCTCAGCAGACAACGTTAACACAAATCTGTTTCTCCACACAGGATATTATCCTCATGGAGGCGATGGTAAATATGTTTACTCTGAGAATGTATTGTCAATTTTTTGAGGTGTTTTAATCTCCAGAAACAATAATGCCGACAGTCTGAGAGATACTGTTCACATTACCCACACACCAACACTTTCACTGCACCATCTCGCTGCTCATTGGCTGCTACTCATCTGCACCAAAACAGTTCATGGTGTAAATTTCCTCTGTTTGATGTTAGTGACATTGATCTGCCCGTCTCCCACCATTTCACAGCGTGAAATAGCCAACCTCAATCCTTATAACCGACGAGAAGTTTAGCGTCCTCTATCAAAAGCTGCAGTGACGGATTTCAGCTCCTCTCCAGGAAATCTGAATTGCCTCACTCTCACGCTGAGAAACTGATTAAACTGGGAGTGTTCCGATTTCACTCAAATTCTGGGACAGTGGAAAATCCCTGGAATCCTGGCCATGTGCTCGAATAGCAAAATGTTTTAGGGAACACGGAGCAGGATCACCACTGCAGCAGAGGCGGATTTCTGCCCAAACATCCTTCAACTGCAACAGTCCTCAGCACAAGGTCTTCAGTGATGGAGAGAGACAGGAGAAACTGGGATTGTTCTCCTTAGAGAAAAGAATGTTCAGGGGAGATTTAATCCCGATGTTCAGAATTAAGACAGTTTTTGATTGGGTAAAGAAGGAGAAATTGATTCCACTGGCAGGAGAGGAGAATGTTCTAACTGTCCAGTGAGGCATTTATCACAAAGATTCAGGCAGAAAACTTATAGGTTGAAATCAAGCCGCTGTGAATGATAAAATTAATTAGCTCATAAAAATTTAAACCAATCCATACTTTGGGAAAACAAAGATGAATAACTATTTTACTCCCTGCTTTTGGTGCAAGCGGTTAGACACTTGTATGAGAGAGTGCAGAGATGATCAACCTGAAATGAAATCGGTATGAATGGTCATGTCAAGTTAATGTTTGAAAGTTCCACACCAATTTCTAATCCGCGTAATATGGAATGTTTTAATTGCTGAACTGTTTGTGTCGAAAATGTGAATCTTCAATTGATTCTCTGCAATCTTAACACAAATCTGTTTCCCCGCCACAGGGAAAAAAGATGCAAAATACGATGGTTAATATTTTTCTGATGAGAATATTTTTGTCCGACTGTTGCATGTTTAAATCTCCAGAAACAATGCAGAGCCAAACTGTTCACAATTCCAAACCCAAATCCCTTCAATGCACTATCCTGCTGCACATTGGCTGCTTCTCCTGTGTTCCAAAACAAGTGTAAAGGTGTAAATTTCCTCTGGGTGATATTATTGAGTGAGTGCATTCATCTGCATGAACAAACAAACTGATAGGAGCAAGGCCTTTCTGAGCAGCTCAGGTCTCTGTCTCTGCCCTGCCCTGAGATGTGATCATTGCCAGATCCCAGTGTTAGATTTATCTAAGTTGATATTTGAAAAAAAATGGATTAAAATGTGTTGCATCCTTGTCACACAGCAGTGAACTTTATTTTGCAATTAACTGTTTAACAGCTTCATTAAGTCACAGCCAGGGAAAGTCACACAGCTCATAACTAAATTGTCTACGAATCTTATTATCACAATAATTAAGCGAGTAAAGGTATAAACATCGGCAAAAAGCAAGTGTGAATAGTAAAATTAATTTTGGTTGCAAAGATTTCAAAAAAACACGCTTGTTTAAAACAGAGATGAACAACTAGTTGAATCCCTGCGTTGTGTGCAATAGGTTAGATATTCATAGTAGAGCAGAAATGAAGAAGCTTAAATGATATCAGTGTCAGTGATAATGCCCATTTACCAGTCATGGATGAGCTGGACATACAGCCAACCAAATCGGAACTCAGTGATGCCATTGATTCCCTAGCCAGCGGAAAAGCCCCTGGGAAGGACAGCATTACCCCTGAAATAATCAAGAGTGCCAAGCCTGCTATACTCTCAGCACTACATGAACTGCTATGCCTGTGCTGGGACGAGGGAGCAGTACCCCAGGACATGCGCGATGCCAACATCATCACCCTCTATAAAAACAAAGGTGACCGCGGTGACTGCAACAACTACCGTGGAATCTCCCTGCTCAGCATAGTGGGGAAAGTCTTTGCTCGAGTCGCTCTGAACAGGCTCCAGAAGCTGGCCGAGCGCGTCTACCCTGAGGCACAGTGTGGCTTTCGTGCAGAGAGATCGACTATTGACATGCTGTTCTCCCTTCGTCAGATACAGGAGAAATGCCGTGAACAACAGATGCCCCTCTACATTGCTTTCATTGATCTCACCAAAGCCTTTGACCTCGTCAGCAGACGTGGTCTCTTCAGACGACTAGAAAAGATCGGATGTCCACCAAAGCTACTAAGTATCATCACCTCATTCCATGACAATATGAAAGGCACAATTCAACATGGTGGCTCCTCATCAGAGCCCTTTCCTATCCTGAGTGGTGTGAAACAGGGCTGTGTTCTCGCACCCACACTTTTTGGGATTTTCTTCTCCCTGCTGCTTTCACATGCGTTCAAATCCTCTGAAGAAGGAATTTTCCTCCACACAAGATCAGGGGGCAGGTTGTTCAACCTTGCCCGTCTAAGAGCGAAGTCCAAAGTACGGAAAGTCCTCATCAGAGAACTCCTCTTTGCTGACGATGCTGCTTTAACATCTCACACTGAAGAATGCCTGCAGAGTCTCATCGACAGGTTTGCGTCTGCCTGCAATGAATTTGGCCTAACCATCAGCCTCAAGAAAACGAACATCATGGGGCAGGATGTCAGAAATGCTCCATCCATCAATATTGGCGACCACGCTCTGGAAGTGGTTCAAGAGTTCACCTACCTAGGCTCAACTATCACCAGTAACCTGTCTCTAGATGCAGAAATCAACAAGCGCATGGGTAAGGCTTCCACTGCTATGTTCAGACTGGCCAAGAGAGTGTGGGAAAATGGCGCACTGACACGGAACACAAAAGTCCGAGTGTATCAGGCCTGTGTCCTCAGTACCTTGCTCTACGGCAGCGAGGCCTGGACAACGTATGCCAGCCAAGAGCGACGTCTCAATTCATTCCATCTTCGCTGCCTTCGGAGAATACTTGGCATCAGGTGGCAGGACTATATCTCCAACACAGAAGTCCTTGAAGCGGCCAACATCCCCAGCTTATACACACTACTGAGTCAGCGGCGCTTGAGATGGCTTGGCCATGTGAGCCGCATGGAAGATGGCAGGATCCCCAAAGACACATTGTACAGCGAGCTCGCCACTGGTATCAGACCCACCGGCCGTCCATGTCTCCGTTATAAAGACGTCTGCAAACGCGACATGAAATCGTGTGACATTGATCACAAGTCGTGGGAGTCAGTTGCCAGCATTCGCCAGAGCTGGCGGGCAGCCATAAAGACAGGGCTAAATTGTGGCGAGTCGAAGAGACTTAGTAGTTGGCAGGAAAAAAGACAGAGGCGCAAGGGGAGAGCCAACTGTGCAACAGCCCCAACAAACAAATTTCTCTGCAGCACCTGTGGAAGAGCCTGTCACTCCAGAATTGGCCTTTATAGCCACTCCAGGCGCTGCTTCACAAACCACTGACCACCTCCAGGCGCGTATCCATTGTCTCTCGAGATAAGGAGGCCCAAAAGAATGTTTGAAAGATCCACTTCAATCCCTAATCCGTGCAATACTGAATGTTTCAGTTGCTGAACTGATTGTGAACAAAATGCGAATCTCCATTGAATCTCAGCAGACAATGTTAACACAAATCTGTTTCTCCACACAGGATATAATCCTCATGGAGACCATGGTAAATATGTTTACTCTGAGAATATATTGTCAATTTTTTGGGGTGTTTTAATCTCCAGAAACAATAATGCCGACAGTCTGTGAGATACAGTTCACATTACCCACACACCAACACCTTCACTGCACCATCCCGCTGCTCATTGGCTGCTTCTCATCTGAACCGAAACAGTTCAAGGTGTAAATTTCCTCTGGTTGATATTAGTGACAGAATGCAGTCATCTGACCGTCTCCCACCATTTCACAGCACGAAATTCCCAACCTCAAACCTTGTCACCGCCGAGAAGTTAAGCGTCCTCTTTGAAAAGCTGCAGTGGCGGATTTTAGCTCCTGCCCAGGAAATCTGTATTTCCCCAATCTCACTGTGAGATAGTGATTACACTGGCAGTGTTTCAGCTGCACTTACATTCTGGGACAGGGAAAAAACACTGGAATTACCGGCTATGTGCTGGAGGGACAACATTTTCCTGGGAACAAGGAACAGGAACACCACTGCAGCAGAGGCAGATTTCTGCCCAAACACCTTTCAACAGCAACAGTCCTCAGCACAAGGACTTCAGTGATGGAGAGAAGCGGGGATTGTTCTCCTTAGAGGAAATAATGTTAAGGGGAGATTTAATCCCGATGTTCAGAATTAGGACAGTTTTTGATTGGGTAATGAAGGAGAAATTGTTTCCATTGACATGATTGTCCTTAACCAGAGGATATAAATTTAAGAAAGTTCGCAAAAATGCCAGGGGGTGAACATGAATAGAAATCAGACTGAGTAACCAGTGAAAACCAACATTAAGATTGTGCAGTAACTCACAAGATTGCAATGAATAAAATGAATTGATTTTGTGACCTGGGTCAAGAGGCTTCAGTTTCCTGCTGGACAGGACACATTCAGGAATAACAAGAACAAACAAATGAATTGGAGAAAGCACTTTCTGAGCAGCTCAGGACTCTGTCCTGTCCTGAGATGTGATCATTGGCCAGACCGCACTGCAGATTTATCCAAACGCAAACAAGAAATGCTGGAAATACCCAGCAGGTGTGGCAGCATCTGTGGAGAGAGAAGCAGAGTTAAAGTTTCAGGTCAGTGACCCTTCATCAGAACTGGCAGATGTTAGAAATGTCAAAGGTTTTAACCAAGTAAAGCGGGGGTGTAGTAAGAGATAACAAAAGAGGTGTTGATAGGACAAGGTCACAGAGAATAACTGACCAGAAGGTCATGGAGCAAAGGCAAACGGTTTGCTAATGGTGTGGTGAAAGACAAAGCGTTAGTCCAGAGGGGGTGTTAATGGACAGAAAACTGAGCAGCCTGGCCCCAAGCACAAACATGAAAAAAAAAAACTGTGGGTAAGCACAGCAGAAACAAACTAAACAAGCAAAAATAAAATAATCACTTAAAAAAGAAAAAAGAAAAAAAGGAAGAATAACTAAAAATAAAAATAAAAAGGGGGGCCCTTCATGCTCTGAAATTATTGAACTCAATGTTCAGTCCGGCAGGCTGTAGCGTGCCTAATCAATAAATGAGATACTGTTCCTCGAGCTTGCGTTGATGTTAACTGGAACACTACAGCAATTCCAGGACAGAGATGTGAGAATGAGAGCAGGGGGGAGTGTTGAAATGGCCAGCAACCAGAAGCTCAGGGTCATGCTTTCGGTCTGAGTGGAGGTGTTCCGCAAAGCGGTCACCTGGTCTGCATTTGGTCTCACCAATGTAGAGGAGACTACATTGTGAGCAGCAACTACAGTATCCTAAATTGAAAGAAGTACAAGTAAATCGCTGTTTCACCGGAAAGGAATGTTTGGGGCCATGGATAGTGAGGAGAGAGGAGGGAAATAGGCAGACATTATATCTCCTGCAATTGCAGGGGAAGGTGCCATGGGAAGGGGACGAGATGGTGGGAGTAATGGATGAGTGGCCCAAGGTGTCATGAAGGGAACGATCCCTTCAGAATGCTAACAGGGGAAGGGAGGGGAAGATGTGTTTAGTAGTGGCATCACACTGGAAGTGGCGGAAATGGCGGTGGATGAACCTTTGGATGTGGAGGCTGGTGGGGTGGAAAGTGAGGACAAGGGGAACCCTGTCTCGGTTTTGGGAGGGAGGGACGGGATGAGGGTAGAGGTGCGGGAAATGGGCCAGACATGGTTGAGGGCCCTGTCAACCACAGTGGGGGGAATCCTCGATTGAGGAAAAAGGAAGACACATCAAGAAGCATCATCAGAGCAGATGCGTCGGAGTTGGAGAAACTGGGAGAATGGAATGGAGTCCTTACAGGAGGCAGGGTGTGAAGAAGTATAGTCGAGGTAGCTGTGGGATTCGGTGGGCTTATAATGAATATTAGTAGACAGCCTATCCCCTGAGATGGAGACAGAGAAGTCGAGGAAGGGAAGTGTTGGAGATGGACCATGTTAAAGTGAGAAAAGGGTGGAAATTAGAAGCAAAGTTGATAACGTTTTTCAGTACGGGACAAGAGCAGGAACCAGCACCGATACAGTCATCAATGTACCAGAAAAAGAGTTGGGGGATAGGGCCTGAGTAGGAGTGGAACAAGGAATGTTCGACATATCCCACAAAAAGACAGGCATAACTCGGACCCATGCGGGTACCCATAGCAACTCCTTTTAGATGAAGGAAGTGAGTGGAGTTGAAGGAGAAGTTGTTCAATGTGAGAACAAGTTCAGCAAGGTGGAGGAGGGTGGTAGTGGATGGGGGCCGGTTGGCTCTCTGTTCAAGGAAGAAGCGAAGAGCCTTCAAACCGCCCAGGTGGGGGATGGAGGTGTAGAGAGATTGAACGTCCCAAGAGGAGGCCTGGAAACTGGAAATGATCAAAATGATTTTATCCAAGTTGATATGTGAATAAAATGCATTTAAAAGTGTTGCATCCCTATCATACAGGAGTGAATTGTTTTTGCAAATACCTGTTTAACAGCTTCATTAAAAAGCAAACAGGGGAATGTCACATAACTGTCCACTAACGTTTTTATCACAAAGATTAAGCCAGTAAAGTTATAATGCATTGAAATGAAATGGGTGCAAATGGTAACATTAATTTCATTTGTAAGGATTTCAACAAAACCATACATTGTGAAAACAGAAATGAATAACTATTTCACTCCCTGCCTTTCATGCAACAGGATAGATGTTGGTGTGAGAGGGTGCAGAGATGAACAAGCTTAAACAAATTGGTATTAATGGTAACGTCCATTCAATGTTTAAAAGATCGACATCAATCCCTAATTCGTGCAATACTGAATGTTCCAGTTACTGAAATGAATTAAAAACAAGAAATGCTGGAACCACTCAGCATGTCTGGCAGCATCTGTGGAAAGAGAAGCAGAGTTAACGTTTCGGGTCAGTGACCCTTCATCGGAAGGAACCAAAACAGTCCAAGGTGTAATTTTCCTCTGGTTGATATTAATGACAGAATGCATTCATCTGACCGTCTCCCACCATTTCACAGCACGAAATTCCCAACTTCAAACCTTGTCACCGACGAGAAGTTCTGCGTCCTCTTTCAGAAACTGTAGTATCGGTTTTCAGCTCAGGCACCCTTGTCACGCAGCAGTGAGCTTTATCCGCAGTGACCTGTCTAAAGCTTCATTAAATAGCGGACGAGGGAATGTCACACAGCTCATCGCATCACGGTCCAACAAAGTATTTATCACAAAGAGTGACCTCGAAAAAAATAGTGCATTGAAATGCAGTGGGGACAATAAAATCATAGAATCATTGAAAGTTTACAGCACAGAAAGCGGCCACTTGGCCCATCATGTCTGTGCCGGCCAAACAACAATCCTCCAAGTCCAATGCCACCTTCTTGCATTTGGTCTGTAGCCCTGCGGATTGCGGCACTTGTTACGGCCCTTGAGATGCATATCCAGACTCCATTTGAATGAGTTGGGGGTTTCTGTTTCAACTACCCATTGAGGCAGTGAGTTGCAGACCCCCACCACCCTCTCATGAAATTTATTTCCATATCTCCCCTCTAATCGTTCGACCAATCACTTTAAATCAATGTCCCCTAGTCACTGACATCTCTGCTAAGGTAAATAGGCCCTTCACCTCCATTCTATCCAGGCCCCCGCATAATTTTGTACATTTCAATCAGATCTCCACTCAGCATTCTCTATTCCAAGGAGAACAACCCCAGCCTCGCCTGGCAACATCCTCGTTAATCTCCTCTGTAACAGCTCCAGTGCAATTATATCCTTTCTGTAATGAGGTGACCAGAACAGCACACAGTACTCAATTTGTGGCCTAACCAACGATTTATCCAGTTCCAGCATAACTTCCCTGCTCAAATAGTAAAATAAATTCATTTTGTAAGGAGTTCAAGAAAACCATACTTTGTGAAAACAGAGATGAATAACTATTTAACTCCCTGCGTTTGGTGGAAGAGGTTAGATATTCATAGGAGAGGGTTCACAGATGAATAAGCTTAAATGAAATCAGTATTAATGATAATGTACATTAAATGCTTGAAAGATCGACTTCAATCCTAATCCGAGCAACACTGAATGTTTCAGTTACTGAACAAATTGTGTTCAAAATGTAAATCTCCACTCGAAACGCATCAGACAATGTTAACACAAATCTGTTTCTACCCACAGGATATTATAATCATGGACACTATGGTAAATATTTTCAACAAGAAAATTTATTGTCAGTTTTCTGCATGTTTTAATCTCCAGAAGCAATAATGCAGACACTCTGAGTGATACAGTTCAAAATACCCAAGCCCAAATCCTTTCACAGCATCATTCTACTGCTCACTGGCTGCTTCTCATCTAAACCCAAATAGTTTATGGTGTAAATTTCCTCTGGTTGATAAGAGTGACAGATTGCATTCATCTGACCGTCTCCCACCATTTCGCAGCACGAAATTCCCAACCTCAAACCTTGTCACCGATGAGAAGTTTAGCATCCACTTTGAAAAGCTGCAGTGGCGAATTTCAGCTCCTGCCCAGAAAATCTGAATTTCCCCAATCGCACCCTGAGATGGTCATTCCACTGGCAGTTTCAGTTGCACTTATATTGTGGAACTGTGGATAATCCCTGGAATTCCCGGCCATGTGCTGGAAGGACAAAATGTTCCAGGGAACACGGAGCAGGGTCACCACGGCAGCAGAGGTGGATTTCTGCTCAAACATTCTTCCACAGCAACAGTCCTCAGCACAAGGATTTCAGTGATGGAGAGAGCCTCGAGAAGCTGTGATTGTTCTCCTTAGAGGGTAGAATGTACAGGAGAGATTTAATGGAGATGATCAGAATTAAGACAGTTTTTGATTAGGTAAAGAAGGAGAAATTGTTTCCATTGGCAGGAAGGGCGGTGACCAGAAGGCAAGATGTAAGATATTTCACAAATAAATGTCAGGGGGTGGACATGAATACAAAGTAGACCCAGTACCCAATGAAAACCACCACTGAGATTGTGCAGTAGCTCTCAAGATTGCAAAGAATAGATTGAATTGATTCTATGACCTGGGTCAAGAAGCTTCAGCTTGCTGCTGGACAGGACACATTCAGGAATAGTGTAAAAAAACAAAGCAACTGGAGCAAGGATCTTCTGAGCAGCTCAGGTCTCTGTCCTGCCCTGAGATGTATTCAGTGTCCAGACTGCTGTGTAAATTTCTCCAAGTTGATATTTGAACAAATTGAATAAAAGTGTTGTATCCTTGTCATGCAGGAGTGAACTATTCTTTTAAATTAACAGCTGTACAGCTGCACTAAATAGCAGCGAGGTGAATGTCACACAGCTCATAACCTCACCGTCCACTAATGCTTTTATCACAAAGATAAAGCTAGAAAACTCATAATTCATTGAAAACAAACGGGCATGAAAGTTATCATTAATTTAATTTGTAAAGATTTCAACAAAACCATATCTTGTGTAAACAGAAATTATTAACTATTTCACTCCCTCCTTTTGGTGCAAGAGGATAGAATGTCCTATCAGAGGGTGCAGAGATTAATAAGCTTCAACGAATAACGTCTATTTCATGTTTGAGTGATCTACACCAATCGTTAATCTTAGCGATACTGTATCTTTCTGTTAGTGAACCGATTGTGTTGAAAATGTGAATCTCCACTTGATTCTCAGCAGGCAATGTTAACACAAATCTGTTTCTCCTCACAGTCTGTTACCACTATTGCAGCTACGGTAAATATTTTTATTTAGAGAATTTATTCTCAATTTTGACGCGTTTTGATCTCCAGGAAAAATAATGCAGACATTCTGATTGAAACTGTTCACAATACCCACACATCAATCCCTTCACTGTGCCATCCCGCTGCTCATTGGCTGTTTTTCATTAATTGCAAAACTGCTAAAGATGTACATTTCCACCGATTAATATTAGTGATGAAAGCTTTCATCTGGCCGTCTCCCACCATTCTACAGCGCGAAATTCCCAACATCAAACCTTGTCACCGACGAGAAGTTTAGCGACCTCTTTCAAAAGCTGCAGTGGCGGATTTCAGTTCCCGCCCAGGAAATCTGAATATCCTCACACTCACCCTCAGATAGTGATTACACTGGGAGTGTTTCAGCTACACTTATAATGTCTCATAGTGGAAAATCCCTGGAATCATGGCCACGTGCTGGAGGGACCAAATGTTCCAGGGAACACGGAGCAGGGTCACCACTGCAGCAGAGGCAGATTTCTGCCCAAACATCCTTCGACAGCAACAGTCCTCAGCACAAGGACTTCCGTGATGGAGAGAGACTGGAGAAGCTGGGATTGCTCTCCTTAGAGGAAAGAATGTTCAGGGGAGATTTAATCGAGATGATTAGAATTAAGACAGATTCTGTCTGGCGAAAGAAGGAGAAATTGTTTCAACTGCCAGGAGTGTAGGTACCAGACGACACAGATTTAAGATGATTGGCCAAAATGTCGTATGATCATTGGCCAGAACGCAATGTAGATTTATCCACTTTGATATTTCAACAACAGGATTAAAAATTGCTGCATCTGTGTCATTCAGGGGAGATTTTATTTCTCAATTAACAGTTTACCAGCTGCACTAAATAGCGGACATGGGAATGTCACACAACTCATAACTGTCCACTAATGTTTTTAGCACAAAGATTAAGCTAGAAAACATGTAATGCATTGAAGTGAAGCGGCTGTGAATGGTAAAATTAATTTAATTTGTAAGGATTTGAACCAGAATATACTTCATAAAAACAGATACATGATGTTTTCACTTCCTGCTTTTGTTGCAAGAGGATAGATATTCATATGAGAGGGTGCAGAGATGAAAAACGTAAGGGAATTGAGTATTAATGATAATGTCCATAGAATGTTTGAATGATGCAATACTGAATGTTTCCGTTACTGAACAAATTGTGTTGAAGATGTGAATCTCCACTTGATTTTCAGCAGTCAATGTTAACACAAATCTGTTTCTCCCCCACAGATTGTTACCCCTCTTATGGCAAAGGTAACATTTTTTATTGAGATAATTTATTGTCAAAATTTGCGTGCTTTAATCTCCTGAAACAATAATGCAGACACTCTGAGAGATACTGTTCACAATACCCAAAGACAAACAACAGCCCTCAGCATAATGTCTTCATTGATGCAGAGAGACTAGAGAAGCTGAGATTGTCCTCCTTAGAGGAAACCATTTTCAGGGAAGATGTAATTGACATGTTCAGAGTTAAGAAAGCTTTTGATTGAAAAGAAGGAGAAATTGTTTCTACTGGCAAAAAGATCCATAACCAGAGGACACAGGTTTAAGATAATTGGCAGAAATATCAATAGGAGCATGAGGAGAAAGGAGACACAGTCCCCAATGAAAACCACCACAGAGATTGTGCAGTATCTATCAAGATTGCAATAAATAAAATGGCTTGATTCTGTGACCTGGGTCAAGAGCCTTCAGCTTCCTGCTGAACATGACACGTTCAGGAATAGCGTGAACAAACAAACCAACTGGAGTAAGGACTTCCTGAGCAACTCAGGTCTCTGTCCTGCCCTGAAATGTGATCATTGGCCAGAACAATGTAGATTGATCCAAGTAGACATTGAACCAACATGCGTTAAAAATTGCAGCATCTGCATCAGACAGGAGTGAACATTTTTTTTCCAATTAACTGCTTACCAGTTGCATTTAGTAGCGGACAGGGATGTCACACAATTCATACCTCTCCGCCATTGCATTTATCACAAAACTTCATCCAGAAAATGTGTACATTGAGATAAAACAGCTATGAATGGTAAAATTAATTTGTGTATAAAAATGTAAAACAATCTAAACATTGTGCAAACAGAGATGAAAACTATTTCACTCCCTGCTTTTGGTGCAAGAGTTTAGATCTTCATATGAATGGACAATATCCAGGTTTGGGCTGATAAATGGCAAGTAACATTCACACCACACAAGTGCCGGGCAATGACCATCTCCAACAAGAGAGAATGGAACCAACTCCCCTTGACATTCAATGTCATTACAATTGCTGAATCCCCCACTATCAACATCCTAGGGGCTACCATTGACCCGAAACTGAACTTGATTAGCCATATAAATACCATGGCTACAAGAGCAGGTCAGAGGTTAGGAATCCTGCGGCGAGTATGTCACCTCCTGACTCCCCAAAGCCTGTCCACCATCTACAAGGCACAAGTCAGTAGTATGATGGAATACTCTCCACTTGGCTGGATGCCTGCAGCTCCAACAACACACAAGATCTCGACACCATCCAGGACAAAGAAGTCCACTTGATTGGCACCCCATCCACAATCATTCACTCCCTCCATCACCGACACACAATGGCAGCAGTGTGTACCATCTACAAAACGCACTGCAACAATGCACCAAGGCTCCTTAGACAGCACCTTCCAAACCCGCAACCTTTACCAACTAGAAGGACAAGGGCAGCAAATCCGTGGGAACACCACCACCTGCAAGTTCCCCTCCAAGTCACACACCATCCTGACCTGGAACTATATCGCCGTTCCTTCACTGTTGCTGGGCCCAAATCCTGCACCTCCCTTCCGAACAGCACTGTGAGTGTACCCGCCTCACATGCCCGTGCACTTCTAGGTGGTAGAGGTCGCGGGGTTGGAAGCTGCTGCCTAAGGAGCCTTGGGTGTGTTGCTGCATTGCATCTTGTAGATGGTATACACTGCTGCCACTGTGTGTCGGTGGTGGAGGGAGTGAATGTTGAAGTTGTGGATTGGGTGCCAATCAAGCGGGCTGCTTTGTCCTGGATGATATCAAGCTTCTTGAATGTTGTTGCAGTTGCACACGTCCAGGCAAGTGAAGAGTATTCCATCACAATCCTGACTTGTGGCTTGTAGATGGTAGACAGGCTTTGGGGAAGTCAGGACGTGAGTTAGTCGCTGCAGGATTCCTCGCCTCTGAGCTGCTCCTGTAGCCACGGTATATATGTGGCTACTCCAGTTCAATTTCGCGTGAATGGTAACCCCCAGGATGTTGATAGTGGGGAATTCAGTGCTCGTAATGCCATTGAATGTCAAGGGGAGATGGTTAGATTCCCTTTTGTTTGAGATGGTCATTGACTAGCACTTGTGTGGTGCAAATGTTACTTGACACTTATTAGCCCAAGCCTGGATATTGTCCAGGTCTTGTTGCATTTATACATGCACTGCTTCAGTATCTGAGGATTCACAAACAGTGTTGAACATTGTGCAATCATCAACGAACATCCCCACTTATGACCTTATTACTGAAGGAAGGTCATTGGTAAAGCAGCTGAAGATGGTTGGGCCTAGGACAATCCCCTGAAGGACTCCTGCAGTAATGTCCTGGAGCTCAGATGATTGACCTCCAACAACCACAGCTACCTTACTTTGCGCTAGGTATGACTCCAACCATTGGAGAGTTTTCCACCTGATTCCCATTGACTCTCATTTTGTTGGGCTCATTGATGCCATTCTCAGTCAAATGCAGCCTTGATGTCAAGGGCAGTCAATCTCACCTCACCAGTGATGCAGCGAGACTAGTGTAGCTGGGATTGTTCTCCTTAGAGGAAGGAATGTTAAGGCAAGATGTTCAGATATAAGACAGTTTTTGATAGGATAAAGAAGCTGAAATTGTTTCCACTGTCAACACGGTCAGGCACCAGAGGACACAGATTTAAGGCAATTGGAGAAATTGTTATGAGGCAAGATGAGGAGAAATTCGACACAGTCCCCAGTGAAAACCACCACTGAGATTGTGCAGTAGATCTCAAGATTGTAATGAATAAAATGACTTGATTCTGTGACCTGGGTCAAGCCTTCAGCTTCCTGCTGAACAGGACACATTCAAAAATAGCATGAAACAAGAAACCAACTGTCGCATGAACCTCAGGTCTCTTTTTTGCACTGAGACATGATCATTGGCCAGACCGCTATGTAGATTTATTCAAGCTGATATTTGAAAAAAAAATTATTTAAAAGGTGCTGCATCCTTGTCATACAGGAGTGAACTTTGTTTTTGCAAATAACTGTATAGTGGACAGGGGATTGTCACACAGCTCATAACTGTCCACAAAGATTCAGGCAAAAGTTATACGCTGAAATGGATTGTTTTTGAAAGTTAAAATTAATTAGTTTGTCAATATTTAAAGCAATACCTACATTGTGAATCCAGAGATGAATAATTATTTCACTCCCTGCTTTTGGTGCAAGAGGTAAGATATTTATATGATTGTGTGCAGAGATGAATAAGCTTAAATGAAATGAATATGAATAATAATGTCCATTTAATGCTGGAAAGTCCATCACCAATTGCCAATCGGAACAATACTGAATGTTTCAGTTACTGAACTGAATGTGTTGAAAATGTAAATCTCCACTTGATTTTCAGCAATGTTAACTCAAATCTGTTTCTTCCCCAAAGGAAAAAAGAAGAACTAAAAGCCACGGTAAATACTTTGATTCCGAAAGTTTATTGCAGATGTTTTGCGTGTTTTAATTCAAGGAAAAAATATTGCAGACACTCTGAGTGAAACTGTTCACAATGCCCAAAACCAAATCCCTTCACTGCACCATCCCACTGCTCATTGGCTGCTTTTTATGTGTTCCAAAACTGGTAAAGGTGCAATCTTCCTCAGGTTGATATTAGTGACAGAATGCATTCATCTGACCGTCTCCCACCATTTCACAGCACGAAATTCCTAACCTCAAACCTTGGCACCGACAAGACATTTGGCGTCCTATTTGAAAATCTGCAGTGGCTGATTCCAGCTCCTGCCCAGGAAATCTGAATTTCCCCACTCTCCCCCTGAGATAGTGATTACACTGGGAGTGTTTCATTTGCACTTACATTGTGGGACAGTGGAAAATCCCTGGAATTACTGGCAATGCACTGAAGGGACAAAATGTTCCAGGGAACACAGAGCAGGTTCATCATTGCAGCTGAAGCAGATTTCTGACCAATCATCCTTCGACAGCAACAAGGACTTCAATGATGGAGAGAGACTGGAGAAGCTGGGATTGTTCTCCTTGGGGGAAAGAATGTTAAGGGGGGATTTAATCGAGATGTTCTGAATTAAAATGATTTCTAATTGGCAAGGAAGGAGAAACTGTTTTAGCTGGCAGGAGAATCGGAAAGCAGAGGACACAGATTTAAGATAATTGGGAAAAATGTCAGGGGGTAACATGAGGAGAAACTAGACACAGTCCCCAAACAAAACCACCACTGAGATTCTGCATGTGGTCTGATGTTTGCAACGAATAAAACTGCTTGATTCTGTGACCTGGGTCAAGAGCCTGCAGCTACCTGCTGGACAGGACACATTCAGGAATAGCCTAAACAAAAATACCAACTGGAATAAGGACTTTCTAAGCAGCTCAGAGCTCTGACCTGCCCTGAGATGTGATCATTGGCCAGACCACAATGTGAAATTTTCCAAATTGATACTGACCCGTATGGATTAAAAAGTGATGCATCCGTGGTCTACAGGATTGGACTGTACTCCCCAATTAACTATTCAACAGCTGCTGTAAATAGCAAACTGGGGAATGTCACACAGCTCATAACTTAACTGTTCATGAATGATTTTATAATAAAGATTAAGCTAGAAAATGTATAATGCATTGAAATAAACCAGGTCTGAATGGTAAAATTAATTTAATTTGTAAAGATTTCAACTAATCCATAATTTGTGTAAACAGAGATAAATAACTATCTCAGTTCCTGCTTTTGGTGCAAGAGGTTAGATATTTATATGAGAGGGTGCAAAGATTAAAAAGCTTAAATGAAATGAGTATTAAAAATAATGTCCATTTAATGTTGGAAAGATTGACACCAATCCCTAATCCGTGCAAGACTGAATGTTTCAGTTACTGAACTGATTGTGTTGGAAATGTGAATGACAGGGAATTTTCACTAATGGCTATCTGATCTACATCTGTATTAGTCCCAGGTGGCAAGTGGATTTATTGATTCCCATCTCCACCAAAGGGATCTGATTTTCTGGAAAAGTTTTCAGCTTCCGCCTTCTTGTTAGTAAATATGACACAAGATCATATTAGTGCATGGCAATATTGACATAGAAATACAGGAACAGCAGGCGGTCATTCAGCCCCTTGAGCCTGCTGCACCATTCAATTAGATCATGGGGTGAATGCTAACATCTACCCATCACAGATCCTTTAATACCCTAGCCTCACAAAAAAAACTATCCATATCAGTTTTGAAATTTTAAATTAACCACAAGCCTCAGCAGCATTTTATGGGTATTCCAGATTTCTGCAACCCTTTGTATGAAGAAATGCTTCCTAATGCCATCCCTGAACAGTCTGGATCTAATAGTAAGGTTATTCCTCCTTGTTTTGAACTTCTCCCCAGCCAGAGGAAATAGTTTCTCTCTATGCACCCTGTCAAATGCTTTGACTATCACTCAGAAAAGGAGAATCACTGGCTGTTCTGAGATGTGGAAGGACTTTGTCTGCGTCCCTTTAAGAATCATGGCAGGATTTGCGACACAGAAGAATACTGGACCTGTGTATCTGTACCCTCAGATCTCTGGATCTGTCCTTTGATCTCTATCCATTCCTGGGCTGATGTATCTCCATCCCAAGATCTCTTAGTCCCTCCACCCTGTTGTGAACTTTCAGTTTAGATTATAATTCTGTTTTGTTATTTTCCTACTTCACGTTTTTTTACAATGCACTTCATTTGTCTCAGATCCACCTGCATCCTTGTTTCTCAGTTGCATAAGTTGATGTCCAGCAAGAAAGTGAATTCATATTTCTTTCCTGATTTTCAGGATACTATCCCTGGATTTGATCCCTTACAGACGTATTTGCTGCTTCTGCTCATAATTTGCTTCGCCTGAAATCAGTAGCTGATTTAAAAGGGACATTCCTTCACTGTTGGGTCCGTGGCACCGAGGACAACAGATGCTCCAGGAACACCACAACTCACCACTGTGGACCTGCCTGTTTGTTGGTGAAGGTCACAACAACCACAAATGATGCCAGCACTCATGAGAAAGGTCTTCTTCCTGGTTCTCTGACTGGAGATCCTTGGAGTATGATTGTTATCGGTCAAGTAACATTCTTTACATGGAGATTTGTCCTTTATGATTAGTGCATTAGTAAAAACATATATCGATAAAAATTGGGATGATCTCTTCCAACTTTAATTAGCTGAGACACCATCAGAGCTGCATTCACTCAAACACATCTTATAGAATTTGGAGTAATCCTGGAGTGACATTCTCTGACTGTTCAAGGGAAACATTTTGGAATCATTCCTGTAATTGCACCTTGCGAGCTGAATAAAATATTCCAGCATCATAAGTGACTTGTCCATGATTTTTAGAATCCCTTTGGTGTGTACCACATCCATATTCCTCTTTTACTCTCATCATTCTTGAATACTGTTGCGAGCCATAAAGCAATATCAAATAGGATCAGACATTGACAACGTGAAACGCAGGGACAAAACCTTCAAAATCTCTTTCAGAGGCACCGAGATCCCCATTTTGTTCCTTTAATGTGAAAGGTGAAAGGGTCAAACGGGAAGCAATCTCACCCAGCTGTCACTTTGCAGTGAATGTTTTTCCCAGTAAGCTTGGTTCAGACCAGATCATTTCAGACCATTCGCTTCATTGGTCAGATGTTTCACAGCTGTCTCGGGACCAGTGAACTGGTTTTGATTCACATCACGTTTAAACCAAAGAGCCAAGTTTTTCAATCAGCGTTGCGTTCTTGCCCACCAGATGTGCAAGTCTGGAAAATCACATGCCTCCCACCAAAATAAATGGATCACAAGCCATGGGCTGTGCTCTGTGCTGGGGGTAAACCGACAGAGCCCAGACACACTGGGCACACAGTGTGGAGAACTGGGTGTTTCCTTGTGTTGGCCACAGAGACGTGTTGCTGGGTGTGCATTATGCTCCCTCCACTGGGAAGTTCGATGGATAGTCGTGCATCCCTGGTTTCGATTGCCCTCAGCTGTCTCACCCCTCCCTATCTCTGTAGCCTCCTCCAGCTCCACAACCCTCCAAGATTTCTTTACTCCTCCAATTCTAGTCTCCTGCTTCAATTCCTAATTAATCCCGAATTTGAATTTCTCCACCATGAGCAATCGGGTCTTCAGCTGTCTGGAATTTCCTACCTTAGCCTCTCTATTTCCGTCTCCACCTTTCCAACGCTCTTTAAAAGCAGCCATTTTAACTAAGCTTTTGGTCCCCTCTTCCCAACATCTCTTTATGTGGTTGGGCATCAACTGTAATTTACCAGACTGACCAGGAACCAATCCAGAATGTCCATCTGCTGTTGAATGCATTTATTAAATGGCCCACTTGAGGGGGCTACAGAACCCTCTTTTCAGAGAAAAAACCCGGTTGAACTGTAGCTCCATATATCCTCAGTCTGGTGTTCACATCACGAAAAAGAAAATCGCTGCACACTTGATCCTTTAAGGGGTGGGAATGGGAACCAGAATTTTTTTCACCCTCTTCGCTTTAGCAGCAAACATGTGAAGGATCAGCCATGATCATATTGAATGGTGGGGCAGACACAATGGGCTGAGTGGCCTATTCCTGCTCCGATGTTCCTATCTTCCTGAGTACCTATGTACATCTCCTGGTATCCCTCTGGTCGTTCCACAGTCTCTGAGCCTTTACTGCATGAAGCAAGACTTCAGCCCTGCACCTTTCTCAAATAAGAGAAGCCATTAACTTGTCTCCTGAGTACAATAGTCTTCCAACAGTATTTCGGAGGCTGAGGCCAATAGTTACTTGTACTCTGATAAAGGTGATAGCACAATCGCAACACATTTCGGGTATGACGGTCACTCAATAAAGAGTTCATCTTCTGTTTTAAACAGAATGGACAACCTGTAGATGTCTGTTCATTTGATAAATAAAACACAATGGGTTACAACTCTATTAACAACAACATTTGCTGTGTTCAGTTGGGAGGTGAACAGTGGTAAAAAGATTCACTCCTGATCATAACAAATGCTCAAAAACACGATCTGATCCATCAGAAAAGCGAGGGATTTGAAAACGGGAGGTACAATGACCTCTGAAATTGTTGCAAAGTTAATAAACAAGTTTTCCTGTATTCTGCAAATGAAGGAGAAACGGCTGCAGAGAAAAGAAGAGTAAGAAAAGAAAACTACATCTGTCTCCAACTTTTAAAAGGAGGAACCCAGATGTTAAACCAGTAGGGGCATGCACAATGTGCTTCTAGTGCGGACAATACAGGCATGTTAAGGCAGATTGTTGGTATTTCAATAAAACCAAGAGGGCACTGCAGTCAAGCTAGTGTCGTAGCTGTGAATGCAGTGTGCATGTGCCCCATTCTAACCCAGGGACAAAACACAAACTAAAAAATTTATAAAAAAGAAGAATTACTCTATTTTTATCCCAGGCATCAGGCAAAGAGATAACCATCCTTTTGAATACTGGTTGTTTTCAAACACTACTCCCAGCAAAGTTTACAGAATGCCGCCTGAAAGTTAGAGCAAATACCACAGTATTGATAATAATAGGTTGCTGACTTGAAGGTTCCCTGAGTTGAAGTTTACCTGCAGAGTACGTTGGTCACTGGGGTAGAGACGGTCTGGGTCATTCTGAGCTTAACAATACAGGGGGTCGAACTATTGCTGAACAATGACTTGGCAGGTAGTACAGTATTTTATCCAGATTGGTCCAGAGCAGATCATGGAGACTGGCGAAACTGTGGGGAACAAACAAATCTCTGAACAGCTGCAGAGGGCTGAGGAAGACCCCAAAATCCCAGAAGGGGTCGATAGGGCCAGTAAATAGTAAAGAGGTTAAAGCAAAGACTGGAGGATTTCAGGAGGCAAAGGTGGAATCAGTAGGCCAAGATCGAGCTAGAGGAATTTAAAGGAGTTGAGGTATAAGCACAAAAGTTGAAAGGAATACACCAAAGGTATGCTTAGCAGAATCCTTCTTAAAATATTTAAATAGGGACAAGGGCAGTTCACAAACAGGGAAGCCAAGAGTGTGGGAGATGCCTCATTAGTTGAAGTACCACAGAGGAGTGCAGCAGAAGGTGGACCTGTGAGCTGTATTGTCGCAGAGAACATGGGGCAGATTGAGGGAAAAACCATCATCAAAGGAAAGGGGTATGTAAAATGCCCTATGGTTTTACTCACTTGTGAAAGCCATAATTAAACTAAAAGTGATGTCACTGTGGATGCCCCCACTGAAGAACCAGCGTGTCAGGTTCTAAATCCAAAGTGAATCGAACCCAGCAAAACAGTTTGAGAATCAATAAATATGTTATGTGTGCATTGATGAGACACCTATACCTTCTTACTTGCTTTCTTTCTAAACAAAGAAAAAACAAAGAACATAAAAATGAAATCCAAGGAATTTCATTTTTGTCCCTTTGGAGGAAGGTGTCATGCTGAAGTGAATTGAAGTGATTGAAAAACAGAACCCAAACTGAAAGTTATAAAAATTGACTTTTCCTTTCCAGATAGTTGGACAATGTGCTGCAAAATCCCCATTGATACTTTATATTCAAACTGTCTTACTGTCTGTTAATGACAACAGGATACATTTCAAGTTAAGAGATGTCAATCACACCATACAGAACCCATCAAGAGGCATTTTTGAGTTGAAAAGGTTCCAGAGAAGGTGGGAAGTCGCCACATCCTGTTCACCTCCCAACTGACCAAAGGGAGGGACACTGCATCTCCCAACAGAGACAACACGTGAGAGATTTTTGACCTTAAAAAGTTGCTGCCTGGAGAGAAAGGGGAAGATCAGGACATACATGTGTGGGTGCAGTTGCGACCATTTGGGGAATGAATATTTCTCAATAAATAGTTAATCATCTGTTTAAACCAACAAGACAAACTGTCGCTTTCTATTTATTTGACAAATATTACACAAGCGGTTAAGATCCTAGTAACAAAAACTTTGATGTGGTCAGTTAGGAGGTGAACAGTGGGAACCACCCACACACCTTACCACCTGGCTTTATTACTCATGCTTCATTTCTCCATATTTTATATATATGTATATATATACTCAAGACATGGTCATCGCCGGCAAGGCTGGGATATCTTGCCCATCCCAAGTTACTCTTGAGAAGGTTGTGGTGGGCTGCCTTTGCATTGAACCACTGGTAAAGGTACACCCACAATATTATTATGTGGAATATTCCAGGGTTCTGAGCCACTGGCAATGAAGGTAAGGCCGATACATGTCCATGATGGAAAGGGAGCTTTGAAGCGTTGGTGATTTGGGTCACTGCCCAAAACGATGTCCATCCTCTCCCTGTGTGCCTGTTTACTGTTTGAGGTCAATTGTAGGACCCCAATTGCCACCCCTGGGTGAAATGGCGTAGATTGTGTGGTGGTAATGACGGTGAAACTGTACACGTTCACCGTCATTACTCATCTGAAACTGACAGCAACTTGTGCATTTTTGCGTGATTGTGCTCAAATGCTGATTCCAGACGTTGCTGTCAGTAATTCTATGCTGCTTCAGAGGATGTGTTATAGAGGCATCTCCCCCCAGACTGCAATCATGGAAATCAATGGAATTCATGAAAACTTCTAACTCATACACTGTTAGGCTTGTCGTAAACGCCCTCAGAAAAGTTAAATCAGTGTAACTGGGTTTTTAACTGCGAATTAACTTCATGATCACTTTTGTACCCCTCTCTGGTCCTGGAAAGCCAGTTTTATTTTGCAGAATTTCAACTTTCTCTATAATGATTAAAAAATCCAAACAATTCCATAAAAGAGATTTTTTACTTTTTTTTAAGTTTGTTTGTCTTTTCCTCTGCTGCCAACCAATCCATGATGATGACGTAGTGGTAATATTACTGAGCTATTAATCCAGAGGCCCAGGCTAATGCCCTGGAGAAAGATGTCCAAATCCCATCACAGCAGCTGGTGGAATTTAATTTCAATTATTTAATTTAAAAAGCTGGAATTGAAAGTTATTTTCAGTAATGGTGCCATCAAACTATCATCAATTGTTGTAAAACCCCATGTGGTTCACCAATGTCCTTTCGAGAAGGATATTTGCTGTGCTGGCCTGGTCTGGCCTACATGTGACTCCAGACACACAGCAATGTGGTTTACTCTCAATGAAATGATCAAGCCAGCCATTCAGTTTTCAAGGGCAATTAGGGATGGGCAATAAATGCTGGACTTGCCAGTGATACCCACATCCATGTACAAAATAACACAAAATTGCTATCAGAAAGTGTAACTTTACCGGTGAGAGATTTGAAATGCTTTTAAACTCTTTGTGAACTGCCTGTGTAAATAATTCCACACGACTGGGAGCTTATCCTGCTTGCTGCCATGACTGCACGCCGGGAGATCCCCTTGCTTTCATGCAAGGTGTAATCTGCATCCGGAATGGGCAAACCAACACCACAGAGATCACTCGGGGCTGAATTTTAATCATGCACCGCGCTCTGCGGCGGCACACTTTCAACTCGGCGGCCGTCCGACACGGAAATGCCGCTGAGGAACCCCACTATATTGCACGTGGGGGTTCATTTAAATAGAGCTGGCGGAGTGGCCACCCCCGATGATGGAGAAGGGGGCGACTGCCGGGTCCCCGACAACTTGTTCCTCAGACGAAAAGACAATTTTTGAAGTTGTAGCATTTTTAATTATGATTAAACAAAATCTGTTGTGATGGAGGCCCTTCCCCAATGCCCCCAGTGGTAAATCCATTGCCCGGGGTAAGCAAACAATGCCTTTCTCCCTAACGGAAACTTACCCCCCAGATTTCAAACTTTTGCCCTTCAACCCCTTCCCACCATTCTGGTCGCCACACTACCAGAAGAACGTGGAGGCTTTGGAGAGGGTACAGAGGAGGTTTACCAGGATCTTGCCTGGTCTGGAGGGCATTAGCTATGAGGAGAGGTTGGAAAAACTCGGATTGTTTTCACTGGAACGACGGAGGTGGAGGGGCGACATGATAGAGGTTTACAAAGTTATAAGCGGCATGGACAGAGTGGATAGTCAGAAGCTTTTTCAACGGGTGGAAGAGTCAGTTACTATGGTACATAGGTTTAAGGTAGCAGGGGCAAAGTTTAGAGGGGACGTGCGAGGCAAGTGTTTTACACAGAGGGTGGTGTGTGCCTGGAACTTGCTGCCAGGGGAGGTGGTGGAAGCAGGTACAATAGCGACCTTTAAGACACATCTTGACAAATATATGGATAGGAAGGGAATAGAGGGATATGGGCCCCGGAAGTGCAGAAGGTTTTAGTTTCGGCAGGCATCAATCTCGGCGCAAGCTTGGAGGGCCGAATGGCCTGTTCCTGTGCTGTACTGTTCTTTGTTCTTTGTTCTTATTCACACAACCAATCAAAATTGTTTTCCCCGGTTCCTCACCCCTCCCATCTGAACATTTTACTCCTCCTCCCTCCCCACCAGGTTCTCGCCTCGGAACTCCATACGGACGCCGCCTGAAGGTGAGTACATTGACATATTATTAATGTTAATTTAAATATGTAGATGAAGAGCCTGCTGCCAGGCGGCAGGGGGCCGGCAACACGGGCCTCTCCCCACAGAATTTTACCAGCCCCCGTGCCGTGGCCTGCGGTGTGGTGAGGCTGGTAAAATTCAGCCCAAGATATTTGTGGGCAGCTTTCTACCAGATCATTGGTGATCGCCCTTGCTGAATACTTGGCCAATAAAGTTACCCCAGTAAAACACAGCACATAAACAAGCCTGAGATGTTATACCGCCCCTCCAAGAGGGCAGAAGGAGTCTGGGTTTAATTGCTCATCCAAAAGATGGCTAAAAGTGTCGCACTTCCTCAGTACTGCACTGGCAGTGTCAGCCTTGATTTTCTGCTCAAAGGAGGACTGCAACTCACTACTGTCTGACTAATGTGTGCGGCCACTGAGCCCAGGCTTAAACTATTAATCCAGCCATTGGATCTCGTCCTTCTATCCCTGGTCTAACAGAGCTCTTGTTCTGCTCTTCAGAATATTGGAGCATGCCTTACTGAGGTGGGGGGTGGTTGGGTGACATTTCCCCTGGAAATGTGGCTTGTGTTATCCTGTTCTGCTGGAGCTGGTTGGGGAGTGAGTTTGGAGGAGACACTTTACATTCTCTTGCTAGGTTTTATGTTTGCAATTAAGCAGAGCCTTAATTTTAAAACTGCCATCCTGGTGTTCAACTCCATCCATGGCCTTGAACCTTCCCTATCTCTGTAACCGCCTCAGGCCCGTACAACCCTCCCAGATCTCCGCACGCCTCCAATTCTGCCCTCTTGCGCATTCCCCATTTTAATCGCTCCACCATTGGCGGCTGTGCCTTCAGCTGTTGGGCCCTAAGCTCTGGAATGCCCTCCCTCAACCTCTCCGCCTCTCACTCCTTCTCGACGCTCCTAAACAAACTACCTCTTCCATCAAGCTTTTTGTTACCTGTCTTAATTTCTCCTTGCAAGGCTCGGTCTCAAATTTTGCCTTGTGAAGCTCCTTTGAAGAGTGTAGGGATGTTTTATTACGTTAAAGACGCAAAATAAATTCACGTTGTGGTTGTTGAAAATATTTCAATTGCTCTCAGTGAAAATAGACCGATTTCACTATCTGATTGCACATTTATGTGAGAAATAATTTTAAATATTAGGCATAGATCCTGTAATCAGGAGAAATAAATCATGACACAAAGAGGTTTAAGAAATTACAGTCACATCCATGGAAACAGAAAAGGTAAAGAGATTTAATATTTACCTTTAATATTTACCTCAATTTTTAAAGGCATAAGGGATAAATAAATGAAACCGAGGAGGATACATGGCTATGGGGAGGGTGCGGGGCCGTGGGATTATATCTGGAGCGGTCTTGCAAAGGCACAATGAGTAAATTGGCCTCCTGCTATGCAGTGAACTCATGAGCTTTAAACTCTGGCCAGCACTCTACTCTCAGGTCTTATCTCCAGTTCCCACAATCAGTGTTTATTTGTTTAATCCGAGGCTCAGATTCTTGGCAAGAACAGTTTATCAGATAAGCTGACCCGTTTCACTCGGCAGCTCATTGCTTGACCCATTTGCTTTCCATAGGTGCTCATATCGAAGGTGCCACGTTGATGGTTGGACCAGGTTTCTGGTCATGTAAAAAAACACAGAAAAGGCCCAACTGAAAATTTTGAGAACTATCGGTGTAACTCTCAAATCAAATCACTTATCGAAGAGCGTGATGTCCTCCTTGGTGATTAAATGGCACCTGGTATATTGCATTCTGCCGTCTAATAATTAAATCACAATAATTTAGCGTTCTCGATATCACCTACACCACTTGCTGTTAACCGATTATGCTGGGAGTTATGTGTGTGAAAGTCCAGCAGTCGGGGCTGTATATTCTAACAGTCGATGTGAGGCCTGGTACACAGGGATGAGGCATACATGAACAGCAGGATCCCAAAACCAGGAAAGTTCAGTTCCTGGAAGGAAAAGGGAGGAAGGAACAGGAATGCTACACCATCACTGTATCACTTTCATGAGATACAGTCATGCAGTTGCTCTGGGGTCGGAATAGATACTCCGAGGTCGCAAGTTCGAGACTCCGTATCAATCCTGCAGTTTAATTTGACAAATCAGGTCATTTGTGAGCTGGGACCAGAAACTGCCAGATGGTCACAGAAAACCCAGCCAGTTTGGTCATGTCCTCCAGGGAAAGGGAATCCTTCAGGTCTACCTGTCCAGGCCTATATGTGTCCCCAGTTCCACTCTGCCTGGCTGATTCTTATTACCCCCTGAAGTGGCTACAAGATGATCTCTCTCTGAGACCCCTGACTGTCCCAGCTGTTCAGTTGGTAGCATGTTCGCCTCTGTTGGAGGTTGTGGGTTCAAATCCCTTCCGCAGAAACCAGAACATAATCCAGGCTGACACTCCAACACCATCACTGAGGGAGTGCAGCAGTGTCAGAGGTGGAGTCTTTCCCAAGTGATCTTATCCCTGAGGTCCTGGCCAATATTTAGCCCTTCATCAACTTTGCTTAAAAAGGTAGATTATTTCCAGTAATTACCACATTGCTGTTTGTGGGAGCTTGCAGTGCACAAATTGGCTATCGTGTTTCCTACATTTCAATAGTGACAACACTTCGTTGGCTGTAAAACACGTTGTGATTTCCTGGAATGGTGAAAGGCGCTATAGAAATGCAAATATTTTCCTTTATTGACTGGAAATGAGTGAAGGCTTTGGCTCTGCTGCACACATCCTGAGAACAAGTCAAAAACTCATGAAGCACAAACTCTTTCAGACAAACAGAGGAGCAGGTTGTGTCATATTTTAGCCCTTTAAGAAAATAGCTACCAAGTTAAAATGGCTGAAAGAATTTTTGAGTCTCCTCCTACAAGGCAAGTTTTTTTGGGTAGGGCTCGTGAAGCATTTTCGCTATAAACAGAAGAAAGTTCATCTGACTATGAACAAACTAAAACAGCCATTCGAAATGTGCATGACTTAGTACCTAAAGCCTATCGGCAGAATTTCAGACACATTAGGAAAAGTCCCGCCCAGGATTGTGTTGAACTTGAAAGAATTAAACATATGGTTTTCAATTGCTGGTTACGATTTCTCAAGCTAGAACTGTCATGAAAGTTGCTGTTGAGAGAAATGCTGTTGCTGGAAGAATTTAAAAATTGCATCCCAGTTAATGTAAGGACCCAAATTGAAGAACAAAGAATTGCATGGGTAAGAAAAGCAGCAGAAATGGCCAACGACAATGAGTTAATACACAGACCCTTAACTCAGAATAAATTTGGGTATAGTAACTCTTACAGGCTAGGGAGAAAGAGCAGGGATGCAGATGAGAGAGACAAAGAGTAGAAAAGGAAAACCAGAACACTCTCCAACTTTTAAAAATTAGAACCCAATTGATAGAAGGGGCACACCTGGTGTGTTTCCAATGTGGAAAATCTGGGCCTCTCAAGGCAGATTGTTGGTATTTAAACAAACAACAGGGTGCACTGCAGCCAATCCAGTGGGGAACAAAAAACTCTACACAGCTGCAGAGAGCTGAGGATGTCCTAAAATCCCGCAGGGCGTGATTGGGCCAGCAAATATTGAAGAGGTTAAAGCAAAGCCAGAAGAATTTATAAAGGTCAAGATAGAGTCAGTGGAATTTAAAAAGGCCAAGATAGAGCCAGAGGAGTTTAAAGGAATTGAGTTTAAAGCAGCAGAAATTGAAGGGAAAGCGCCAATGGTATGGTTAGCAGAAATCTTAAAAGATTTAAATAGGGACAAGAAAAATTAAATTTCCAAGCAGGCAAGCACAGAGTGAGGGAGATGCCTCACCTAGCTGAAGAACCACAGGAGAGTGCAGCGGAAGCTGGACAGCCACCTGCTTGCAGTATTGTCCCAGGGGACATGGGCAGATTGGGGAAATACCACCCCCAAAGTAGAGGGAAAAGTGAAGGTAAAATGCCCTCAGGTAAACAATATTGTGAAAGCCAGAAGAAAACTAAAAGTGAGGTCAGTGTGGATTGCCCACTGAATAATCAAAGGATCTGTTTCTAAATCCAAAGCTAACCACACCCAGCAAAACAGATTCAGAACTCATTAAGGACAAAGTGCAGGAAGAGATCCCAGATACTTCAGTGGTTAAAAACAATTTATCATCAACTATCACCCTAGAGATAAGAATTATCAATATACCAGAACCAAAACTATTAAATCCATGTGTTGTGGATGCAGCAGTTAGGGATTAGGGCCTGTACAGGCAGTGAAATTTGTAAAACAGCCAGGAACAATGCAGTAACAGAAATGTACATATTACAAGCCCTGAAACAGAAAAGGTGTCTCTGCAACAGTCTCCCAAAGTACTGCAAACAGACACTAGAGAAGTCCAACCCTGTTTCGACACCACATAGCTGAGATTTCAAAGTGGGGAATTAATTTTTTTAAAACATACTTTCTGAACAGAAGCTGTCCTGGGACAATACTTCAATGCCCAGAAAGGAAATTCGATGATAATTGAGCCTCATCCAAAGAGAGGATGGCGTAAAACTCAAACATGAACAAGAAATGTCTGTTACAGACAATGCCAGCTGTAGCAACTGTAAGGTTCAAGTGTGGGTAGCATCTGTGCAATGGTGTGACCCCTTTACCTTCCTACTTTCGTCTTCCTTTCTAAACCATGATAAACAAACAACATACAAATGGTTACGTGTCACGCCCATGTGAAGTGCAGAGAATGAATATACAGATCCAAACTGAATAGTTATAAAAATTGACTTTTCCTTTAAAAATAGTGAACAATGTGCTGCAAAATGGCCACCAAAGTTCAAACCACCTGATGCTGCACATTTCAACTGTCTTACTGTCTGTGAAGGACGAAAGGATGCGTTCCACACTAAGAGGTGCCGATTACACCCACCTGGAACCCATCAAGAGGTGTTTTTGAATTGAAAGCGTTGTTCTGAAACAAAGAAAGTGTGAAGTAGCCACATCCTCGGCCATTGTTAGTCACCATAGGGAGGGGACTCTCTGTCTCCCAACAGAGGCAACATGTGAGAGATTTTTGCCCATAAACGGGAGCTCTCTGGAGAGAGAGGGGGGAGCTCATAGCAAACATCACAGTCCAGTCAAGAGCTGCGAGAGATCCAGCAAAAGACAATGAAGGAGCCTGGGTATGAATTCCACACTTCAACTTGATGCAACAGAGAACTGAATGTGATCACCGCACCCAGACCGAAGTCCCAACCACCGGGAAAATCTACAAACAACCCAGGCCTGCAACTTTAAAAGAGAAATTGACCTCCGATTAGATTCAAAAAGTTTACCATGAACCCCGAACACCTACTTCACTTCAAACTTCTTGACTTCTCCTCTCTATCTATCTGTTCTTGTGTGGGTGGGTGCATATGTAGTGAATGCATGTATGGCTGTGGTTGTGACTTTTTGGGCAATGAATATTGGTAAATAGATTGTTAATCTTTTGCTTCATGCTACAAGACAACCCATCACTGAAAGTTTATCTGACAAATAAAGCACAAAGAGTTAAAACCCTACCAACAGAAACATTTGCTGTGGTCAGTTGGGAGGTGAACAGTTCAAAGCTGTAACTGAGAGAGTGAGCAGAGGGTTGTTGTCCTCTTGAATGCTTTGTCACAGAAGGTGCAAAGGAAAATTGCAGTGCATATTTTTAAAGGCAAATGGGATAAATATATGAAACTGAGGAGGATACAGGGCGATGGGGAGGGTGCGGGGCAGTGGGATTAATTCTGGATCACTCTTGCAAAGGCACAATGAGTAAATTGGCCTCCTCCTATGCTGTGAACTCATGAACTTTAAACTCTGGCCAACACTCTACTCCCAGTTCCCACAATCAGTGTTTACTTGTTTAATCAAAGGCCCAGACGCTTGGCAAGGACCAGATAAGCTGACCCGTTTCATTCGGCAGCTCATTGCTTGACCCATTTGCTTTCCACAAGTATTAATTTTGAAGGTGCCACGTTGATGCTTGGAGCAGGTTACTGATCAAATAGAAAACTGAAAAGGTCAAACACTAAATTGTGAGAACTATTAGTGTAACTCTCTAACCAACCCACTTACCAAAGAAAATGTGGTCCTCCTTGGTGATTAAATGGCCCCTGGTAGTGTCCCCAGATTGTGTTTTGGTGTCTAATATTTAAATTATCATATTTCATGGTTTTGTATTTCACTTACACCACTTGCTGTTAGCCTATTCTGCTGGGTGAGGCATGCATGAACAGCAGGGTACCAAAACCAGGAAGATTCAGTTCCTGGAGGAAAAAGGGAGGAAGGAACAGGGGCGCTACACCATCGATGTGTCACTTTAACGAGCTACAGTAGTGCAGTGCGTCTGGGATCGGAATTGACATCCCAAGGTCGCAAGTTTGAACCCCTTGTAAATCGTGTGATTGAATTTGATAAATCAGGTCATTTGTGAGCTAGGACCAGAAACCATGACTGTCCCAGCTGTTCAGTTAATAGCATGCTCGGCTCTGTTGGAGGTTGTGGGTTCAAATCCCATTTGCAGGAACTTGGACAATATCCAGGCTGTCACTCCACACTAGCACTAAGGGAGCACCGCAGTGTCAGAGGTGGTCTGTTGGATCAGGTGTTAAACCAAGGCTCTGTCTAACTTCTCATGTAAAAGATCCCATGGCACAAATTCAAATAAGAGCAGGAGAGTTACCCCTGATGTCTTGCTCAATATTTATCCCTCAATAAACATCACTTAAAAAAAGCAGATTATCTCTAATCATTACCAGATCGCTGCTTCTGGGAGCTTGCTGTGCGCACATTGACAGCTGTATTTCCTACATTTCAACTGTGACAGCACTTCATTGTCTGTAACGCACTTTGGGACATCCTGAGGTGGTGACAGGCGCTATAGAAATGCAAATCTTTTCTTTTAGAGTTGGGGAATATGTTTGGCCTTGGCGACGCTGCCCATATCCCAAGAACAAGTTAAAAGCTCAAGAAACACAAACTCTTCCAGACAAACTCCCAGTTGCCAACATTGATTCAGGGAATTCTGGACTGGTCCTTATTTCAGGAACCTCTTCTCCCCCTTTAACACAGGAATTACTGGATGAAAACACATCAAGGTCCATCTGGTTCACCTTCTATCATCCTAATAGTCATGTTGTACAGGGAGTTATTGACCAATCACAGCAATGCATCTATGTCAATGAATCGACAACAGATTCAGACATGAGGGGAGGAAAACCCCCAGTGATGGAGAGCTTCGGGAACCAGAGATCCAAAGTCACCTCTTCCTCCCAGCCAACTTTACACATTCCCCCATTCCCACTCTGCCAGGTGACACACACAATGTGCCACGTTACTACATGTATCTTGGCAAGCAGGGGAACATAGAAAGGACCTGATTGAATGCCATGTGGATCGTTATCTAACCTTCCTATTGGAGATTTTCAGACTGTTTGTTCCTTTATCTGGTGTTCTTAGACCCTTTATCACAAATGCTGTAACAGCTCACATGAAAATTCGGTTGGTCCAGTGTGGGCGACGGGAGGAGATGGCGGGAGCCAGCATTCGAGTATGTGATGTGGCATCTGTGAAACAGGAAATCAAGCAGCTATCACCCTGAGAGAGGAGGGAATGAGAGACACCAGTCAGTGTACAGATATCTCCCTGAGAGAGAGGGACTGAGAGATACCAGTTAGTGTACAGAGATCTCCCTAAGAGAGGGGGACTGTAAGATACCAGTCAGTGTACAGATATCACCCTGAGAGGGAGGGACTGAGAGACACCAGTCAGTGTACAGATATCACCCTGAGAGAGAGGGACTGAGAGACACAAGTCAGTTTACAGATATCACCCTGAGAGAGAGGGACTGAGAGATACTAGTCAGTGTACAGATATCACCCTGAGAGAGAGGGACTGAGAGACACCAGTCAGTGTACAGATATCACCCTGAGAGAGAGGGACTGAGAGACACCAGTCAGTGTACAGATATCACCCTGAGAGAGAGGGACTGAGAGACAGCAGTCAGTGTACAGATATCACCCTGAGAGAGAGGGACTGAGAGACACCAGTCAGTGGACAGACTAGGACTGAAAGATCCCAGTCAGTGTATAGGTAACTGTCTTTAGACCCAGTGTCTCCTAATGGAGAAATGCTTATGGCTAATTTGAATCTGCTGATTTTGGGAGGTGATCTTTTCTGCTGCCAAATCACATCCTGGGTGGATAAACAGCCCCCACATGTAAACATGCTTCTGTCAAACTTCTGTCCAACTCCACGATTACCGGAGCATTGACCCCACATCCTCCATTCTCCACCAACCCTCAGCCAAAAAAAACTGACCCTCTGTTGCTTTCTGCCTTACACAGGGGCCTTGTTTCAGTATGTCTGTGAATTCTGACGGGTTGTTCAGGCCGGGGTTGGTGGCTAGTAAAATGAACACATGTTGCTCAGCGCTCCAATTCATGCTTTATCTTTTGGCTGACATTTCATCGCCTGTTTATTGACCCTTTGCCATGTTTGATAGAAAAGTTGATTCATGCTTAAAACAGAACATCACCTGTTCTAAGTGGAGCCAAAAGTTGCTCAGCAGTTCTGAGAGGTTGGTCATAAAATGTATATAAATCCAGAGTCCACAGTGCACAAAGCACCTCACCTGGAGGCAGACAACGCACCGCAACCATGAAATACCTGTGTCTCCTTCTCCTATTCGGACTGATTGCCGGGACCATGGCAGGTAAGGAACAAAGTGCTGACTTGTTCATTCACTGAACTTAGACAGTTTTGGAGCAGTGTTAGATGACGATCTGAGTGTCCAGTGTAGATCATGGACACAGGTTGCTGCCTCGGGATGGAGCTCCGATTGTCCAGTAGGAATATAAGAATGGGAGGAGACCATTCAGGCTCTTGATCCTGTTCTGCCATTCAATGTGATCAGGGCCGATCTGTGACCTAACTCCATATGCCTCAACATTGTTGATTAAAAATATAAGTCTCAGTTTTAACATTAACAATCGATCCAGCATCAATTGCTATTTGTGGAAGAGAGTTCCAAACTTCTACGCCCTTTGCGTGAAGAAGTGTTTCCTAATTTCACTCCGGAAGGATCTTGCTCTGATTTTTAAATAGTGTCCTCTAACTCTAAACTCCCCAACCAGCAGAAATTGTTTCTCTCTATCGACTCTAGCTGTTCCACTTAATTCCTGAAAACTCTGATGAAATCACCCCTTAATCTTCTAAATTCCAAGGAATATAACTCTAGTTTATATAATCTTGCCTCGTTGACCCTTAGAACCCAGGTATCATTGGTATATCTACACTGCACTCCCTCCGAGGCCAATATATCCTTCCTCAAGTGTGGTGCCCAGAACTGCTCACAGTAACTCCAAGTGTGGTCTAACCAGGGCTTTGTATATCTGAAGCAGGACTTCAATCCTCTTATATTCTCATTCTCTGGATACAAAGGCTAGCATTCCATTTGCCTTTTTGATTACTTCCTGCATTTCTTCAAGATATTTTAATGATCCGTGTACCTGGACGCCCAAGTCTTTTTGGACCTCCACTGTTTTTGGATTTTCACCATTTAAACAGTAGCCAGTTCTATTATTTTAAGGTCCAAATTGGTTAACTGGACATCTGCCTACCTTGAAATCATTTTTATTTAATCATTTAATCTACCAATAGCTCTTCATAATTTTACACTTTTGTCTACACTGCTCGCAATGCTTCTTATTCCTATGTCTTTGTCAAATTTGGAAAGGAAAACTTGCTATCCCATAATAGCAGTCATTAATGAAAACAGTAAATAGTTGAGGACCCAACACAGATGCTTAACAATGGAAAAGCAACAAGAGCGCATTTCCAATCCTGCTCATGGAATTCCAATCTCTAGCCAATCATCTTGTGATTCAATAGCACAGAGAGGGCACCGGCTGTATGAGAAAAGCCCAAGGTAATACCCTCCCAAAACCAATTGTCCCCACCCCATACTCAAATGTGAAGTTACTCAACAGATTGTGTTGAAAATGTGCATCTCACCTTGATTCTCTGCAGATAATGATAACACATGTTTCTTTCTCTCAATCACAAGAAGGTAAATACTATAATTGTGTGAAATTATTGACGAATTTTTACATATTTATATCTCCAGAAACAAGCAATGCTGACACTCTGAGAGATACTATTCACAAATCCCTTCACTGAACTATCCCGCTTCTCATTGTCCGCTTCTCATCTGTTCCACAAGTGAGCAACTCTAGTCTCTGTCCTGCCCTGAGAAGTGATTGTTGGCCAGTCCACAATGTACATGCACATCAGCCAAGGCGGGGGTGTGGGATTGGGGGGGGGGGGGGGCGGCAGTAGAGGGTAATCCAGGAGGTTTCTTTGCCCATGTTTGACCTGATACCACGAGACTTCATGGGGTCTGGAGTCGATTTTGAGGACGCCCAGGGCAAACTGCCCCCGACTGTATACCACTGTGCTGCCACCCCTGGTGGAACAGTCCTGCCAGTGGGACAGGACAAACCCAGGGATGGTGATGGCAGTGTCTGAGGCATTGTCTGCAAGGTATGATTCAGTGAGTATGATATGTCAGGTTGCTGATAGACTAGTCTGTGGGACAGCTCTCCCAATTTTGACACAAGCCCCCCGATGTTAGTAAGGAGGATTTTGCAGAGTCGACAGGGCAGTGTTTGCCTGTGTCATCTCCAGTGCCTAGGTCGAGGTCGGGTGGTCCATCCAGTTTCATTCATTTACGCAGAATTTGTAACGGTTTGATACAACTGAGTGGCTTGCTCAGTGGGAGTGTTTGGGCTGCACTCATATAGTGGGATGGGGCAAAATCCCTGAGATTCCCAGTCATGTGCTGGTGGGACAAAATGTTCCAGCGAACACGGAGCAGATGACTACTGCAGGCGTGGTCAAGGGGAGATTTAATTGAGATGTTCAGAATTATGAAGGCTTTTGATGCATTAAAGAAGGAGAAATTGTTTCCACTCGCAGGCGTGTCAGCAGCCAGAGGACACGGTTTTAAGATAATTAGCAAAAATGCCACGTAGGAACATGACGAGAAACTAGAAACAGTCTCGAAACGAAATCACCTCTGAAATGGTGGAATATCTCTGAAAATTGAAATGAATAAAATGACCTGACTTTGTGACCTGGGTCAAATGCCTGTAGCTACCAGCACGACAGGACACAGTCAGGAATAGCATGAACAAGCAAGACAATTGGAGCAAATTTAATTTGCAAAGATTTCAAACGAACCATACTTAGAGAAAACGGAAATGAATAACTAGTTCAGTCTCTGCTTTGGGCGCAAGAGGTTAGATATTCATACGAGAGGGTGCAGAGATAACTAAACTTAAATGAAAGAAGTATTGTCACCGAGGGGAAAGACAGCGTCCTCTCTCAAAGGTTACAGTGGCAGATTTCAGCTGCTGCCCAGGAAATCAAACCGAATGGAGCAAGGATTTCCTGAACACATCAGCACTATTTCCAACTCTGAGATGTGATCAATGATCAGACCACAATGTAGATTCATCCAAGTTGATATTTCAACAAACAGCATTAAAAGGTCCTCAGCACAAGGACTTCAGTGATGGGGAGAGACTGGAGAAGCTGGGATTGTTCTCCTTAGAGGAAAGAATGTTCGGGGGAGATTTAATCACGATGTTCAGAATTAAGACAGTTTTTGATTGGGTAAAGAAAGGGAAATTGTTTCAACTGGCAGCAGGGTCGATAACCACAGCACACTGATTTCATTAATTGGCAAAAATGTTATGTGGGAACATGAGGGAAACTCGACACAGTCCCCAAACAAACCCACCACTGAAATTGTGCAGCTACTCTCAAGATTGCAATGAATCAAATGGCTCGATTCTGGTCCTGGGACAAGAGGCATCAGCAACCTGCTGGACAGGACACATTCAGGAACAGCATGAACAAACAAAACAACTGGAGCAAGGAATTCATGAAGAGCTTAGGACTCTGTCCTACTCTGAGATGTGATCATTGGCCGGACCACAATGTAAATTTCATCACTTTGATATTTCAAAAATTTTAACAGTGCCGCATCTGTATCATGCAAGAGTGAACCTTTCTTCCAATTAACTGTTTAACAACTTCATCAAATAGCGGACAGAGGAATGTTACACAACTCAATATTAATGCATTTATCGCAAATATTTAGGCAGAGAACGCATACATTAAATTGATGCAGCTGTGAATGTTTAAATTAATTATTTTGGCAAAAAATTGAACCACTCCATATTTTGTGAAAACAGAGTGGAATAACTATTTCACTCTCTACCTTTGGTGCAAGAGGTTAGATATTCATACGAGAGGATGCAGTATGTCCAGGAAGCTTTTCTGACTCAGTATGTAGACTGCCCGACCAGAGGGGAGGCAATATTGGATTTGGTACTAGGTAATGAACCAGGGCAAGTGATAGAGCTGTTGGTGGGCGAGCACTTTGGAGATAGTGATCACAATTCTGTAGCATTCACTGTGGTAATGGAGAGGGATAGGTATGTGCAACAGGGCAAGGTTTACAATTGGGGGAAGGGTAGATATGATGCTGTCAGGCAGGAACTGAGGAGCATAAGTTGGGAGCATATGCTGGCAGGGAAGGGCACGGTCGAAATGTGGAACTTTTTCAAGGAGCAGATAGTAGGGGCCATTGATAAGCATGTCCCTGTCAGACAGGGAAGGGATGGTCATGTGAGGGAACCGTGGTTGACAAGAGAGGTTGAGAGTCTTGTTAGGAAGAAGAAGGATGCGTATATAAAGTTGAGGAAAAAGGGCACAGGCATAGCTCTGGAGGGATACAAGATGGCCAGGAAGGATCTGAAGAAAGGGATTAGGAGAGCTAAGAGAGGGCATGAAAAATGCTTGGCGGGTAGGATAAAAGAAAACCCCAAGGCCTTTTACGCGTATGTCAGAAATATGAGGATGACTAGGGGGACCATAGGTCCGGTCAAGGACAATAGCGGGAGACTGTGTGTTGAGCCGGAAGAGATAAGTGAGGTTTTGAATGAGTACTTCTCTTCGGTATTTACGAATGAGAAGGGGTGTATTACTGAAGAGGACGGTGTGAAACAGACTGGTAAGCTCGAGGAAGTGCTCGTTAGGAGGGAAGATGTGTTGGGGTTTTTGAATAACTTGAAGATAGACAAGTCTCCCGGGCCTGACGGGGTATATCCAAGGATGTTATGGGAAGCAAGGGATGAAATTGCAGAGCCGCTGGCAATGATCTTTTCATCTTCTCTGCTGACGGGGATTGTACCAGGTGATTGGAGGGTGGCAAATGTTGTGCCCCTGTTCAAGAAAGGGAATAGGAACAACCCTGGGAGTTACAGGCCAGTTAGTCTTACTTCGGTGGTAGGCAAGTTGATGGAAAAGGTGCTGAGGGATAGGATTTCTGAGCATCTGGAAAGACACTGCTTGATTCGGGACAGTCAGCACGGTTTTGTGAGGGGTAGGTCTTGCCTCACAAGCCTGATTGAATTCTTTGAGCAGGTGACCAAGCAAGTGGATGAGGGTAAACCAGTGGATGTGGTGTACATGGATTTTAGTAAGGCATTTGATAAGGTCCCCCATGGTAGACTTATGGAGAAAGTCAGGAGGCATGGGATAGTGGGGAATGTGGCCAGTTGGATTAAGAATTGGCTAACTGATAGAAGGCAGAGAGTGGTCTTAGATGGTAAATACTCAGCCTGGAGCCCAGTTACCAGTGGCGTGCCGCAGGGATCAGTTCTGGGTCCTCTCCTGTTTGTGATTTTTATTAACGACTTGGATGAGGAAGTCGAAGGGTGGGTCGGTAAATTTGCAGATGATACAAAGGTTGGTGGAGTTGTGGATACCGAGGAGGGCTATTGTCGTCTGCAAAGGGACTTGGATAGGTTGCAGTGCTGGGCTGAAAAGTGGCAGATGGAGTTTAACCCTGAAAAGTGTGAGGTCGTCCATTTTGGAAGGACAAACACGAATGCAAAATACTGGGTTAACGGTAGGGTTCTTGGGCATGTGGAGGAGCAGAGAGACCTTGGGGTCTATGTGCATAGATCGTTGAAAGTTGCAACTCAAGTGGATAGGGCTGTGAAGAAGGCATATGGGGTGTTAGCGTTCATTAGCAGAGGGATTGAATTTAAGAGCCGTGAGGTGATGATGCAGCTGTACAGGACCTTGGTAAGGCCTCATTTGGAGTACTGTGTGCAGTTCTGGTCGCCTCATTTTAGGAAGGATGTGGAAGCCTTGGAGAGGGTGCAGAGGAGATTTACCAGGATGTTGCCTGGAATGGAGAATAAGTCTTACGAGGAAAGGCTGAACATTCTAGGCCTCTTCTCATTAGAACGGAGAAGGATGAGGGGTGACATGATAGAGGTTTATAAGATGATCAGGGGAATAGATAGGGTAGACAGTCAGAAACTTTTTCCCCGGGTGGAGCAAAGCGTTACAAGGGGTCATAAATTTAAGGTGAAGGGTGGGAGATATAAGGGGGATGTCAGGGGAAGGTTCTTTACCCAGAGAGTGGTCGGGGCATGGAATGCCTTGCCTGGGGAAGTTGTTGAGTCAGAAACTTTAGGGACTTTCAAACGGCTTTTAGATAGGTATATGGATAAAGGAGAATGATGGGGTATAGATTAAATTGTCCTTGACAGAGGACAAAGGATCGGCACAACGTCGTGGGCCGAAGGGCCTGTTCTGTGCTGTATTTTTCTATGTTCTATGTTCTAACTAAGCTTAAATGAATGAAGTATGAATGGTAATGTCCATTTAATGTTTCAAAGATCGACACCAATCCCAACCCATGCTGAATGTTTCAGAGACTGAAACCATTGTGTTCAAGATGTGTAAATCACATGATTCTCAGCTGCCAATGTTAACACAAATCTGTTTCGCCACACAGATTACCCCCAACAAGACTATGGTAAATATTTTTATTCAAATCATTGATTGTCAATTTTTTGTTTGTATCAATGTCCAGAAACAATAATTCTGACATTCAGAGATCATGTTCACAATACCCAAACCCAAATCCCTTCACTACACCTCCCGCTACTCTTTGGCTCCTTCTGACACGTTCCAAAACTGTTACAGGTGTAACTTTCCCCAGTTGATAGTGACAGAAATGGATTCACCTTCCCCTCTCCCACTATTTCAACAGCACCTCATTCCCAACCTCAAATATTGCCACCAAGGGGAAAGTCAGCGTCCTCTCTCAAAGGCGACAGTGGCGGATTTCAGCTGCTGCCCAGGAAATCTAACCGACTGGAGCAAGGATTTCCTGAACACATCAGGACATTGTCCTACTCTGAGATGTGATCAATGGCCAGACCACAATGTAAATTCATCCAAGTTGATATTTCAACAAACTGGATTAAAAAGTGCTGCCCTTGTATCATACAAGATTGAACTATTTTTCCACAATGAGCAGTTTAACAGCTGCATTAAACAGCGGACAGAGGAATGCCATACAACTCAATACTGTCCATTAATTCATTTATCACAAAGATTCAGGCAGAAAACTTATAAATTAAAATGATGTAAAATAAATTATTGTGGAAAAAAATTTCAGCCAATTCATGCTTTGTGAAAACAGAGATGAAAAACCATTTCCTTTGTTGCAGGTAGGTAAATATTCCTACAGAGGGGTGCAGTGATCAAAAAGTTTCAATGAAATGCGCATGTGTGATAATGTCCATTTAATGTTTTAAAGTTAGACACCAATCCCTAATCCGTGCAATACTGAACGTTGCGGTTCCTGAACCAATTTTGTTGAAGAGGTAAATCTCCAATGGTTCTCAGCAGGCAATGTTAAGACAAATCTGTTTCTCCCCACAGATTACCGCTGTAAAGACTATGGTAAATATTTTCTTCAGAGAATTTATTGTCAATATTTTGTATGCATTAATTTGCACAGACAGCAATGCAGACACTGAGAGGTTGTATTCACCACACCCAAACCCAGATCGCTTCACTATACCACCTTGCGGTTCATTGCCAGCTCCCCATACAGTTCGAGGTATAAATTTGCGCTGGTTGATGTTAGTGAGAGAATGCATTCAGCTGACCGTCTCCTACCATTTCACAGCAGGAAGTTCCCAACCTCAAACACTGTCACTGAGGAGAACCTAAGCGTCCTCTTGTAAAAGCTGCAGTGGCGGATTTCAGCTCCTGCCCAGCAAATCTGAATTTCCACTCCCACCCTCAGATAGTGATTACATTGGGCGTCTTTCCAATACAATTATTGCGAGACAGTGAAAATTCCCTGGAATTCTCGGCCATGCGCTGGAGAGACAAAATGTTCCAGGAAACACAGAGCAGGATCACCACTGCAGCAGAAGCAGATTTCTGCCCAAACATCCTTCGGCAAAAACAGTCCTCAGCACAAGGACTTCAGTGATGGGGAGAGACTGGAGAAGCTGGGATTGTTCTCCTTGGAGGAAAGAATGTTCGGGGGAGATTTAATCCCGATGTTCAGAATTAAGACAGTTTTTGATTGGGTAAAGAAAGGGAAATTGTTTTCAACTGGCAGCAGGGTCGGTAACCAGAGCTCACAGATTTCATTAATTGGCAAAAATGTTATGTGGGAACATGAGGGAAACTCGACACAGTCCCCAAACAAACCCGCCACTGAAATTGTGCAGCTACTCTCAAGAATGCAATGAATCAAATGGCTCGATTCTGTTACCTGGGTCAAGAGGCATCAGCAACCTGCTGGACAGGACACATTCAGGAACAGCATGATCAAAGAAAACAACTGGAGCAAGGACTTCCTGAAGAACTTAGGACTCTGTCCTACTCTGAGATGTGATCATTGGCCGGACCACAATGTAAATGTAATCACTTTGATATTTCAACAATTTTAACAGTGCCGCATCTGTCGCATGCAAGAGTGAACCTTTCTTCCAATTAACTGTTTAACAGCTTCATCAAATACCGGACAGAGGAATGTTACACAACTCAATACTAATGCATTTATCGCAAATATTTAGGCAGAAAACCCATACATTGAAATGATGCAGCTGTGAATCGTAAAATTAATTAATTTGGCAAAAAATTGAACCACTCTATATTTTGTGAAAACAGAGTGGAATAACTATTTCACTCCCTACTTTTGGTACAAGAGGTTAGATATTAATACAAGTGGGTGCCGAGATAACTAAGCTTAAATGAAAGAAGTATGAATGGTAATGTCCATTTAATGTTTCAAAGATCGACACCAATCCCAATCCATTCCATGCTGAATGTTTCAGAGACTGAAACCATTGTGTTCAAGATGTGAATCTGCACATGATTCTCAGCTGCCAATGTTAACACAAATCTGTTTCTCCACACAGATGACCCCAGAAAGACTATGGTAAATATTTTTATTCAAATCATTGATTGTCAATGTTTTGTTTGTATCAATGTCCAGAAACAATAATTCTGACATTCAGAGATCATGTTCACAATACCCAAACCCAAATCCCTTCACTACACCTCCCGCTACTCTTTGGCTCCTTCTTCCATGTTCTAAAACTGTTACAGGTGTAACTTTCCCCAGTTGATATTAGTGACAGAAATGGATTCACCTTCCCCTCTCCCACTATTTAAACAGCACCTCATTCCCAACCTCAAACATTGCCACCAAGGGCAAAGACAGCGTCCTCTCTCAAAGGCGACAGTGGCGGATTTCAGCTGCTGCCCAGGAAATCAAACCGAATGGAGCAAGGATTTCCTGAACACATCAGGACTTTGTCCTACTCTGAGATGTGATCAATGGCCAGACCACAATGTAGATTCATCCAAGTTGATATTTCAACAAACTGGATTGAAAAGTGCTGCCCTTGTATCATACAAGAGTGACCAATTTTTCCCCAATGAGCTGTTTAACAGCTGCATTAAACAGCGGACAGAGGAATGCCATGCAACTCAAATCTGTCCATTAATTCATTTATCACAAAGATTCAGGCAGAAAACTTATAAATTAAAATGATGCAAAATAAATTGTTTTGGAAAAAAATTTCAGCCAATCCATGCTTTGTGAAAACAGAGATGAAAAACCATTTCCTTTGTTGCAGGTGGGTAAATATTCCTACAGAGGGTGCAGTGATCAAAAAGTTTCAATGAAATGCGCATGTGTGATAATGTCCATTTAATGTTTTAAAGTTAGACACCAATCCCTAACCCGTGCAATACTGAACGTTGCGATTCCTGAACCAATTTTGTTCAAGAGGTAAATCTCCAATGGTTCTCAGCAGACAATGTGAAGACAAATCTGTTTCTCCCCACAGATTACCGCTATAAAGATTATGGTAAATATTTACTTCAGAGAATTTATTGTCAATATTTTGTGTGCATTAATTTGCACAGACAGCAAGGCAGACAGTGTGAGGTTGTATTCACCACACCCAAACCCAGATCGCTTCACTACACCACCTTGCGGTTCATTGCCAGCTCCCCATACAGTTCGAGGTATAAATTTGCGCTGGTTGATGTTAGTGAGAGAATGCATTCAACTGACCGTCTCCTACCATTTCACAGCAGGAAGTTCCCAACCTCAAACACTGTCACTGAGGAGAAACTAAGCGTCCTCTTGTAAAAACTGCAGTGACGGATTTCAGCTCCTGCCCAGCAAATCTCGATTTCCACTCCCACCCTCAGATAGTGATTACATTGGGCGTCTTTCCAATACACTTATTGCGAGACAGTGAGAAATTCCCTGGAATTCTCGGCCATGCGCTGGAGGGACAAAATGTTCCAGGGAACACAGAGCAGGATCACAACTGCAGCAGAGGTGGATTTCTGCCCAAACATCCTTCGGCAAAAACAGTCCTCAGCACAAGGACTTCAGTGATGGGGAGAGACTGGAGAAGCTGGGATTGTTCTCCTTAGAGGAAAGAATGTTCGGGGGAGATTTAATCACGATGTTCAGAATTAAGACAGTTTTTGATTGGGTAAAGAAAGGGAAATTGTTTTCAACTGGCAGCAGGGTCGGTAACCAGAGCTCACAGATTTCATTAATTGGCAAAAATGTCATGTGGGAACATGAGGGAAACTCGACACAGTCCCCAAACAAACCCACTACTGAAATTGTGCAGCTACTCTCAAGATTGCAATGAATCAAATGGCTCGATTCTGTTACCTGGGTCAAGAGGCATCAGCAACCTGCTGGACAGGACACATTCAGGAACAGCATGATCAAAGAAAACAACTGGAGCAAGGACTTCCTGAAGAACTTAGGACTCTGTCCTACTCTGAGATGTGATCATTGGCCGGACCACAATGTAAATTTCATCACTTTGATATTTCAACAATTTTAACAGTGCCGCATCTGTATCATGCAAGAGTGAACCTTTTTTCCAATTGACTGTTTAACAACTTCATCAAATAGCGGACAGAGGAATGTTACACAACTCAATACTCAATACTCAATGCATTTATCGCAAATATTTAAGCTGAAAACGCATACATTGAAATGATGCAGCTGTGAATCGTAAAATTAATTAATTTGGCAAAAAATTGAACCACTCTATATTTTGTGAAAACAGAGTGGAATAACTATTTCACTCCCTACTTTTGGTGCAAGAGGTTAGATATTCATACGAGAGGGTGCCGAGATAACTAAGCTTAAATGAAAGAAGTATGAATGGTAATGTCCATTTAATGTTTCAAAGATCGACACCAATCCCAATCCATTCCATGCTGAATGTTTCAGAGACTGAAACCATTGTGTTCAAGATGTGAATCTGCACATGATTCTCAGCTGCCAATGTGAACACAAATCTGTTTCTCCACACAGATTACCCCCAGCAAGACTATGGTAAATATTTTTATTCAAATCATCGCTTCTCGGCCTTTTGGCTAAGATCAAGTGTAGTATCTGTTCTTATCAGTGCTTATTTGATTGAGAAGAAACCATGATCATTGCCTTTTGATCCTGGGGAAGCTTTGAGTAAAATGGCTATAACCAATTTTCGAGCTTTGGGCCAGGGAGTGCGCAACACCGTTCGGGTGGTCGTGAAGGACAAGGAAGGAGATGCACCGGTCGATCGCACCTTCTTCATCAAGAAAATTCTCTTCGATTGCTGCGGATTTCAAGCGACGGATGTCTTCTGCCTGCAGGATTTCCCCAGCAGTGGATACTTCGACGTGACGTTCCGGAACGTGGCGGGATGCATCAAGTTCCTGAAGGCGTTCAAGGAGAAAGGGGACCGGGCGCCACTGTCGATCCTCACAGCGGAGCCGCTCTTCACGCTTCCGTCACAACGGGACCGGGTGGTGACGATTCACCTCTGCAACCCCCATGTTCCGGTGGTGGATGTACTCACCTTTCTCGCCAGGTACATCGAGGTGGCCGGCAGCAGCACTGATGTCAAGGACCCCTTTGGGATTTGGACCAGCAAGCGGCAGGTCAAGGTGACCTTGAAGGTAGATCCCAGTGGAGCCATCATCCACCCTCCCTCCAGCTTCGCTATCGGGGGAAGTCGAGGCTTCTTGGTCTATGCTGGGCAGCCCAGGGTTTGCCGCACCTGTGGCAAATCTGGTCACATGGCAGCCAACTGCAGCACGGTTGTTTGCAAGAACTGCAAGGAGGAAGGCCATCAGACCAAGGACTGTAAGCAGACTAAGTGTTGCAACTTGTGCGGTGCGGCAGGCCATCTCTACAAGACCTGCCCCAAACGTTGCCTCAGCTATGCTCAGGCGGCAAGGTCCAAGGAAAGGCCGGGAGAAGGTTCGACGAAGGCGTCCGCTGTTCGAAAGGAGACCAGCAACCTTCTCTGCAGTGAAGAACTTCAACCTGAGAAGGAAGGGGAGGCAGCTGAAACCAACGACCCAGCACCTACCCAGCGCCCGGAAACCCCTCCTCCACAGACAGAATCAATGGAGGAGGAGGCAGCAGATGGACAAACAGGTCAGTGGCAAGTGGTCCAGAGGAAAACAACAAAGAAAAAACATCCCAAAGCCACCACCCAAACCAGTGGCAAGAGGAGGCTCTCTTCTGAATCAGCCTGCAACAACTCCTCTTCACTGGACGGGGAAATGCTGGAACGACAGCCCCTTCAAAAGAGGCAGCAGAACTCCGAGATGGATGATAAAGCATCCCAGCCCCCGGGCACTGGAAGCTGTGATGGGCCCGGCGTGCCCCAACCCCAATGCCCCACACGTAACGACGTGGCCAACGCATCTCAGCTCCGGGACACCGGAGCAAAGACACGTCTGGTGCACCTGAGCTCCGGGAGACCGGAAGCTGTGAAGTTTTCAAGGAGGAACAGATGGAAGCAGCTGAGGACAACCCAATCCCCTCTGCCTACAAGACCCCCCCCCCGATGTCACCCGAGCGGAGCAAACCCTGCATGAAAAATCAGGAGGGATTTCTGAGCCCAACCAACGTGAAACTGCTTGCGCACACGATGGGTATGCAGGAACATCCCGAAGGAATGGGACTAGCGAGGACAAATGGTATGGGAAGCAACAACTAATTTTTTGTTAAAAATGGGTGTAAGAATTGCTTCCATTAATGTGCGTAGCATTAAATCTACTACGCGATGTGTTTCAACCTTGGATTAACTTGCCAAGGTCAAAGCTGACCTACTGTTTCTGCAGGAGTGTGGAATACCACACCTCAGCACCTACAGGCAGTGGTCGCGATGGTGGTCCCACGGGCCATCGATCTGGTCGGGGGGTAATGATTGCCGTTCCTCCGGCCTGGGTATTCTGCTGCGGGGAGGTAACTTCACCATCTCCGAAGTTAAGGAGGTGGTGGGCGGCCGCCTCCTCGTAGCAGACGTGATGGACAACAACGCTCCGCTCCTGTTGATCAACGTGTACGCCCCGGTACAACGCAGCGAGCGGCTGACCGTCTTCCAGCAGCTCCCACTGCTGCTGGCGACGTCCAGGCCGGTCATCCTAGGCGGTGACTTCAACTGCATCATCGATGTGGCTGGACGATCCGGCAGTGACGACAGCAAACTGGACGCTACGTCCAGATTCCTGATGGAAACAGTTAAAGATGCCAAACTGCACGACGTCTTCAGCAAACCTGCAGACGGAGTGCAGCGCAGATACACATGGTCAAGATCGGACGGGTCTGCCCGTTCCAGGATTGACTTCCTGTTTGTGTCCCGTGCTGTCACGGTCGGATCCACCGACGTCAAGCCGGTGTTCTTCTCCGACCACTGCCTCTTACTGGCCGACTGTCACTTACAGGACGACCAGCGGGTTGGCAGAGGGACGTGGAAGCTCAATGCGACACTGCTGACCCCAGAGAACGTTGAGGAAATCAAAAGGGATTACAAAGGTTGGAGGACCGTGAAACCCCTCTATGAGTCTCCAGTTCACTGGTGGGAAGCGATTAGGGAGAACATCAAGAGGTTCTTCATCCACAAAGGTGTTCAGAAGGCGAGAGAGAGACAAAGGGAACTGTCCCGACTCCAGAAAATTATGCAAAATCTACTCCGGTTGCAGTCAATGGGGGTCGAGGTCAAGGAGGACCTCCAAGAGGTGAAGAGCCAGCAGGCCTCGCTCTTTGCCAAGGAGGCCTCCAAGATCATCTTCCGGTCCAGAGTCCGCTCCATCGAGCAGGATGAGACGTGCTCGCGTTACTTCTTCCAAAAGGTACACAGAGAGAGCTCTGTTATCAGCAGGCTGAAGGAAGAAGATGGCTCGGTAACGTCTTCGCAGTCCGACATACTAAGGATCAGCAAATCCTTTTATGCTGGGCTGTATGACGCGAAGCTCACAGACAGCAGAGCCTCCCAGTCCTTCCTGTCATCTATCACAGAGGTCTTAGATGACAGCAGGAGGGAGGGACTGGACAAGCCGCTAACTCTGGACGAGCTGACAAAGGCCGTCGAGTCTTTCGAGACGAGTAAAACTCCCGGGAGCGACGGCTTACCGGTCGAGTTGTACTCGGCCCTGTGGGACTGGGTCGGCCCGGACCTGCTGGAAGTATACGAGAGTATGCTCCTGGCTGGCAGCATGTCAGAATCCATGAGAAAAGGCATCATCACCCTCATTTACAAGCAGAAGGGGGAGCGGGCAGAAATCAGAAATTGGCGGCCCATCTCACTGCTTAATGTTGATTACAAGATTCTGTCCAAAGTCATAGCCAGTCGAGTCAAGTCTACTCTGGAGTTGGTGATTCACCCTGATCAGACCGGCACTGTACCCGGCAGGAAGATCTCTGATAGTCTCGCGCTACTCAGGGATACGATCACCTATGTGCGGGACAGGAGGGTGGACACCTGCCTCATCAGCCTGGACCAGGAGAAGGCTTTTGACAGGATATCGCACACCTACATGATGGACGTGCTTTCCAAAATGGGGTTTGGGGATGGAATCTGCAATTGGATCCAACTGCTCGACACAAACATCAGTAGCGCAGTCTCAATCAACGGGTGGGAATCTGAAAGTTTCCCGATCAAATCTGGAGACAGACAGGGCTGTCCTCTGTCCCCGGTCTTGTTTGTTTGCTGTATTGAACCCTTTGCTGAGTCTATTAGGAAGGATGCGAGCATAAGAGGGATGACAATCCCAGGCAGCAGAGGCACTCAGGTCAAAACCTCCCTGGACATGGATGACGTCGCCGTTTTCTGCTCGGATCCGCTGTCCATGCGCAGAATGATGAGCATCTGCGACCAGTTCGAACTGGCCTCGGGATCCAAAGTTAACCACGGCAAGAGCGAGGCCATGTTCTTTGGCATCTGGGCTGACCGATCCGTTGTCCCCTTCACCGTCAGGTCAGATTACCTGAAGGTGCTGGGGATATGGTTCGGAAGGGCCGGGGCATGCACCAAAACGTGGGAGGAGCGAGTAGCCAAGGTACGACAAAAGTTGGGCATGTGGGGGCAGCGATCTCTCTCCATTGTGGGTAAGAACCTGGTCATCAGGTGCGAGGCGCTCACGTTGTTGCTCTACGTGGCGCAGGTCTGGCCCATACCCCACTCCTGCGCCGTGGCAGTCACCCGAGCCATTTTCTGCTTCATCTGGGGATCTAAAATGGACCGGGTCCAGAGGGACACGATGTTCAAATCTCTGGACAAGGGCGGGATAAATGTACCCAACGTGGCCCTCATCCTGATGACCACCTTCGTGTGCGGCTGCATCAAGCTGTGTGTAGATCCCCAGTACGCAAACTCCAAGTGTCACTACATGCTGAGGTTCTATCTGTCATCGGTGTTGCAAAGGATGGGCCTGGTCACATTGCCGTGGAACGCTCCATGCAGTTGGGCGGTGCCGCACCACCTATCCTTCGTGGAGCAGTTTCTGCGGGAAAACACCTTTGACCACCGGTCCATCAGGCAGTGGTCTGCACGGAATGTCCTCAAGGCCCTAAGGGAAAAGGAAACGGTGGATCCTGTCGGATGCTAACCCGAGAAGTCCGTCAAAGTCATTTGGCGGAATGCCTCATCACCAGAACTTTCAAACAAGCACCAAGACGTAGCTTGGCTGGTGGTGAGAAGGGCCCTCCCCGTCAGATCCTTCATGCACACCCGAAGTCTCGCCCCCTCCGCACAGTGTCCCCGCGTTGGCTGTGGTGGCGAAGAGATGGTCGCCCACCTCCTCCTGGAATGTGCCTTTGCAAAGCAGGTGTGGAAAGAGATGCAGTTGTTTTTGTCAAGGTTCATCCCAAGCAGCTCTGCAACACAGGAGTCTGTGCTCTACGGGCTGTTCCCAGGGACGCACACCGAGACAAACATCAACTGCTGCTGGAGGACGATCCATTCGGTGAAAGACGCCCATTGGTCTGCCCGAAACTTGCTGGTCTTCCAGCGCAAAGAGTTGTCCACCACCGAATGTTGCAGACTGGCACATTCCAAGGTCCATGACTACGTGCTGAGGGACGCACTAAAGCTTGGTGCAGCCGCAGCAAAGGCTCAATGGGGAAAGACCACAGTGTAAGGTCCCCCCACCAAGCTGAACTGAGGGGCTGGATCCATGGGAAACCCCTTGAACTGTATCGTTGATATTTTCATTTGCTGTAAATGTGAAACTGTAATTGGCATGACAATCGTGAAATCGAAGGGTTGTGAAGAAACTCATGATAGTATAGAAGGAAACTGATCTCCCTTGCAATGTTTGTATTTTTTGGTGCTGTTTGAAACTGTTTGGCAATGTAATTTTTGCAGATTTTTATGAATAAAGTATATTTTGGAAATTTAAAAAAATATATATTTTTATTCAAATCATTGATTTACAATTTTTTGTTTGTATCAATGTCCAGAAACAATAATTCTGACATTCAGAGATCATGTTCACAATACCCAAACCCAAATCCCTTCACTACACCTCCCGCTACTCTTTGGCTCCTTCTTCCATGTTCTAAAACTGTTACAGGTGTAACTTTCCCCAGTTGATATTTGTGACAGAAAAGGAGTCACCTTCCCCTCTCCCACTATTTCAACAGCACCTCATTCCCAACCTCAAACATTGTCACCGAGGGGAAAGTCAGCGTCCTCTCTCAAAGGCTACAGTGGCGGATTTCAGCTGCTGCCCAGGAAATCTAACCGACTGGAGCAAGGATTTCCTGAATACATCAGGACATTGTCCTACTCTGAGATGTGATCAATGGCCAGACCACAATGTAGATTCATCCAAGTTGATATTTCAACACACTGGATTAAAAAGTGCTGCCCTTGTATCATACAAGAGTGAACCATTTTTCCCCGATGAGCAGTTTAACAGCTGCATTAAACAGCGGACAGAGGAATGCCATACAACTCAATACTGTCCATTAATTCATTTATCACAAAGATTCAGGCAGAAAACTTATAAATTAAAATGATGCAAAATAAATTATTTTGGAAATAAATTTCAGCCAATCCATGCTTTGTGAAAACAGAGATGAAAAACCATTTCCTTTGTTGCAGGTGGGTAAATATTCCTACAGAGGGTGCAGTGATCAAAAAGTTTCAATGAAATGCGCATGTGTGATAATGTCCATTTAATGTTTTAAGGTTAGACACCAATCCCTAATCCGTGCAATACTGAACGTTGCGGTTCCTGAACCAATTTTGTTGAAGAGGTAAATCTCCAATGGTTCTCAGCAGGCAATGTTAAGACAAATCTGTTTCTCCCCACAGATTACCTCTGTAAAGACTATGGTAAATATTTTCTTCAGGGAATTTATTGTCAATATTTTGTGTGCATTAATTTGCACACACAGCAATGCAGACACTGAGAGGTTGTTTTCACCACACCCAAACCCAGATCGCTTCACTACACCATCCTGCGGTTCATTGCCAGCTCCCCATACAGTTCGAGGTATAAATTTGCGCTGGTTGATGTTAGTGAGAGAATGCATTCAACTGACCGTCTCCTACCATTTCACAGCAGGAAGTTCCCAACCTCAAACACTGTCACTGAGGAGAACCTAAGCGTCCTCTTGTAAAAGCTGCAGTGGCGGATTTCAGCTCCTGCCCAGCAAATCTGAATTTCCACTCCCACCCTCAGATAGTGATTACATTGGGCGTCTTTCCAATACAATTATTGCGAGACAGTGAAAATTCCCTGGAATTCTCGGCCATGCGCTGGAGAGACAAAATGTTCCAGGAAACACAGAGCAGGATCACCACTGCAGCTGAAGCAGATTTCTGCCCAAACATCCTTCGGCAAAAACAGTCCTCAGCACAAGGACTTCAGTGATGGGGAGAGACTGGAGAAGCTGGGATTGTTCTCCTTGGAGGAAAGAATGTTAGGGGGAGATTTAATCCCGATGTTCAGAATTAAGACAGTTTTTGATTGGGTAAAGAAAGGGAAATTGTTCAACTGGCAGCAGGGTCGGTAACCAGAGCTCACAGATTTCATTAATTGGCAAAAATGTTATGTGGGAACATGAGGGAAACTCGACACAGTCCCCAAACAAACCCGCCACTGAAATTGTGCAGCTACTCTCAAGAATGCAATGAATCAAATGGCTCGATTCTGTTACCTGGGTCAAGAGGCATCAGCAACCTGCTGGACAGGACACATTCAGGAACAGCATGATCAAAGAAAACAACTGGAGCAAGGACTTCCTGACGAGCTTAGGACTCTGTCCTACTCTGAGATGTGATCATTGGCCGGAACAAAATGTAAATGTAATCACTTTGATATTTCAACAATTTTAACAGTGCCGCATCTGTCGCATGCAAGAGTGAACCTTTCTTCCAATTAACTGTTTAACAGCTTCATCAAATACCGGACAGAGGAATGTTACACAACTCAATACTAATGCATCTATCGCAAATATTTAGGCAGAAAACCCATACATTGAAATGATGCAGCTGTGAATCGTAAAATTAATTAATTTGGCAAAAAATTGAACAACTCTATATTTTGTGAAAACAGAGTGGAATAACTATTTCACTCCCTACTTTTGGTACAAGAGGTTAGATATTAATACGAGTGGGTGCCGAGATAACTAAGCTTAAATGAAAGAAGTATGAATGGTAATGTCCATTTAATGTTTCAAAGATCGACACCAATCCCAATCCATTCCATGCTGAATGTTTCAGAGACTGAAACCATTGTGTTCAAGATGTGAATCTGCACATGATTCTCAGCTGCCAATGTTAACACAAACCTGTTTCTCCACACAGATTACCCCCAGCAAGACTATGGTAAATATTTTTATTCATATCATTGATTGTCAATGTTTTGTTTGTATCAATGTCCAGAAACAATAATTCTGACATTCAGAGATAATGTTCACAATACCCAAACCCAAATCCCTTCACTACATTTCCCGCTACTCTTTGGCTCCTTCTTCCATGTTCTAAAACTGTTAGAGGTGTAACTTTCCCCAGTTGATATTAGTGACAGAAATGGTTTCACCTTCCCCTCTCCCACTATTTCAACAGCACCTCATTCCCAACCTGAAACATTGCCACCAAGGGCAAAGACAGCGTCCTCTCTCAAAGGCGACAGTGGCGGATTTCAGCTGCTGCCCAGGAAATCTAACCGACTGGAGCAAAGATTTCCTGAACACATCAGGACTCTGTCCTACTCTGAGATGTGATCAATGGCCAGACCACAATGTAGATTCATCCAAGTTGATATTTCAACAAACTGGATTAAAAAGTGCTGCCCTTGTATCATACAAGAGTGAACCATTTTTCCAACAATGAACTGTTTAACAGCTGCATTAAACAGCGGACAGAGGAATGCCATACAACTCAATACTGTCCATTAATTCATTTATCACAAAGATTCAGGCAGAAAACTTATAAATTAAAATGATGTAAAATAAATAATTTTGGAAAAAAATTTCAGCCAATCCATGCTTTGTGAAAACAGAGATGAAAAACCATTTCCTTTGTTGCAGGTGGGTAGATATTCCTACAGAGGGTGCAGTGATCAAAAGGTTTCAATGAAATACGCATGTGTGACAATGTCCATTTAATGTTTTAAAGTTAGACACCAATCCCTAATCCGTGCAATACTGAACGTTGTGATTCCTGAACCAATTTTGTTCAAGAGGTAATTCTCCAATGGTTCTCAGCAGACAATGTTAAGACAAATCTGTTTCTCCCCACAGATTACCGCTATAAAGACTATGGTAAATATTTTCTTCAGAGAATGTATTGTCAATATTTTGTGTGCATTAATTTGCACAGACAGCAAGGCAGACACTGCGAGGTTGTATTCACCACACCCAAACCCAGATCGCTTCACTGCACCATCCTGCGGTTCATTGCCAGCTCCCCATACTGTTCGAGGTATAAATTTGCGCTGGTTGATGTTCGTGAGAGAATGCATTCAACTGACCGTCTCCTACTATTACACAGCAGGAAGTTCCCAACCTCAAACATTGTCACCGAGGGGAAAGTCAGCGTCCTCTCTCAAAGGTTACTATGGCGGATTTCAGCTGCTGCCCAGGAAAACAAACCGACTGGAGCGAGGATTTCCTGAACACATCAGGACATTGTCCTACTCTGAGATGTGATCAATGGCCAGACCACAATGTAGATTCATCCAAGTTGATATTTCAACAAACTGGATTAAAAAGTACTGCCCTTGTATCATACAAGAGTGAACCATTTTTCCACAATGAGCTGTTTAACAGCTGCATTAAATAGCGGACAGAGGAATGCCATACAACTCAATACTGTCCAGTCATTCATTTATCACAAAGATTCAGGCAGAAAACTTATAAATTAAAATGATGCAAAATAAATTATTTTGGAAACAATTACAGCCAGGCCATGCTTTGTGAAAACAGAGATGAATAACCATTTCCTTTGTTGCAGGTGGGTAGATATTCCTACAGAGGGTGCAGTGATCAAAAAGTTTCAATGAAATGCGCATGTGTGATAATGTCCATTTAATGTTTTAAAGTTTGACACCAATCCCTAATCCGTGCAATACTGAACGTTGCGATTCCTGAACCAATTTTGTTCAAGAGGTAAATCTCCAATGGTTCTCAGCAGGCAATGTTAAGACAAATCTGTTTCTCCCCACAGAGTACTGCTGTAAAGACTATGGTAAATATTTACTTCAGAGAATTTATTGTCAATATTTTGTGTGCATTAATTTGCACAGACAGCAATGCAGACACTGAGAGGTTGTATTCACCACACCCAAACCCAGATCGCTTCCCGACACCATCTTACGGTTCATTGCCAGCTCCCCATACAGTTCGAGGTATAAATTTGCGCTGGTTGATGTTAGTGAGAGAATGCATTCAACTGACCGTCTCCTACCATTTCACAGCAGGAAGTTCCCAACCTCAAACACTGTCACTGAGGAGAAACTAAGCGTCCTCTTGTAAAAGCTGCAGTGGCGGATTTCAGCTCCTGCCCAGCAAATCTCGATTTCCACTCCCACCCTCAGATAGTGATTACATTGGGCGTCTTTCCAATACACTTATTGCGAGACAGTGAGAAATTCCCTGGAATTCTCGGCCATGCGCTGGAGAGACAAAATGTTCCAGGGAACACAGAGCAGGATCAGCACTGCAGCAGACGCGGATTTCTGCCCAAACATCCTTCGGCAAAAACAGTCCTCAGCACAAGGACTTCAGTGATGGGGAGAGACTGGAGAAGCTGGGATTGTTCTCCTTAGAGGAAAGAATGTTCGGGGGCGATTTAATCCCGATGTTCAGAATTAAGACAGTTTTTGATTGGGTAAAGAAAGGGAAATTGTTTTCAACTGGCAGCAGGGTCGGTAACCAGAGCTCACAGATTTCATTAATTGGCAAAAATGTTATGTGGGAACATGAGGGAAACTCGACACAGTCCCTAAACAAACCCGTCACTGAAATTGTGCAGCTATTCTCAAGAATGCAATGAATCAAATGGCTCGATTCTGTTACCTGGGTCAAGAGGCATCAGCAACCTGCTGGACAGGACACATTCAGGAACAGCATGATCAAAGAAAACAACTGGAGCAAGGACTTCCTGACGAGCTTAGGACTCTGTCCTACTCTGAGATGTGATCATTGGCCGGACCAAAATGTAAATGTAATCACTTTGATATTTCAACAATTTTAACAGTGCTGCATCTGTATCATGCAAGAGTGAACCTTTTTTCCAATTAACTGTTTGACAACTTCATAAAATAGCGGACAGAGGAATGTTACACAACTCAATACTAATGCATTTATCGCAAATATTTAGGCAGAAAACCCATACATTGAAATGATGCAGCTGTGAATCGTAAAATTAATTAATTTGGCAAAAAATTGAACCACTCTATATTTTGTGAAAACAGAGTGGAATAACTATTTCACTCCCTACTTTTGGTGCAAGAGGTTAGATATTCATACGAGAGGGTGCCGAGATAACTAAGCTTAAATGAAAGAAGTATGAATGGTAATGTCCATTTAATGTTTCAAAGATCGACACCAATCCCAATCCATTCCATGCTGAATGTTTCAGAGACTGAAACCATTGTGTTCAAGATGTGAATCTGCACATGATTCTCAGCTGCCAATGTGAACACAAATCTGTTTCTCCACACAGATTACCCCCAGCAAGACTATGGTAAATATTTTTATTCAAATCATCGCTTCTCGGCCTTTTGGCTAAGATCAAGTGTAGTATCTGTTCTTATCAGTGCTTATTTGATTGAGAAGAAACCATGATCTTTGCCTTTTGATCCTGGGGAAGCTTTGAGTAAAATGGCTATAACCAATTTTCGAGCTTCGGGCCAGGGAGTGCGCAACACCGTTCGGGTGGCCGTGAAGGACAAGGAAGGAGATGCACCGGTCGATCGCACCTTCTTCATCAAGAAAATTCTCTTCGATTGCTGCGGATTTCAAGCAACGGATGTCTTCTGCCTGCAGGATTTCCCCAGCAGTGGATACTTCGACGTGACGTTCCGGAACGTGGCGGGATGCATCAAGTTCCTGAAGGCGTTCAAGGAGAAAGGGGACCGGGCGCCACTGTCGATCCTCACAGCGGAGCCGCTCTTCACGCTTCCGTCACAACGGGACCGGGTGGTGACGATTCACCTCTACAACCCCCATGTTCCGGTGGTGGATGTACTCACCTTTCTCGCCAGGTACGTCGAGGTGGCCGGCAGCAGCACTGATGTCAAGGACCCCTTTGGGATTTGGACCAGCAAGCGGCAGGTCAAGGTGACCTTGAAGGTAGATCCCAGTGGAGCCATCATCCACCCTCCCTCCAGCTTCGCTATCGGGGGAAGTCGAGGCTTCTTGGTCTCCGCTGGGCAGCCCAGAGTTTGCCGCACCTGTGGCAAATCTGGTCACATGGCAGCCAACTGCAGCACGGTTGTTTGCAAGAACTGCAAGGAGGAAGGCCATCAGACCAAGGACTGTAAGCAGACTAAGTGTTGCAACTTGTGCGGTGCGGCAGGCCATCTCTACAAGACCTGCCCCAAACGTTGCCTCAGCTATGCTCAGGCGGCAAGGTCCAAGGAAAGGCCGGGAGAAGGTTCGACGAAGGCGTCCGCTGTTCGAAAGGAGACCAGCAACCTTCTCTGCAGTGAAGAACTTCAACCTGAGAAGGAAGGGGAGGCAGCTGAAACCAACGACCCAGCACCTACCCAGCGCCCGGAAACCCCTCCTCCACAGACAGAATCAATGGAGGAGGAGGCAGCAGATGGACAAACAGGTCAGTGGCAAGTGGTCCAGAGGAAAACAACAAAGAAAAAACATCCCAAAGCCACCACCCAAACCAGTGGCAAGAGGAGGCTCTCTTCTGAATCAGCCTGCAACAACTCCTCTTCACTGGACGGGGAAATGCTGGAACGACAGCCCCTTCAAAAGAGGCGGCAGAACTCCGAGATGGATGATAAAGCATCCCAGCCCCCGGGCACTGGAAGCTGTGATGGGCCCGGCGTGCCCCAACCCCAATGCCCCACACGTAACGACGTGGCAAACGCATCTCATCTCTGCGACACCGGGAGCAAAGACACGTCTGGCGCACCTGAGCTCCGGGAGACCGGGAGCCGGGATGTTATTCAAGGAGGAACAGATGGAAGCAGCTGAGGACAACCCAATCCCCTCTGCCTACAAGACCCCCCCCTCCCCGATGTCACCCGAGCGGAGCAAACCCTGCATGAAAAATCAGGAGGGGTTTCTGAGCCCAACCAACGTGAAACTGCTTGCGCACACGATGGGTATGCAGGAACATCCCGAAGGAATGGGACTAGCGAGGACAAATGGTATGGGAAGCAACAACTAATTTTTTGTTAAAAATGGGTGTAAGAATTGCTTCCATTAATGTGCGTAGCATTAAATCTACTACGCAATGTGTTTCAACCTTGGATTAACTTGCCAAGGTCAAAGCTGACCTACTGTTTCTGCAGGAGTGTGGAATACCACACCTCAGCACCTACAGGCAGTGGTCGCGATGGTGGTCCCACGGGCCATCGATCTGGTCGGGGGGTAATGATTGCCGTTCCTCCGGCCTGGGTATTCTGCTGCGGGGAGGTAACTTCACCATCTCCGAAGTTAAGGAGGTGGTGGGCGGCCGCCTCCTCGTAGCAGACGTGATGGACAACAACGCTCCGCTACGGTTGATCAATGTGTACGCCCCGGTACAACGCAGCGAGCGGCTGACCGTCTTCCAGCAGCTCCCACTGCTGCTGGCGACATCCAGGCCGGTCATCCTAGGCGTTAACTTCAACTGCATCATCGATGTGGCTGGACGATCCGGCAGTGACGACAGCAAACTGGACGCTACGTCCAGATTCCTAATGGAAACAGTTAAAGATGCCAAACTGCACGACGTCTTCAGCAAACCTGCAGACGGAGCGCAGCGCAGATACACATGGTCAAGATCGGACGGGTCTGCCCGTTCCAGGATTGACTTCCTGTTTGTGTCCCGTGCTGTCACGGTCGGATCCACCGACGTCAAGCCGGTGTTCTTCTCCGACCACTGCCTCTTACTGGCCGACTGTCACTTACAGGACGACCAGCGGGTTGGCAGAGGGACGTGGAAGCTCAATGCGACACTGCTGACCCCAGAGAACGTTGAGGAACTCAAAAGTGATTACAAAGGTTGGAGGACCGTGAAACCCCTCTTTGAGTCTCCAGTTCACTGGTGGGAAGCGATTAAGGAGAACATCAAGAGGTTCTTCATCCACAAAGGTGTTCAGAAAGCGAGAGAGAGACAGAGGGAACTGTCCCGACTCCAGAAAATTATGCAAAATCTACTCCGGTTGCAGTCAATGGGGGTCGAGGTCAAGGAGGACCTCCAAGAGGTGAAGAGCCAGCAGGCCTCGCTCTTTGCCAAGGAGGCCTCCAAGATCATCTTCCGGTCCAGAGTCCGCTCCATCGAGCAGGATGAGACGTGCTCGCGTTACTTCTTCCAAAAGGTACACAGAGAGAGCTCTGTTATCAGCAGCCTGAAGGAAGAAGATGGCTCGGTAACATCTTCGCAGTCCGACATACTAAGGATCAGCAAATCCTTTTATGCTGGGCTGTATGACGCGAAGCTCACAGACAGCAGAGCCTCCCAGTCCTTCCTGTCATCTATCACAGAGGTCTTAGATGACAGCAGGAGGGAGGGACTGGACAAGCCACTAACTCTGGACGAGCTGACAAAGGCCGTCGAGTCTTTCGAGACGAGTAAAACTCCCGGGAGCGACGGCTTACCGGTCGAGTTGTACTCGGCCCTGTGGGACTGGGTCGGCCCGGACCTGCTGGAAGTATACGAGAGTATGCTCCTGTCTGGCAGCATGTCAGAATCCATGAGAAAAGGCATCATCACCCTCATTTACAAGCAGAAGGGGGAGCGGGCAGAAATCAGAAATTGGCGGCCCATCTCACTGCTTAATGTTGATTACAAGATTCTGTCCAAAGTCATAGCCAGTCGAGTCAAGTCTACTCTGGAGTTGGTGATTCACCCTGATCAGACCTGCACTGTACCCGGCAGGAAGATCTCTGATAGTCTCGCGCTACTCAGGGATACGATCACCTATGTACGGGACAGGAGGGTGGACACCTGCCTCATCAGCCTGGACCAGGAGAAGGCTTTTGACAGGATATCGCACACCTACATGATGGACGTGCTTTCCAAAATGGGGTTTGGGGAGGGAATCTGCAATTGGATCCAACTGCTCTACACAAACATCAGTAGCGCAGTCTCAATCAACGGGTGGGAATCGGAAAGTTTCCCGATCCAATCTGGAGTCAGACAGGGCTGTCCTCTGTCCCCGGTCTTGTTTGTTTGCTGTATTGAACCCTTTGCTGAGTCTATTAGGAAGGATGCGAGCATAAGAGGGTTGACAATCCCAGGCAGCAGAGGTACTCAGGTCAAAACCTCCCTGTACATGGATGACGTCGCCGTTTTCTGCTCGGATCCGCTGTCCGTGCGCAGACTGATGAGCATCTGCGACCAGTTCGAACTGGCCTCGGGAGCCAAAGTTAACCACGGCAAGAGCGAGGCCATGTTCTTTGGCAACTGGGCTGACCGATCCGTTGTCCCCTTCACCGTCAGGTCAGATTACCTGAAGGTGCTGGGGATATGGTTCGGAAGGGCCGGGGCATGCACCAAAACATGGGAGGAGCGAGTAGCCAAGGTACGACAAAAGTTGGGCATGTGGGGGCAGCGATCTCTCTTCCCTTATTTTAAACAGTGACCCCTAGTTCGAGATTCTCACACAAGGGAAAACATCTTTTCCACAACAACCCTGTCAAGTCCCCTCAGGATTTTATGTTTCAATCATGTCGCCTCTTACTCTTCTAAATTCCAGAGGATGCAATCCTAGCCTGTCAAATCCTTCCTCGTGTAACAGGTCACCCATTCCAGATATTAGACCAGTAAACTTTCTCTGTACTGCCTCCAACGCATTTACATCATTCCTTAAATAAGGAGACTAGTACTGTGCACAATATTCCAGATGTGGTCTCACCAATGCCCTGTGTCGCTGAAGCATAGAATGCCTACATTTGTATTCAATTCCACTCGCGATAAATGATAACATTCTCCAAGCTTTCTTAATTACGTGCTGTACCTGCATACTAACGTTTTGCGTTTCATGCACGAGGACACCCATATCCCTCTGTATCTCAGAGCTCTGCAATCTCTCACCATTTTGATAATATGCTTCCCTTCGATTCTTGTTCCCAAAATAGACAATTTCACACTTTATCACATTATACTCCATTTGCCAGGTCTTTGCCGACTCACTTAACCTATCTATATCCTTTTGCAGACTCCTTATGTCCTCTTCACAGGTTACATTCTTGCCTATCTTTGTGTCATTACAAATTTAGCAAAGATACCGTCGGTCCCGACATCTAAGTCATTTCTATAAATTGTGAAACCTTGAGGCCCCATCACAGATCCCTATGGCACACCACTCGTTACATCTTGTCAACCAAAAAAATGACCCATTTATGCCTACTCTCTGTTTCCTGTGAGCTAACCAATCTTCCATCCATGTTAATATGTTACCCCCTACACCATGAGCTCTTATTTTCTGCAATTGCCTTTGATGTGGCAACTTAACAAATGCCTTCTGTAAATCTAAGTACAATACATCTGCCAGTTCCCCTTTATCCACAGCACATGTATCTCCCTCAAAGAACTCCAATCAATTGGTTAAACATGATCTGCCTTTCACAAAGCCATGTTGACTATGCCTGAATACCTTGAATGTTTCTAAAAGCCCTGCTGTAACATCTTTAATAATAGCTTGTATCATTTTCCCTAAGGCAGGTGTTAAACTAATTAGCCTGAAGTTTCCTGCTTTCTGTTTCCCTCCCTTTCTGACTAAAGGAGTTGCATTGGCTATTTTCCAATCTAAGTGAACATTCCTTGAATCCAGAGAATGTTGCAAGACGAAAATTAACGCATCAACTACCTCACTAGCCACTTCTTTTAACACCCTAGGATGAAGTTCATCAGGTCAGGGGGACTTGTCAGCTGGCAGCACCAAAAATTTTCTCAGTACCTTTTCCCTGGTGCTTGCAATTTTCTTGAGTTCTCCCTCCCTTCCATTTCCTAACTTACAGCTCAAACTGGGATGTTACATTTATCTTCAATAGTGAAGACCGATGCCAAATATCTGTTTAATTCATCTGTCATCTCCTTATTATCCATTATTAATTCCCCAGGCTCACATTTTTAAAAGTTTAACGCTCACTTTGTTACCTTTTTTTCTTTTTTCAAATATATATGTAAGCTCTTACTATCTGCCTTTATATTTTTATCTGGCTTCCTCTCGTCCTCTCATGTTACCGGCCTTATCAATCTTTTCGTCATTCTTTGTTCTTTTTTAAAATTCTGTCCAATCTTTTGACCTGCCTCCCATCTTTGCTCAATGATTGGCTTTTTCGTTAAGTTTGATACGTCCTTTGGCTGTGTTACGTAACCAGGGATGGCGGGTCCCACTCTTGGAATGTTTCTTTCTCGTTGAAATGTGTGTATTCTGAAATATTCCCTTAAATGTCTGCAAATGCATCTCTATTGATCTATCCCTTAACCTGATCTGCCTGTTCACTTCAGTTAGCTCTGCGTTCATACCATCATAATTTCCCTTATTGAAGTTTAAAATATTAGTCTTGGACCCACTCTTCTCTCCCTCAAACTGAATGTAAAATCCAATCATAACATGATCGCTGCTACCTAGGGGCGCCTTAAATGTCAGGTCATTAATTATTCCTACTCATTGCACATACCAGGTCTCGTATAGACTACTCTCCAGTTGGATCCACAAGGTATTGTTCCAAGACATTAGCCGAAATTATTCTATGCAGTCCTCATCTAGGCTGCCTCTGCCCATCTGATTTTTCCAGTCTAAATGTAGGCAAAAATCCGCCCCTAATTATCACTGTACCTTTCTGACAAGCTGCCATTATTTATTAATTTATACCCGTTCCCACTGTGTGCTTAATGTTAAATGACCTCTTCACCACTTCCGACAAGTAACTTTTTCACTTAATGATTTTCCATCTCCTCCTGAACAGCTTCTGCATCATGGTCTCCTGAACTTAGGTCATCCCTCACCATTGCGCTAATACCATCATTAATTAACAGAGCTACTCCACCTATACCTAGCTTCCTGCCCTTCCGAAATGCCATGTATCCTTCAATCATCAGGTACCAGTCTATATATATAAATGCACTAAACCTTGGTGTACAGGGCACAATTTCATAGTTTGCAGATGATACAAAACTTGGAAGCATTGTGAACTGTGAGGAGGATAGTGCGGATCTTCAAAAGGCCATTGACAAGTTGGTGGAATGGGCAGGCAGGTGGCGGATAAAGTTCAATGCAGAGAAATGCGAAGTGATTCATTTTGGTAGGAAGAACATGGAGATAAAATATAAAATGAAGGGTTCAATTCTAAAGGGGTTACAGGAGCAGAGGGACCTTGCTTTAATAGTGCATACGTCATTGACGGTGGCAGGCTGGGTTGAGAGAGCGTTTAATACAGCGTACACTGTCCTGGGCTTTATTAATAAGTGCATAGAGTACAAGCGCAAGGGAGTTATGTTGTACGTGCATAAGACACTATTTCGGCCTCAGATGGAGTATTGCATCCAGTTCTGGGCGCCGCACTTGAGGAAAGATATGAGGGCATTGGAGAGAGTACCGAGACTTTTCATGAGAATGATTCCAGGGATGAGGAATTTCAGTTATGAAGATAGATTGGAGAATTTAGGACTGTTTTCCTTGGATAAGAGAAGGCGGAGAGTTAATTTGATAGAGGTATTCAAAAAATGAGGGTTCTGGACAGCGTGGCTAGAAGGAAACTGTTTGTACTGGTGAAAGGATCCAGAATGAGAGGGCACCGAGTTAAAGTATTTGGTAAAAGAAGCTAAAGTGACATGAGGAAACTTTTTTTCATGCAGCGAGTGTTTCAGATTTGGAATGTTTGTCTGAGAACGTGGCGGAGGCTGGTACAATTGTAGCATTCAAAAGGGAATTAGACAGTTATATGAAAAGGAAGAATGTGCAGAGATATGGAGAGAAGGCAGAGGAATAGAACTGAGTGAATTTCTCTTTCAGAGGGCCCATGCAGACATGATGGACCGAATAGCCCCCTTCTGCACTGTAACAGTTCAGTGACTCTGTGATATCGCCTCTCCTCCTTGTTCCAACCAGAATGTATCAGTTCACACTTCTCTGCATTAAATTTCATCTGCAACCTGTCCTCCCATTTCACCAGCCTCGCTTTATCATCTTGAAGTCTATCACTATCCTCCTTACTGGCCAGGATTTCAGGATAACTCGCCGCTTTTCTTCGAATAGTTCAACTGTGTTGAGTTTAGTCGTTGCAACTGTTTCCTGAACTATCTTAGCTCCTTTGTTTAATATTCTGTGCATTTTACTTTCTCAATATTTCCCAACATTTAAAAGGCAATGCATAGGCAGCAGTGGGATCCTTCAGCGCAGTTTCCTCTTGTGATACCCACAATAACTGCGGGCCCATTACTTTGCCTCCCCGAGGCTGAGAAACCTGCGTCCCTCCCTCCCCTGCTCCCCAGTCTCAGCTTCCCAATCAGTGTAATCATAAGATCATAAGAACTAGGAGCAGGAGTAGGCCGTCCGGCCCCTCGAGCCTGCTCCGCCATTCAATAAGATCATGGCTGATCTTTTCGTAGACTCAGATCCACTTACCCGCGCACCCACCATATCCCTTAATTCCTTTATTGTTCAAAAAGCTATCTACCTTAGCTTGAAAGACGTTTACTGAAGAAGCGTTAACTACTTCACTGGGCAAGGAATTCCATAGATTAACAACCCTCTGGGTGAAGAAGTTCCTTCTTAATTCAGTCCTAAATATGCTCCCTCTAATCTTGAGGCTATGCCCTCTTGTCCTAGCTTCACCTGCCAGTGGAAACATCCTCTCTACTTGTATCTTATCTATTCCCTTCATAATTTTATATATTTCGATAAGCTCCCCCCTCATTCTTCTGAACTCCAATGAATATAATCCCAATCTACTCAGTCTCTCCTCATAAGCCAACCCCCTCAACTCCGGAATCAACCTAGTGAACCTCCTCTGCACCCTCTCCAGTGCCAGTATATCCTTTCTCAAGTAAGGAGACCAAAACTGCACACCGTACTCCATGTGCGGCCTCACCAGTACCTTATACAGTTGCAACATAACCTCTCTGCTTTTAAACTCAATCCATTTAGCAATGAAGGACAAAATTCCAATTGCCTTCCTAATTACTTGCTGTACCTGCAGACCAACATTCTGCGATTCATGCACAAGGACACCTAGGTCCCTCTGCATAGCAGCATGCTGCAACTTTTTACCATTCAAGTAATAATCCTTTTTACTGATAGTCCTACCGAAATGAATGACTTCACATTGATTAACATTGTTTTCCATCTGCCAGACCTTTGCCCACTCACTCAATGTATCTATGTTCCTCTGCAAAGTTTCACAGTCATCTGCACACTTTGCTCTGCCACTCATCTTAGTGTCATCTGCAAACTTTGACACGCTACACGTGGCCCCCAACTCCAAATCAACTATATAAATTGTAACTAATTGCGGTCCCAACACCGATCCCTGAGGCACACCACTAGTGACTGAATGCCAACTCATTTATCCCCACTCTCTGCTTCCTGTTAGTCAACCAATCCTCTATCCATGCTAATACTTTACCCCTGACGCCATGCATCCTTATCTTATGCAGCAGCCTCTTGTGCGGCACCTTGTCGAAGGCCTTTTGGAAATCTAGGTACACCACATCCATTGAGTCCCCATTGTCCACCTTGCTCGTAATGTCATCATAGAATTCCAAAAGATTTGTCAAGCATGACCTGCCCATCATCAACCCATGCTGCGTCTGCCCAGAGGTTAAGCTGATCGGTCTCTTATTCCCCATCTTTTGCCTACCTCCATTTTTAAACAGTGGCGTCACATCTGCTGTTTTCCAATCTGCTGGGACTACCCCAGAGTCCAGCGAATTTTGGAAAATTACCGCCAGTGCACCTGCTATTTCTCCCACCATCTCTTTTAGTACCCTGGGATGCATTCCATCAGGGCCAGGAGACTTATAAATCCTTAGCTCCTTTAGCTTGCCTAACACCACCTCTTCCGTAATAATGATTGTTCCCAGGTCCTCACCGACGTTCTCTTTGTCAATTACTGGCATGTTATTAATGTCCTCCACTGAGAAGACCGATACAAAATACCTGTCCAATGCCTCGGCCATTTCATCATATCCCAGAACTAAATTCCCCTTCTCATCCTCTAAAGAACCAACGTTTACTTTCGCCACTCTTTTTCGTTTTATATATTTACAGAAACTTTTGCTATCTGTCTGTATATTCTGTGCTTGTTTTTTCTCATGTTCCATCTTACTTTTCTTCATAGCTCTTTTTGTAGCTTTCTGTTGACCTTTAAAATTTTCCCAATCTTCTAGTTTCATGCTGTTTTTGGCCACTTTGTATGCCTTCTTTATCAATTTGATAGCGTCCCTTATTTCCTTAGACACCCATGGCAGATTACCCCTTTTCTTCCAGTCCTTCCTTTTCACTGGAATATACTTTTGCTGAACACTTATTAAATTGCTTTGAAAGTCCTCCACTGCTCGTCAACCATCCCACCATAAAATATTTGTTTCCAGTCCACTTTAGCCAAGTCCTCCCTCATTCTACTGTAGTCCCCCTTGTTCAAGCAGAGGACCCTGATATTGGATTTTATCTTCACACTCTCCATCTGTATTCTAAATTCAACCATACTGTGATCACTCCTTCCAAGAGGATCCCTAACCATGAGGTCATTAATTATTCCTGTCTCATTACACAGTACTAGATATTGGATAGCTTGCTCCCTCGTTAGTTCCATTACATACTGTTCAAGAAAACTATCACGGATACACTCAACGAATTCCTCCTCAAGGCTACCCTGACTGAGCTGGTTCGACCAATCTACATGTAGATTAAAATCTCCCATGATAATAGCCGTACCATTTTTACAGGCATTAGTTGTTTCTTTGTTTATTGCCCGCACCAATGTGATGTTATAATTTGGTGGCCTATAGACTACGCCTATCAATGACTTTTTATTCTTCGAGTTTCTAATTTCCACCCAAATGGATTCAACCTCATTCTCCATCGAACCTATATCATCTCTCAGCACCGCCCTGATGTCGTCCTTGAGTATCAGAGCTACACCACCTCCCTTACCTTCCTGTCTGTCCTTCAGAATAGTCTGGTACCCGTGGATATTTAACTCCCAGTCGTGACCAACCTGTAACCAAGTCTCCGTAATGGCTACCAAATCATATTTATTCACGATGATTTGTGCCGTTAACTCATCAACCGTGTTATGAATGCGACGAGCATTCAGGTAAAGTGCCTTTATGCTAGCTTTCTATCCCTCTTGATTCCCAACATCTCTAATAATAACTCCTGAGTTATCCTTCCTTTCTGCTTCTTTCATCGTCTGCCTTGAACCTAAACCCTCCTGCACACATGTTAGCCTGCTGCTTACCTTTTTATTTATCATCATACTCCCTGTCGCCTTCCCTTTCCCTTCCCCCCGAGTCACTAGTTTAAAGTCCTCGAGACCACCCTATTTATCCATTTCGCTAGAACACTGGTTCCAGATCGGTTCAGGTTGAGATCGCCCCCGGTTCCAAAACTGATGCCAATGCCCCGTGAAATGGAACCCCTCTTTCCCACACCACTCCCTTAGCCACGTGTTCACTTCCCTAATATTCTTATCCCGAAGCCAATTTGCACGTGGCTCGGGCAGTAATCCGGAGTTTATGACCCTCGAGGACCTGTTCCTTAATTTCGTTCCTAGTGCTTTATAATCCCCACACAGTTCCCCTAGCCTTGCCTATGTTGTTATAATATATCAGATCTGAGGCCAAGCAATCATTGCAGGCAGACAGCTGGGCTGACAGTGCATGCCCGGTAACAGCTGCTTGGTTGATGAATGGAGAGTTGGATTGAGAGTGCGACATTTCCAGCTGTTCAGATCATTCACTGCGGATTTAGGGAAAATCTCAATGGAAACTGCTCTCTCTGAATTGTAAATATGCTGAGTATCAGGTATTTGATGCTCCCGGTGGAGAATGGTTATTAAATATAGCACTAATGATATCATTTTAAACTGTGATCCGAATATTAACTTTAATTCAAACCGGAGATTACTAGAATTATTAACATCTGACTTTCCAGGTACGGATCGTCCCGGATTGTTTTACTTTTGCTTCTTCTCGGATTTTATCAGCCGCGGCGGGAGATGAGAGACTGAGAAAGATTTGTACCTGAGCAGATGACGCTGGCATCATAGTAGTGTGACCAGGAACGGTGTCTCCATTTAGCAGACTTACAGTCCCGCAGAGCGGCCTCCGTCCCTCCGCACCTTACATTATACGTCACAACGGGTCCGGACCCCATCCCAAAGTGAGCCAGGCGTGGTGCAGAGACCGCGGTCCCACAGCCCAGCTCCCGACAGACAACAGCGGCGTCCCACAGGTCCCAGAGATTTTTCCTGTCAGAGTCACGCACAGACCCCCACAGTCCCCTGTCGTGAATCTCCAGTCTCCCAGCGCACCGACTGCCCCCGTTCATCAGTCTCAACTTCACCGTCTCTGCAAAATATCAGAAATATCGTCAAGCAGTTGTAGTGTGCTAAACCCACATGTTCCCAGCGCACGGACCCTCCCCATTCACCAGTCTCAGCTTCACTGTCTCCGTAAAATATCGGAAATATTATCAAGCGTTTATGGTGCGTGAAACCCACAAGTTCCCACCGTACGGACCCTCCCCATTCACCAGGCATGAACCGATAGAAACATCAATCTGCACTCAGAATCCTAATAAAACCCGAAGTAAATATCACACATGTAAAAAAAACAGAGGGAAACAGAAATAAACGGTGCAAACGAGCAGGGAACTTGGTGGCAGCCCGATATTCCCACCAACACAGCGGCTCCAGTGGAATCCGGGTAATCACAGTCTCAGAATAGATTTAACCTGCAGAATTGGAGAGATGGGCGTGTCTGTAATGAGCACATGCTTACGTGCTCAGTACTGATTGCACGAACACAGTGAGATCCCAGAACCAGGAAAGAGCAGAGGAAATTGCATCCTCATGCACCACAGCCAATAAAGACTGGGCTGGATGGTGATGAGATCTGGATGTCAGCGCTGATTGGTGAGATGGACCTTTGGACCGGAAACAGTGTGAGTGGAGCTGATCCTTCACACTCTGCTCTTCACAGACCCTGAGTTATTGTCCCTCTGCATGAAGGCAGCAGTCATGTCTTATCTAGGTAACAGTGTGAGTGGAGCTGACCCTTCACACTCTGCTTTTCAGAGACCCTCAATTATTGTCCCTCCGCATGAACACAGCAGTCATCTCTCATTTAGAATTAAAGAACTTTGCTACCACTATGAGGGACACACTCCTTTTCTGACTAGCAACAGGGCAGCGGGTTAATCCGTGATCAAAAAAGTATTGAGATTGTCGTCCAAGCTTAACATTTAATGGGATGTATGAGAGCAGAGAGATAGCAGATAGTGTGAAAATAAAGGGCCATTACCTGACTGGTCAGCCTTACTGTTCCCAGGTCTGCCTGAAATGAGAAGTTAGCAATCAGAGTTCACTAGGGCAAGAAAGGAATGAAACTGTCAGAAAGAAAAGACACAAATACAACTAACTGCAGGATAATTATTCCTAATGCTTTGCGGAAGAAATTATACCGGGATCTGTGATTTCATTCCCTAAAACCGAAAATACAATTTCTGCAACAAATTAATATTAGTAATGGGCTAAAATGTATCCAGAATTGTTTTCACATATGCACACACCGACACCCGGATACACACTCTCCTTGTGGTGACGGTGGGTGGGCTCCATGTACAACCAGTGTGAAGGTGCCTGAGAAGGCGGTGGTGATGGTGCTCTCCCTTATAGAATCTTACAATGAAACAGCACAGAAGGACGCCAATCGTTCCATGGTGCCGATGCTGACTCTTTGTAAGGGCTGTCTAATTAGTCCCACTCCCTTTCCCTATCGCCCTGTAAATTTGTGCTGATGGTGCTCTGACCATTGATGACCCGTGTGTAGGTGCCCTGAGAAGAGGGCGGTGATGGACACGCGTTTAAACCCACTGGTGATGGCACTCTCAGTGAATTCAGCTTCCCGATCTAAAGTTCGAGAAGGAATGGGAACACAAATTAAAGATTTTCCAATCCTGTGGTAAATTCCGATGCCTTTTAATTTACTGCAAAGTCTTCCAACTGTAACTTTCAAAGTTTCTATACAGGTGTAATTGGGCCTTTCTGCTGTGCAATAAAATATATAGCTTCCTCAAACAAAACAAAACAACATGAAGTGTCTGTCAGTCTCCTAACTCCGTGCTGACTGTTTCTTACTAAGTTCCTGCTGTTCTGATTCGCTTGTAACCTGCCCTCGCCGACGTGTCCTATTCGTTTACCCGTTTATGATGTTCGATCAATGGTCGACCCGTTTACTGCTTAAGCGTTTCTGCTTTTTAAAAATGCAGTCAGTCGTTTGACCTGTACCCAATCCCCCTGAGCACAATGCGTCTCACAGATCTCCAGGTGTTTTTCCATTCACAACATTATATACTATAGACAGTGTGTTGACCTGATCCCAATTCCCCCTGATGACAATGTGTCTCACAGATCTCCAGGTGTTTTTCTTTATTCACAATATTATATACTATGCACGGTGCGTTGACCTGCTTCCCAACTCCCTGGTGACAATAGATCTCCCTTGTATCATTGTCTCTTTGTATACTCGGGTGATATATTACAGACAACGGGACACCAATTCCTGTCCTCAGCTGTGCTTACCGAGTAATCTTGAATGAGTTACAGTTTCCCAACTATAATCTCACTGGTCTCTATATGTTCCTAATGCATTAATGTAAATTTTGTGTGACTTCCTCCCAGTAGGAGCCTTAGCATTCCTACCAACTTTCCCTGATAAGAGTCAGTTCCCGCAAATTCCCCTTTTGCAGTGACCCAATGACAGACGAGGGGGAATAATCTTTCAGTTTGTACTGAAAAACGGTTCCATCTCAGTGTTTCTGTAGAGTCCGTGAATCTTCTTCAATCGACTCAGTCATTTCCCCTACTCTTCATGCATTTATCATTTCAGCCAGTAACCACCCATGTCATGCAGATTTTCCCCCCAGATAATCCACTGGATTAAGGAGAAAGCCCACGAACACATTCTTAGGGAAATTGGGGATGGACAATAAATGGGTGGAGAACAATATCGCCAACATGACGACAGCGGTTCAAGAAGACACCTCGCCATCCTTTCTGGCTAAGTAGGGTTGTTTAGTAAATTTCGCCTGGCCAGCGAGCTCAGAACCGGAAAATGAATCTAAACAATCGGTAACCCAGACTCCCAAGCTTGGCCATTCGCCAAATCTATCTCCAGCTGTCTCTGAGAAATGTTCAGTCGTTTACCTTTCTCAATCATTATTATTTTTCCATTTATTTACACTGCTCCTCACATCTGATGATCCCACCATTCTCTCTCGTATGCTTCTTCATAATTTCTAACTGCTCTCATTGCTGTTCTAGAAAAGGTTTGAATGCATTTCTTTGTGAATCGTTATCCAAATCACCTCTATATGCAGGGAATATACCCACTCTTCTCACACTCTTCTGGTCGGCCCCCTACCCTAAGTAAACCTCAGCTGGTCTCAAACTCTGCTGCTGCTGTTATCCTGCCATGGAGCGTCCCGCTCACCCATTTCCCCTGCTCTCAGTGACCTACAGTAACTCCCGGTTCCCAACGTCTCAAATTTCTCTGATCACACCGTTAACCTTCCTGACATTTAGACTAATGGGTTTGTTGCCAAACTGTTGTGTGATTTTCACATAGTTTACATCATTTAACTTGTCATTGCACCGTATTACTACAAACGGTAATTGAGGAAGAGTAATTTTAAATAATAATAAACTTAAAGGAGGTGAACTGAAATGGGACAAACGTCCGATATTCAAAGCACAGAATTTAAACTCTTGAATGAATGACAAACCAGGGACAGGCGTGGTTTCGGGATTACAAATTACAGTCAATACAGAGATTTTATAAGTACATGCTTCTAATCGCAGATTATTGGGTGGGTCAAGAATCAAAGTAATTATATTATATCAAACTATTTTAGGTCCAATTTGAACTACTTGCACAATTAAGTGAACTCTTGTGAATTTCCGCAGCAAATGAATTGATAAAATTACAGTTATTGTCGCTTCCAACCACAAGCAAAGCTCTGGACAGAAGGAACTCATATCAAACAATCCGGATTCTGTGCGTCAGTACCATTCTCAGAAACTTTTAACAATCTATCTCCATAACACATCAACTAGTGTCTGAAGAAACGTTACCACGGTTCGAAATAACCAAACACGCATCAAACATTTACTTTACCGAGACAAATTGTTCTGCGCACTGTCTGTTAAATTTAAATATGGAAACGAATTCAGGATTTGTTCCACAAGTTGACCAGAGTATAGGACTTGTTGAAGGATATTAAAGAATTTAATAGGAGTAGGCTGCACTGCCTACCCAGACTACTCCGGCGTTCAATACGATCATGGCTGATCTACTGCCCCAGATCAACTTTCCCACCTTTCCCCAGAGATTGGGAAACAACTCCGGATCTTTCATTAAACACTGCATCGCACCGGATTAAAAGTATGGGACATGTGGAAAGAGATTCAGAAACACGTCTGGATATTAAATATTACATCAAATGGATGAATCATGTAGAAAGAGACTGAGAAACATTAATTATTACACAACACCATGCACATAAATGTATGAAATAGAAATCATGATTTAATGTGAAAAAGCGGAGTTTTGAAGATTGTCAGTGACTAAAAAGAACAGCTCATAAAGCGAATCCCCAGAAACCAGTAGCATCATTTCTGGAGACTGAAATTGATAACTCTGTTAATAATCAGTACAGATGAAGCAATACTGGTTCCACCTCCAGTTAATACATTATAAAATATTTATTGTCCTTTCTGAACATTTCAAATGCTGTACAAACTATTTCATCTAATTCTCTGTGTCACATGGCACTTCACTGAGAAATTCCGGGGACAGAAATCTCAATGTGGGATGAGTCGGCTAGATACAGATCCCAGTATTCTGCAGTTCTGACTCCCATGCACTCGATTGTAACACTGACTACTTTCTACTTCCAGGAGTCTACGTTTTAAACGCATGATTAGAATTTTAACTCCAGTCTGCTGCGTCTGTACGAGAGCCATAGGAAACAACATAAAACCAACTCTTAGGGTGTTTATGTTCAATTTTGGTAATAAAACTAAATTTAACTCAAATCTCCCTTGGAAATGCAACTAAATGTTAATCAGATGACAAATATTAGATCCGTTTTTGCTGTCAGCGATAAAAACGGATAACAGTTCCCGATTTGAATTTGATGAACTTAAATCAAAGAGGGCAAAATGTATTAAATGATAAATTTATAAATTAAGGAAACTGTTTCAATATTCACTTTATACGACCTCAATGAATGACAAATTAAAATAAATATGCACATTTGCTCTAAATTGATTTTGATCTGGGGCCGATTGCTAAAAAAAAAGAGATTCAGGGAGTCAGCTACATTTCAGACTTTCTCTCCGTTCTTTGGTTTGCAGAAAATATTGTTAAATTACCTTCAAAATCAGGATTTTACAATACAATCTCTTTTACAAAAACAAAAGAGGATTCATCACGGACGTATGTAATAACATTTAGGGAACGTTTCCCTATCGTGAACAAGCATTTGTTGTCGATAAACAATAACAAATGTAACCAAACCCGCACTGTAAACAGTGAGCAACTGCATCGAATCATCTTCCGAAAAACCCCGCAAAAATATCGAGCATGTGGAAGGAGACTATTCATGATATCTCATTAAACACTTCACGATGCTTTATATAAAAGAAGCATGTGGAAGGAGACTTTGTCACATTAATTATTACTTGACACTGTACATATGAATATGTGAAATAAGTTGAGAATTTGCAATGCAAAGTTCTAAAGTTTCAAGGTCATCATTAAGTAAACAATAATAAATGGAAAATCCGCCGGAGGTTTTGGAATATTCAGTAACATTATCTTTGGGAAGGGAACGTCAAAATTACAGTAATAACTAATGCTAATTGAAATAATATTGGTTCTGTCTCTAGTTAATATATTATACAATATTTATAGATCATGTATAACACTCTAACGTGGAACAAACTATTTAAATTATTTCAATTCCACTCAGTATATCACGCAGGGTCAGACAGCACTTCTACTGTGAAATACCTGTGAAATGCCCGTGTGGGTTCAGTCAGCAGTAGATTTCGCTTTGACTGCTGTTCGACAATCTCTGTGTTAGCATTGACCCGAGACCCCAAACCCCGAGACCTTCAATTCTCACTGTGATCACGTTCTGCTGCGAGATTGCTGTGTTTAGATATTGTGCTGAGAATTTCAACTCCAGTCAGTCGTGTCAGTACAAGAACCGCAGAGGACCAAATAAAACAAATTGCTGCGGTATTTGTTTTCAATTTTGGATTTAAGTCAAAGTTTCGAACATGTCCCACCTGGGAATTTAGAATACGTGTTAATCAGATGCAAGATATTATAAAAACGATGTTTTCTGATAGCGAAAGAATGGATAATTGTTCCCTATTTAATAATGATGGAATGTAAAATCAAACCAACCGCCCAAGCTCCGTATGCAATGTGAATTCTACAAATGAGATAAACTATTTCAATATTCACTTCATATGATAACAATGAATAACATTGATTTTTGTCGTAAAGCATGCATGATTTTAAGAAATTATTCTGAGCAACTAACGATTGGAGAAAAGGATACAGAGAGTCATGTGCAATTCATTGTTTATCTTTTCTGTGGCTCGAATTACGTGTTCTTTAAATAATCCACAAAACAGGATTTTACTCTCCAATTAGTTGATATTCACAGAAATATAATTCGCTAAATACATAACGTATGTGATAACACTGAGATTAAGTTGTCCTGGCAGTAAACCAATAGAGTTTGTAACAGACAGAGATTAATAAATGTAACCAAACACACACGGGAAATAGTGAGAAACAGAATGGAATCATCAATGGAATAAAACAATAAACATCGATCAGTTGGAACAATATTAAAGAACAATATCACTAACTCATTACACACTGCATGACACTGTGTAAAATGTGTGATTGGGGAAACTTAACGATCTTTAGGCACTGTACATATACATGGGGGAAGTAGAATAATGAATTTAATATAAAAGATACTAATTCTGAACATCATCACTAACTGATCAATAATGCAGAGCAAATTCCTCAACGATTTAGGAACTTTGAGTAACATAATTTTTTCCAGAATGCACTTGATAAATACGCTAATAATGAAAACGAATTGAAAAATATTGGTTCCATCTCCAGTTCAGTGGTTATTATAGATTGAATATAACACTTCAACACTGAACACATTAAAATATTTAGTTTCATAAACTGTATCACTGGGAGAGCAGACAACACTTGTATTGAGAAACATCTGTGACAGAAATGTGTGTGGCGGTTCATGTCGGCAGTAGATGTAGTAGTGACTGGTGTTCTACACTCAGTGAGATAACTTACACCCAGACTCTGATACACTCTATTCAAACAAAGACGGCGCCCTACTTCTATCAGACTCGCTGTAAATAATCAGATTATAATTTCAATTCCAGCGGGCTCTGTCAGTATAAGAAACACAGGGGTGAATATAAAACAAACTGCCGCTGTCTTTGTGTTCGACACAAATTCAACTGGGAATTTAAAATACCTGTTAATTAGATGTAAAATATTCCAAACTCGTTTACTGTCACCAAAACAATATTACTATCAGCAATAGCTCAATTGCTAGCACTCTCGCCTCTGAGTCAGGAGATGGTGGGTTCAAGTCTAATTCCAGAGAGTTGAGCACAAAATCTGGGCTGCTACTCCAGTGCAGTACTGAGGGTGTGCTTCACTGTTCAAAGTGCTCTCAATCGGAGGAGAAGTTAAACCGAGGCTCCGTCGGCCTTTCTGGTGCATTATTTGGAGCAAGGGCTGTGTAATTATTCCCAGCGCTCTGAGGAATATTGATCCCTCAACTAACATCAAACACACATAAAAAAAGTATTCTGGTCATTATCACATTGCTGTTTGTCGACGCTTGCTCTGTGCAACTTGGCTGCCACGTTTCTTACATTACAGTATGGACAACACTACAAAACAGTACCTAATTGACAGTAAAGCTCTTTGGGACGTCCTGACGTCGTGAAATGCACTTTATAAACACAAGGCATTTTTATATAAATGGAGGTTTATTCCTGTTTGTAGTTGAAAGAACTTAAAATGGAAATAATTAATCCAAAATTTGTGTCAAATGAAACCTCTACCAATTATATAAACCATTTCAGTAACCATTTCATATCATCTCATTGAATGACAACTGTAAATAAAATAGATCCGTTTTCTGTAAATTGATCTCAGACACTGACAGATTTTATTCTAGCAGCGAAGTGGCTCTTTTTCCAACAAACGCAGCTTAAATAGACCCATTAGATTTTCAACTCCAGTCTGCTCTGTCTGTACGAGCGGCAGGGAGAAGACATTAAACAAGTTCCGATATTTCATTACACACTACATAAGAACATTAAAATGTATAAAGCATTATTTTCTTACGACATCACCTGAATGGGTTCTGTATTAAAGATGATAATTACATTACTAATACACATCTTGTAATAATAATCAGTTTATCAGTAAATAACATAATGCATTCAATAATCCGCAACTCACAGTTCAAAAGCTGCAGTAGAGACAGGGTCAGGAAGGACTGCAGCATCGCTATGGTGCCGGGTACAGCGATGTGAACTGAACATTAACCGAACGCTATTCTCAAAGACTAAGAGCTCCTTCCAGCAGCTTCACAAACTCTGGCTATTGTGGAAATTAATTCTTTGACAGAAGTTTCTACAGAAACCAATGTTCCCTTCCAAATACCCAATAGATTTTGACTTGTGTGAACCGTGAATTACAGTCTGGTAAAATACACCAATGAGAAGAAATGTGACCATTAATGGATAAAATGAACCCAGGTTTCAACTACCACCCTATCCTGCGAGGACAATGCCGTGTGACAGTGTGGAAAGTAAATGAATCACTGATCTGGCGTCCAGATCATCGAATCATAGATGCACAGGAAGGGCCATTCGGCTAATTTGGTCAGAGTCATTTAGAAAGAGCTGTCTAATTTATTGTCACATGTGTAGCATTTTCTTGTAAACCTGCAAATTATTCCACTGCAAGCATTTGTTTAATTGTCTTTAAAAAATCCTCAGGAATCTGATTTCATCACTCTTTCAGGTCGTGCTTTCCAGATCTTAACAAGCCTCTGTGTGAAATACTGTCTCTTCATGAGCCCTCGAGTTTTTCTGCCGGTTCGAAAGAAGGCCTCCGTCCCCAGGCGCAGTGCTGGAAGCCCAGAGAAGAGGTAGGTGAGGCGGGGTCACCAGAGCAAGTCCGTAAGGCCCCGGTGGAAGAGTAAGGCGGTGTTCTGGTGGTGCAGGAGGAGGGAGGTGCCGGGGAATGAACTGGTTCCTGGTGGAGGTGCTCTGAGGGCCACAAAATACCCACGAACGAGGCAGCGCCCCACCCCATCCGCAAGGCCACAGGGTGAGTGCTTCGTTTTACAAGGTGTCCACTCCATGTGGTGGAGGACCTCGCTGCTGGCAAGATACCAGCGGCAGTGGAATGGTCCCATTCTTCTTTTGGGCCTCCTTATCTCGAGAGACAATGGATACGCGCCTGGAGGTGGTCAGTGGTTTGTGAAGCAGCGCCTGGAGTGGCTATAAAGGCCAATTCTGGAGTGACAGGCTCTTCCACAGGTGCTGCAGAGAAATTTGTTTGTTGGGGCTGTTGCACAGTTGGCTCTCCCCTTGCGCCTCTGTCTTTTTTCCTGCCAACTACTAAGTCTCTTCGACTCGCCACAATTTAGCCCTGTCTTTATGGCTGCCCGCCAGCTCTGGCGAATGCTGGCAACTGACTCCCACGACTTGTGATCAATGTCACACGATTTCATGTCGCGTTTGCAGACGTCTTTATAACGGAGACATGGACGGCCGGTGGGTCTGATACCAGTGGCGAGCTCGCTGTACAATGTGTCTTTGGGGATCCTGCCATCTTCCATGCGGCTCACATGGCCAAGCCATCTCAAGCGCTGCTGACTCAGTAGTGTGTATAAGCTGGGGGTGTTGGCCGCTTCAAGGACTTCTGTGTTGGAGATATAGTCCTGCCACCTGATGCCAAGTATTCTCCGAAGGCAGCGAAGATGGAATGAATTGAGACGTCGCTCTTGGCTGGCATACGTTGTCCAGGCCATGGTCCCATAATTATCCCATAATAGGCCACTTAAGATACTCAATGTGTCACTGGGCCAGAAGGCTGTTGTCGGTCTATCCTGCCCCCGGGATCACTGGACGAGGGGGATGCACTGGGATCTCCATCCTGCCATATCCCCTGCCAGCCGCCGCTTTTCTCCTTGTCCCCTCCCCACCCCTCCTGGCTTCCAATCACGCCTCTGGGGGCCAGTAAAATCCTGGCCATGATCTGTGATGACAAACGTATTCATGAGAGGAAATAATTTCCGCATGCTGACTCCATCATAACCCCTCATTATTTTGGACTCTGTTAGATCTGGGATGGCGGGACTGACGCATGAGGAGAGATTGAGTCGGTTAGGATTATATTTTCTTGAGTTCGGAAGAGTGAGCCGGGGGTGGGGGGATGGGGTCTCTTTGAAGCCGACAAAATTCGAACAGGACTTGACAGGGTAGATGCAGGAAGGATGTTTCCGATGGTGGGGGAGTCCATAACCAGGTGTCATTGTCTAAGGATACAGGATAAACCTTTCTGGACCGAGATACGGAGAAATATCTTCACCCAGAGAATGCTGAGCCTGTGGAATTCGCTACCACAGAAAGCAGTTGAGGCCAAAATATTGTATGTTTTCAAGAAGGAGTGAGATACAGCTCTTGCATCCAAAGGGATCAAAGGGTATGGGGCGAAAGCGACAACAGGTTACTGAGTTGAATGATGAGCCATGATCAGAATGAATGGCACAGCAGGTTCGAAGGGCCGAATGGCCTACTCCTGCTTATCTTTTATATGTTTCTATCCCACTGAACTTTCTCTGCGCCAATAAGAAAAATCCAAACTCCTGCATTCTATCCATGTAAATGAATTCTCTCACCAGTGGTGACTTCTTGCTAATCCTCCTCTGTACCCTTTCCAGGGCCTTGAAATTCTTCCAAGATATTCGTGCCAGAATTGCACACAAGACGTCAGCTGAGTCATAACAATTGATTTGTAAAGGATTAGCCTGATGCCTTTTATGTTTGAATTCAATTACCCCATTTCCAAATCAATTATCCCATACACTTTTTCAATCAGCTTCTCCACTTGCCCTGCAATCCTCAAAGATGTGTGGACTTGCATTTCCCGGGTCCCTCTGCTCTTGCATCCCCTGAAAATGGTACCATTTATACTATACTGACATGATGTTTTCCCAATGAACTTCACTTCTGACTTGACCACAATAAGGTGCATCTACCGTTGATTTGCCCATTTCAGCAGACTGTCTACTCTGAAGTCTGCTATTATAATATTCACGATTTACTGCAGAGCCATGTTTTTCACCATCCACAAATGTAAAAATTATACATTCTAAACCGAAGTCTATGTAATTTGCATGTAGAAAGAAAAAAGCAGTAGTCTGAAAACCAACCCCCGGGCAACCGCCACCCTCGCCTGTCAGAAGAGCATCCATTCACCACTATTCTCTCCCTCCTATCACTGAGCCAATCGACTGCTCGAGCTGACATCGTTCCTTTAATAATATGCATTCCTATTGTCTGAATAAGTCTGTTATGAGGTACGTCGTCAACATTGGATGCCCACATACACAAAGCCCACTTCAGTCTCTTATTTGATAAAACAACTCAATCAGGTTAGTTGCACGCATTTGGCCTTCAACAAATCCGAGATGGTTTTCTCATCTTACCCCATGCTTCTGCAAGTGAGAATTAATTTTGTCCTTGATGAAGGCCTCTAGTAGATCTCTCAACCTTCACTATTGTTAGATAGATTAGCTTGTAGTCACAAGGCTTACCCTCTCTTCCCGTTTTGAAAGGAGTCGAGCATTTACCAAATTCAAGTCCACTGGCCCGAGTGCGATAAACAAGGAGGATTGAAACATTGTGGTCAGAGCTGATCTTATCTCCAACCCAGCTTCCTTTATCCACCTAGGATGCTTCCCATATGGAACAGGGGTGCTGTCGACATTTAGTGATAAACTGTTTAGCAACGCCTTCCCATCTATTTTATCCAATGCAAGATTTCTGCTTCCCTCTACTCCATTGCGACATTAATTTCAGCCTCTTCGTTTGTGGAGGTAGTTGCAAATTACTCATTCAGTACCTCAGTCATGCCCTCTGCCTCGACAGGGATATTTACTTGTTTCTCCATAATCGGATCCACCGTTCCTTTAGCTATCCCTTTTACTTTTGTATGTTTTACAAGATTTGTAGCTGCTAATCTTTTCTATGCTTTCCCTTTGTCCTTCTTGTATTCTTTTTCTATTTCTCCCTGTACACTATGCTATCTATCTGGTTTTAGATTATATTCTTGAATTGGAATTTGTAATGAATTTCTTCTTTCTCTTTTCCCTTAACTGACAATTCATTTTTCATCCAGAGAGTGCAGCATTTAATTCCCCATCTTCACGTCCAGTGTTGACTATTCCAATGCACGTCCTGGCCAACCTCCCTCTTTGCATCCTCAGTTAACCTGAGGACATCCAAACCTCTGCAGCCAACGTACAACTCACTCCAGGTCCCGTTCACCCATCACCGCTGCACTCCCATTAGCTTCTGGTTATTCACCTGAACAATATTGAAATTCTCAGGCTTATTTTCTAATCTCGCCATTACCTCTTCCCTCCCTATCTCTGTAATCTCTTTCAGCCCGATGAGATATTTGTGCTCCTTTAATTCCGGAATCTTTAGCATTCCCAAATTTAAATGCTCCAACGCTGGTGCACTTGTTTTCATCTACCAAGATCCTAAAATCTGGACTTTCCTCCATAAACCTCTGCCTCACTATTTGTTTTTTCTCCTTTAAGATGCTGCTTAAAACTTACCACCTTGACCAGGCATTTGGTCATCCGCCATCATATCTGTCAATGCTTCTCGCTATCAAGTTGTGTTTGATAATATGACTTGGATATTTTAAATATGTAAGGACACCTCATAAATAAGAAATTGCAGATCTTGTTTTCCACCTTCTCCATGACTTTGGTCTGTCCCAGACTATATTACTGGAATTGAAGGTTAAACCATTTTTATGTTTTTATGAACTTCCCTGACAGAATAACTCCATAATCTACTGCTCACTTTTGGGGGGTGTATAATAAACACTAAACGATTTAACACCTCACTTTCTGAATGGATTAATGAATAGATTCACTTGTCGAACCCCCCAGTATATTGTTTTTCTGTTGTAAACATACCCACTTCTGTCCTTATGGAGGAAATGCCATTGATGAAACAGCTGAAGATGGTTGGGCCGACGACACTACCCTGAGGAGCCCCTGCACAGATGCCTTGAGACTGAGATGATTGACCTCCAACACCCACAACCCTCTTCCTTTGTGCGAGGTATGATTCCCACAAGTGGAGATGTTTCCTTCTGACTCCCATTGCCTGCAGTTAATCCCAGTTTAGGCCTTTCCCAATAATGGTTCATCGTGGAGCGACGCGTACATTTTAAATGCACTTCTCCGAGGCAGAAAGGCGAATGTGAGATCCATAAACACTCCAGTCGATTCCTGATGCGAGTCCGTCACCATCCCTCCAGTGATCTATTCCAGTTACACCTCAGTTGGATGGACAATTACATTTGGATAGATCTGGAGAGGCAACATGTCAGTTCACACATTACAACAGAAGTTTATTTAAAATATAAACTATCGTGGTAACTATATGTAACAATGAAATAGTCCTTCATTCCTCATAAATACTGGGATTGATATTCAATGGGCAGAATTCTATCTGTTTCTGGTGCGACTGAAAGGTGCAGCTTGATATTAGTGAGAGGACCGAGAGCCGTGCTGTCACCACATGTTTTCCATGGAACTGCAACGAATTGCTATAAATAGTTGAAGCTGCACTCTGCAGGCAAGTGGGAAGTATTGTACCAGCTCCTGACTTGTGCTTTGCCGATGGTGAAATGTCTTTGTGGAGCCAGTAGATGAGTTGTTGTCTGTAGTATACCGAGCATTTGACCTACTCCTGTAGCCACTGTATTTAAATGCCTGGTCTTGTCAAGTGTCTGGTCAATGGTAAACCCCAGGATGATCATGTTGTGGTATTCGACGATGGTAACGTCGTTTTATTTCGAGAAGAGGTGGTTGGGCTCTGTCCTGTTGGACAAGGTAATTGACTGGCATGTGTGTGGTGTGAATGTCACTGACCACGTATCAGCCCAGGCCTGTATCAGAAGGACATCTTACTTGATATGTAACGGGCATTATAAAACAAACAGAATTATTCTTCTCCAGTTAGAAGTGTGTTTTAGCTCTTTGCCACCATGGCTGATAGGGCCTTTGAACCTTTCCATTCCAGTTGCACTATCATTCCTTCCATCCTTCCTTAACCACAATGAAGTTGCCCTTACCCTCAACTTTCAATCCACCAGCCTCTACTTTCAATGAACTATCCTCCATCACTTCTGCCAACTTCACCACAATGCTACCACCAGACATCCTCCTCTTTTTTTCAGCATTCTGAAGTTACAGCTTGACCCACTCTTCCATCACTCGAAACACCCACTACTCTTCCAATGACACCTTCCCATGCAAATGTTGGAGATGCATTACCTGCCCTTTCACCTCCTCTCTTTCCACTGTCAGGCCCACACACAGTGATTTACTTGTACTTTACTTTATTTCATCAAAAGTGTTCACTCTTAACAAGTGGCCTCGACACCGTGGAGATGAAGCATACATTCTGCAATGGCTTTGCTGAGCAGTCATTAAGTTCCTTAGCTTCCGTTCACTTGCCATTATAATTCCCTGTCCCACTCCCAGCTGACCCCTCTGTACTCAGCCACCTGCACTGTTTCAATTTTCCTGATCAACATCAACTTCAAAAATAAAATCACGTGGGAACTACTGCACCCATTTGTTTTTGACAGCAGGTTCTGGAAATGATTCTTCTCTTCATTTAATCATTCTTGCCTTCCACCCCATCACAGTTTCTCTCTTTATCTCCTTCCTCCGTTCCCCCATTCCCAGCCTCTGTGCTTACTGAATCACTGTTACAGCACAACATTTTCCAGTTCTGAAGAAAATTCTCAGCGGGGAAGGTTAAGTCTCGTTCCCTTTCTCAAAATGTTGCCCCGCCGAACTAAGTATTTCCAACATCTTCTGTTCATATTTTAGATTTCCAGCATCTGCCGTATTTTGACTTTTTAAGCAAGATGATATCATGGGGAAATGGGGTAAGGTTGCAATTGAATGTAAAGACATACACATAATAGATCAATACGTTTGGAGAGGCTGAGAAAAGAGAATATGATGGGATCAGGAAAGTAATCTCCTTAGGCACACTCTTGGTCCAATATTGCCTTGATACCGAGGGCAGTCACCTCGATTACTATTACCACAATTACCAGCTATACAACAATCACTGCTTGCTGTATTTGCCCACTGCAGAACAGCAGAGTGTATCTGAGCCATTCCTCTCAAAACTGCTGCACTCCATATAAGGACTGCGCAGCTTTTTCGGGAAATCTGCCAAATATTTGAGGAAATGTGTTCACTCATTGAGACTGTGAAAAACGCAGATCACACAGAGACACTGACTGGTCATCATAAGTTGTGAATTTTCACCATCGTTGAACTATACAGGGAGGGATGTGATATGTTCCCTCAAAAACGGAGTCTGTTTTCTGGAAGGTGATGACTTGGAGTCAAGAAAGGCTTTCCAATACCGAAATATGTGAAAAGCAGCTCACAGTCTGCAGAGCCTCAGAACAGTCACTGTGTGTTTTTCTGTTCAACTGAGAGGAAGCACCTGGCGTTGTGGTGATTTCAGTGCTTCTGTTTTTCTTGCCTGCTGCTCTGTAATATCAATACTGCAGCAGGATGTTTCAGCTTGGAATTTGAACTTCCGTTGCTAAAATGCAGAAGGACAATGTATCGGGGGATGTCTGGGCAACATCATTAATTCACTGGAAATATTTGACAGCTTAGTGTCTGCAAATAAACGTATCTCTAATCACAAAGAGTACATAATTACTGTAATCTGTGTACAATTTCCAAATGAATAACACACAATATCAACAGGTCACGATAAATCACTCTGAGTCCAATTCAATCAGCAAAGACAGATACACCAACGCATCAATTCTCGCTGTGGTTTTAATTTAAAATAGAAGACGCCATGAGAGGTTAAGGCTGTTTCCTGTATAGGTTAATGAAGCAGGACTACTGTTAAGAATCAAATACAATTAGGAGGATTGAGCCTGTGTTAATGTAAAGCGTTAACTCTCTGTGATCCGATCACCGAATATGCAGCCTGTGTCAATGTCAGTGGTTAACTTGCTGTGATTCAATTCAAAGAGGGGATCTGAAGGTAGACAATTGCTTCAATAAACTGTCCACTGTACCTCAATAAATAAAAATTAATGTCAGCCTGATTTCTCTGGGAGTGAATGTATATCTGGGTAATAAAAAGAGTCTGAAGAACTAAAACAGATCAATAAATGAACACAGCTGAGCTGCCACTGTAAAGTTATCACAGGTAGAAAACCTTCAAATGATTAATTCCCCGGTCGCACATAGAATGAAACAAAAACTCTCCCTAAATGGACATTGAATAAAAGAATATCACAAACTGTATTATAAATCTAGACAGAAATGATTTGAAACCAGGTAATGCGCCCCAAAACACTGCCACACACTCATTGGTTTCTGCAGCTGTATCCAGTCTTTCGCAATCTGATAGACTTGTCCCCCTGAGGTGTGTTTTGCAGAGATCACAGACTGAAAATTTCAGAATGAGACATGGATGTTGACAGCAACCGGCTGTCAGGGAAACCTGAAGCATACGCACTGAATGGTGGGGATTGAAGATATTTGGGTCAATCTCTTGTATCTGTGAGGAGCTGTGGGGCGGCACAGTGGCGCAGTGGTTAGCACCGCAGACTCACAGCTCCAGCGACCCGGGTTCAATTCTGGGTACTGCCTGTGTGGAGTTTGCAAGTTCTCCCTGTGTCTGCGTGGGTTTTCTCCGGGTGCTCCGGTTTCCTCCCACAAGCCAAAAAACTTGCAGGTTGGTAGGTAAATTGGCCATTATAAATTGCCACTAGTATAGGTAGGTGGTCGGGAAATATAGGGACAGGTGGGGATGTGGTAGGAATATGGGATTAGTGTAGGATTAGTATAAATGGGTGGTTGATGGTTGGCACAGACTCGGTGGCCCGAAGGGCCTGTTTCAGTGCTGTATCACTAAACTAAAAACTAAAAATCCTGTAAACAGTGGCACTTACACATAAACATACTGAACATGGTCACACTAACCAGGGAAATTGCAGTAAGCACTGATACTCAGCAAATAACCCATATAAATTATGTTACACATGCAAGATCTCCTCAGAATTTCTCAAATACTTCAGAGAATGCAGTATGAAAGCAGAAATGTGAGGATCTCTTTGCCAACACTGTCATTGTCTGGGATCCCTGTTAATAATGTAACACTCAGGCAGCCCAATAAACACTGACCTTAAATCAGAAAGTGCTGGAAATGTTCAGCAGATCTGACAGCATCTGTGGAGTCAGAGTTAGCATTTCTGGTCTGTGACCTCTTGTTAGAAGTGGAAAAGGTTAGCAATGTAATAGTTTTTTTTTCAAAGTGGAAAGAAGGCGGCAAGAAGAGATAAAATTAATATGTGTGAAAGAACAGAGGGCAGGAGAGATTTTTTAAATTACGATTCATTTATGGGGAGTGGGCGTCCCTGGTTAGACCAGCATTTATTGACCATCCTTGATTGTATTTGAGATGGTGTGAGTTACCTTCTTTAACTGCTGCAGGCCATGGGGTGCAGGTACACCCACAGTGCTGCAAGGAATTGTGTGCCAGAGTTTTAATCCAGCGACAATGAAGGAACGACGGTATTGTTTTAAGTTCGGATGGTGAGTGGCTTGGAGGGGAATTTTAAGGTGCTGGTGTTCAAGTACATCTGCTGCCCTTGTTCTTCTAGGTAGTAAGGGTGGCGGCTTTGGTATGTACTTGGTGTGTTGCCGCAGTATACCTTGTTCTTGTGCATCCACTGTGTGTTGGTTGTGAAGGGAGTGAATGTTGAAGGTGATGAATGGGGTGCCGATCAAACGGGCTGCTTTTCTGGATGGTGTCGAACTTCTTGTGTGTTGTTGGAACAGCACCCATCCAGGCAAGTGGAGATTATTCCATCATACTCCTGACATGTGCCTTGTAGATGGTGGACAGGCACTGGGGAGACAGGGTATGAGTTACTCGAGACAGAATTCCTAACATCTGACCTACGCTTGTAGCCACAGTGTTTACCTGGCTGGTCCAGTTCAGTTTCTGGTCAACGGTCACCCACTAGATATTGATAGTTGGGGATTCAACAATTCTAATACCAGTGAACGTCAAGGGGAGATGGTGAGATTACCTCTTGTTTGAGATGGTCACTGACTAGCACTTGTCTGCTGCGAATGTTACTTGCAACTTATTAGCACAAGGCTTGATGTTCTCCATGTCTTGCTGCATATGAGCACAAGCTGCTTTAGTATATTCTGATTCACAAATGGTGTTGAACATTGTACAATCAGCAGCGCGCATCCCACTTTCGACCTTATAATGGAGGGAAGGTTATTGATGAAGCAGCTGAATATGGTTGTGCCGAGCACACTGCCCTGATGTCTTGTGGCTGAGATAATTGACCTCCAACAACAACAACCAACTTCCTTTTTGCTAGGTACTACTCCAACAAGTGGAGAGCTTTCCCTCTGATGCCCTTTGATTCCAGTTTTTCTCGGGCCTCTTAATGCCATGCTCAGTCATATGTTACCATGATGTCAAGAGCAGTCACGCTCCCCTCACTTCTAGCGTTGTGCTCTTGAGCCCATGTTTGGACCAAGGCTGTAATGAGGTCAAGAGCTGAATGCCAGTGAGCAGGTTATTGCTGAAGAAGAGCTGCTTGAAAGCACGGTTGATCACCCCTCCCATCACGTTGCTGATGATCGAGAGTAGACCGATAAGGCAGTAATTGGCCAGGTTAGATTTGTCCTGTTTTTTGTGGACAGGCCATACCTGTGCAATTTCCCACATTTCCAGGTAGAGGTCAGTGTTATAGCCGTACTGGAACAGCCTGGCTCAGCGTATGGTTAGCTCTGGAACACAAGTTATCAGTACTATTGCCGGAATATTGTCAGGGCACAGAGCATTTGCAGTGTCCGGTGGAATGAATAAGATTGGCTGAAGACTGACATCTGTGATGCTGGGGACCTCAGCAGGAGGTCGAGATGGATCATCCACTCTGCACTTCTGGCTGAAGATGAATGTAAATATTGCAGCCTTGTCTTTTGCACTGATGTGCTGGGCTCCACGATTAGTCAGGATGTGGATATTTGTGGAACTTCTTCCTCCTGTTGGTTGATCATTTGTCCACCACCATTCGTGACTGGATGCGGCAGGACTGAAGATCTGTTTCAGTGTTATTGGGCCTGCACTCAGCCAGGCAAGTGAGTGGGGAAAGTATAATGAAATATTTTTCAACTGTGAGCTTCTGAGTTTAAGAGAGTACACAAAGATTGTGGGACGGGAGAGGAGGAGTTTTATGTGAACTATGGGAAAATGGAGTTCATCGACCAAAGGACTTACTTGTTTTCTCTACAAGTTATTTTATCTGGTGTGTCATGTGGCTGGAAGCCTTGCCTGATTCAACAGGCTGAACTTTTCAAGCCTTTTGGAGATGGTCTGGGAGTCAGGACGGCTGGCAATACTGGTGGGGAAGACATCGATCTGGGAGCTGATCTGTGTGTTGTGGAAATGTATAACACTGTCGATCACATATTGCTTCCACTGTTGGGTATGCAAGTAGTCCTGTGTTGTAACTTCACCAGGCTGACACCTCATTTTTAGGTATGTTTGGTGCTGCTCCTGGTAAGCCTTCCTCCACTCTTATTGTACCAGGGTTGATCCCACGGCTTGATGGTAATGGTAGAGTGGGGGATATGCCGTGCCATGAAGTTACACATTGTGGCTGAATATAATTCTGCTGTTGCTTCTGTTGCCTATGGCACAAAGCGTCTCGTGGATACCCAGTTTTGAGTTGCTAGATCTGTTTGCAATCTATGCCATTTAGCATGGTGGCAGTGCCACACACTACAATGGTGAGTATACCTCAATGTAAAGACAGGACCTTGGCTCCAGAGGGACTGTGCGGTGGTCAATCAGAGAGCCATAGAGTAATACAGCACAGAAACAGGCCCTTTGGCCCAACGTGTCTGTGCTGGCCATCAAGCACCTAACTATTCTAATTCCATTTTCCAGTACTTGACCCGGATGCTATGGCGTTTCAAATGCTCATCTACATAATTCTTAAATGTCGTGAGGGCTCCTGCCTCTACCACATCTTCAGGCAGTTCGTTCCAGACTCCAAAGACCCTCTGGGTTCAAATTCTTTTCCTCAAATCCCTTCTAAACTCCCTGCCTCTTACGTTAAATCTATGCCCCCTGGTTATTGATCCCTCAGCTGAAGGAATACGTTTCTTCCTATCTAACCTATTCGTGCCCTCAGATTATTGTATACTTCAATCACGTCCCCCCTCAGCCTTCTCTGCTCTATGGAAAACAACCCTAGCCTTTTCAGTCTCTCTTCATATCTGAAATACTCTAGCACAGGCAATATCCTGGTGACTCCCCTCTGCAATCTCTCCAGTACTATTACATCCTTCAAATAAGGTGGAGGCTAGAACTGTACACAGCACCCTAACTGTGGCCTAACTTATATTTTATACAGCTCCATCATAACCTCCCTGCTCTTATATTCTATGCTTCGGCTAAAAAAGGCAAGTATCCCATGTGCCTTCCTAACCACCTTATCTACCTTTGCTGCTGCCTTCAATGATCTATGGACAAGTACACCAAGGTCCCTCTGACCCTCTATTTCCTAGGGTCCTCCCATCCATTGTATATTTACTTGCCTTGTTAGCCCTCCTATGCATCACCTTTTCAGGGTTAAACTCCATTTTCCACTGCTCCGCCCATCTCACCAGCACATCTATATCGGCCTGTAATCAAAGGCTTTCCTCCTTCACTTTTTACAATATCATCAATTTTAGTGCCATCTGCAAGCTTACTAATCATACTTCCTATATTCACGTCTGAATCATTAATGTACACTACAAACAGCAAGGGTCCCAGCACAGATCCCTGCGGTACAACACTGATCACACGTCTGCACCCCCAAAAACGAACCCTCGGCCATCAGCTTCTACCTCCTGCCACGAAGCCAAATTTGGATCCAATTTGCCAAATTACCCTGGATCCCATGGGCTCTTACCTTCTTAACCAATCTCCCATGCGGGGCCTTAGCAAAAGCGTTACTGAAGTTCATGTAGACTACAGAATCCACTTTACCCTCATCTACACATCTATTCACCTCCTCGAAAAATTTCAATCAAGTTTGTTAGACAGGATCTTCCCCTGACAAAGCCATGCCGATTATCGCTGATTAACCACTGCCTCTCCAAGTGAAGATTAATCCTGACCCTCAGAATGTTTTTCCCAATAGTTTCCATACCACTGATGCAATTATCTGTTAGATCCCTGCTCCCCTTCTTGAATAATGGTACCACATTCCGTGGCCTCCAGTCCTCTGGTAACTCTCCTGTTTCCAGAGAGGATTTTAAAATTTGTGTCAGGGCCCCTGCTATCTCCTCTCTTGCTTTATATAACAGCCTGGGATGCATCTCGTCTGGGCCTGGGGATTTATCCACGTTAAATCCCACTAAAACAGCTAATACTTCCTCCGTTTCAATGCTAATTTGTACAAGTATATCACAATCCCCCTGCCTGATCTCTATGCCTACATCCTCCTTCTCCATCGTCAAAGCAGATAAAAACTAATCACTTAAAACCGTACCTGTGTCCTCCGGCTCGACACACAGATTGACACTTTGGTCCCTAATGGGCCCTACTCTTTCCCTAGTTATCCTCTCGCCCTTAATATACTTATGAAACGCCTTGAGCCTTTCCTTTCCCTGCACATTCTGCAGGCTCGAGGGGCAGAATAGCCTACTCCTGCTCCTATTTTCTATGTTTCTATTCTCCTCTACGGCCTCCACTGTTTTCAGCGCTCGAAATAGGCCATTAACCCTCCTTTTTCCTGATCCGATCCTCGAGATCCTTTGACATGCAGAGTTCCCTGGCCTTGTTAGACCTACCCTTCACCTTTACGGGTACATGCTGGCTCTGAACTCTCACTATTTCCGAAGAAGGGTCACTGACCCGAAACGTTAACTCTGCTTCTCTTTCCACAGATGCTGCCAGACCTGCTGAGTGAATCCAGCATTTCTTGTTTTTGTCTCACTATTTCCTCCTTGAATGACTCCCAATGGCCTGATGTAGACTTTCCTTCAAGTAGGTGCTCCCATTCCACTTTAGCCAGATCCTGTTTTTCATATTGATATTGGCCTTCCCCCAATTCAGTACTTTCATTTCCGGTCCCTCCTGGTCCTTTTCCATCGCTACCTTAAATCTTACAGATTTATGACCACTAAGCACGAAATGCTGCCCCACTGATACTTCTAGTACTTGTCCAGCTTCATTCCCTTGGATTAGGTCCAGGACTGCCCTCTGTCTTGTCGGACGTTCTATGTACTGGCTCAAAAAACTGTCCTATATGCATTTTAAGAAATCCACCCCCATTCAGCCTTTTGCATAAAGAATATCCCAGTTAATATTGGGGGCACATGAACTCCCCTACTATAGCCCTATCAGTGTTACACCTGCCTGAGATTTGCCTACGTATCTGCTCCACTATCTCTCACTGACTGTTTGGAGGCCTGTAGTACACTGCCAGCCAAGTAATTGCCCCTTTTTTTGTTTTGAAGTTCTACCCATATGCCCTCATTTGAGGATCCCTCTGAGATATCATCCTTCCTTACTGCAGTAATTGACCTACTTGATCAACAGTGCAATGCCACCTCCTCTTTTACCCCCTCGTCTGTCTCGCCTGAAGATTCTATATCCTTGAATACTGAGCTGCCAGTCCTACCATTCCCACAAATGTGTTTCTGTGATAGCATTAATATCAGAATCCCGTGTGCTAATTAATGCCCTCAAATCATTTGCCTGGCTAGTAAGACACCTCGCATTAAAAAAATAGATGCAATCCATCCTTGCATTATTCGCTCGTGCCTTAACAGGTTTGTATTTGCTCTGCCTTCCAAACTGACTTAGATTTTCTTATTTATTTGACTGCATCATCCCGACTGTACCACCAGTCATATACCATTGCGCTGCCAAATTAGTTTAACCCCCAACAGCAACTCCACCCAACCCCAACCACCCCAACAGCACTATCAAATCTACGAGCAAGGATGTTGATAAAACACACACACAGGCACACACACACCGATCAGACCCCAGGCACTGAGCGAGACAGATGTACAACGACATACACGGACTGACAAAGAGAATCACACACACGCACACACACACCGACCAGACCCCAGTATCTGAGCCAGACAGATATACAAACAAGCATACACAAACAGAGATACACACACACACACAAACACACGGAGGGATGGGAACCTTTGCAAAGAGTCAGAGGAGGGACGATCAAAGACAAGGACAAAAGACAGTAAGGGGAATAGGAAAAGTGAAAGGCAGAGAAATCAAGGGCCAGAATCAAACATGGCCGCAGTGAAAAGTCGTGGGAAGGGGCCAACTAATGTGTTAAAAACAAGCCTTAAGGCTGCGTGCCTTTACACGTGGAGCATTCACAATAAAGTGGATGAATTAATCGTGCAAATAGATATAAACGAGTACGATACAGTCGGGATTATGGAGACATGGCTGCAAGGTGATCAAGGATGGGAAATGAACATCCTGGGCTATTCTGTATTTTGGAAGGACAGATAAAAAGCAAAAGGCATTGGAGTTTCATTGTTGGTTAAAGAGGTTTTTAATGCAATAATCAGGAAGGTTATTAGCTCTGACGATATGGAATATGTATGGGTAGAGCTGAGAAGCGCTGAAGGGCAGAAATGGTTGGTGGGGGTTGCATATAAATCCCCAAACTGTAGTGGTGATGTTCGGAATGGCTTTAAACAGGGAATTAGAGACGCATGCAATACAGCAACATTTGTATTTTCGGGTGTCTTTAATCAGCCTATAGATTGGGCAAATCAAATTAGTCACAATACCGTAGAGGAAGAATTCTTGGAGTATATGCGGGGTGGTTCTCTGGACCAATGCGTTGAGGAACCAACTGGAGAAGAGGTCATCCTAGACAGGGTAATGGGTAACGAGACCCCATGGGGAAGAACGACCATAATATGATAGAATTCTTCATCAAGATGGGGAGGTACATAGTTGATTCTGAGACGAGGGCCCTGAATCTTAGTAAAGGAAACTATGATGGTATAAGGCGCAAATTGTCCATGATGGACTGGGAAACGTTAGTTAAAGGGACGACGGTGGAAAAGCAATGGCAAACATTCAAAGTGTGCATCGATGGACTGCAACAATTGTTTATTTCTGTCTGGTGCAAAAGTAAAGCGGGAAAGGTAGCCAATCCATGACTTACAAGGGAAATTAGAGAAAGAATTAGATCCAAGGAAGGTGCATATAAATTCGCTAGAAAAACAAACAACAAACCTTAGGATTGGGAGCAGTTTAGAATTAAGCAAAGGAGGACCAAGGGATTGATTAAGAAGGGGAACATAGAGTATGAGAACAAGCTTGTGGGGAACATAAAAACTGACTGTAAAGGTTAGTGAAGACACATGTAGGTCCCTTACGGTCAGAAACAGGTAATTTATTATGGGGAACACAGAGATGGCTGACCAACTAATTGTATGCTTTGGTTCTGTCTTCACAAAGGAGGACACAAATATCATCCCCGAAATGTTGGGGAACACAGGGCTTAGTGAGAGATGGGAACTGAAGGAAATCAGCATCAGAAGAGAAATGGTGATGGGAAATTGGTGGGATTGAAGGCTGATAAATTCCCAGGGCCTGCTGGTCTGAATCCCAGAGTACTTAAGGAAGTGCCCTAGAAATGGCGCATGCATTGGTGGTCATCTTCCAAGATTGGATAGACGCTGGAAAAGTTCCTAAAGATTGGACGGTAACTAATGTAACCCCACTATTTCAAAAGGGAGGTAAAGAGAAAGCAGGGTATTCTAGACCAGTCAGCCTGACGTCGGTAGTGGGGAAAATTCTAGATTCCATTATTGAGGATTGTATAGCAGAACACTTGGAGAACAGTGGTCGAAACGGCCAGAGTCAGCATGGATTCACGAAAGGGAAATCATTCTAGACAAATCTACTAGAATCCTTCGAGGATGTAACTATTAGAGATGATCAGGGGGAACCAGTGGATGTGGTTTATTTGGACTTTCAGAAGGCATTTCAAAATGTCCCACATAAAAGATAAGCTTGTAAAATTAAAACGCATGGGATTGGGAGTACTTTATAGCGATGGATAGAAAATTGGTTGGCAGACAGGAAAAAAAGAAGTCGGGATAAATGCGTCTTTTTCCGAATGGCAGGCAGTGACTCGTGGGGTACCACAGGGATCGGTGCTTGGACCCCAGCTATTCACAATACATATTTATGATTTAGATGATGGAACTAAATGCAATATCTCCAAATTTGCAGATGACACAAAACTGGGTGAGAGGATGAGTTGTGAGGAGGAAGCAGCGAGGCTTCACGTTGATTTGGACAAGTTGAGTGAGTGGGAAAATGCATGGCAGATGCAGTATAATGGGGATAAATGCGAGGTTATCCAGTTTGGCAGCAAACACAGGAAGGCAGATTATTATCTGAACGGCTAAAAACTGAGAGAGGGGAATATGAACTGAGTCCTGTGTGTTCTCATACATCCGTCGCTGAAGGTTAGCATGCAGGTCCAACAGGTGGTAACAACTCAATGGGATGTTGGCCTTCATAGCGAGAGGAATCGAGTACAGGGGCAGGGATGTCTTGCTGCAATTATACAGTGCCTTGGTGAGGACGCACCTGGAATATTGGGTGCAGTTTTGGTCTCCTTATCTGAGGAAGGATGTTCTTGCTATCGAGGGAGTGCAGCGAAGGTTTACCAGATTGATTCCTGGGATGGCAGGACTGACGTATGAGAGGAGATTAAGTGGGTTAAGATTATATTCGCTGGAGTTCAGAAGAGTGAGGAGGAGCTCATAGAAACCTATAAATTTCTAACAGGGCTTGACAGGGCAGTTGTAGGAAGGATGTTACCGATGGTGGGGGAGTCCAGAACCAGGGGTCATTGTGGAAGGATAGGGGGTTAACCTTTCAGGACTGAGGTGAGGAGAAATTTCTTTACCCAGAGAGTGGTGAGCCTGTGGAATTCGCTACCACAGAAAGCAGTTGAGGCCAAAACATTTTATGTTTTCAAGAAGGCGTTAGATGTAGCTCTTGAGTTTAAGGGGATCAAAGGATATGGGGCGAAAGCGGGAACAGGTTACTCAGTTGGGTGATCAGCCATGATCATAATGAATGGCGGAGCACGCTCGAAGGGTCGAATGGCCGACTCCTGCTCCTACACACATACACACAGCGATCACACCACAAGCACTGAGCCAGACAGATATACACACACACACATGCACTGATCAGACTCCAGGCACTGAGCTGGAGCGATATACAAACACACACTCGCAAAGAGACAGACAGACACAAACACACACATACCGATCAGTACACAGGTACTGAAACGGACAGATGTACACGCACTCACAAAGAGAGACTGACAGGCACACATACACAAAAACACACGTGCACTCAAACACAGATCAGACCACAAGCACTGAGCCAGACAGATATACATGCACGCACAAACACACACACACAATCACTGATCAGAACCCAAGCACTGAGCCAGACCGATGAGCAAGCACATACAGTCAAACACAGGCACACACCACTCACTCACAAATGCACACCGATCCGATCCCAGGCACTGAGCCAGACAGATATTCAAACACACAGATACAGGCACACACAAACACACACACACACACAGATCAGACACCAGGCACTGAGCCCGACCGATATACAAACACACACACACACACACACACACACACACACATAGACAGACAGACAAATACTCACCATACACACACCAGTCAGACCACAGGCACTGAGCCAGACAGATATGGAAACACATACATATAAACAGAGACACACATATACACAATCGCGCACACACACTTTTCAGAGCCCAGGCACTGCGCCAGATAGATATACAACCACATAAACACAGACAGACAGAGAGAGAGAGAGAGAGACACACACACCCACACACACAATAACACCAATCAGAAACCAGACTGTGAGCCAGACAGATATACAAAGAAGTACACACACATGCACATGTACATACACACAAACATACACACACACCCGTCAGAACCCAGGCACCAAGCCTGACAGATCTACAAAGGCAAACACACACAAGTGCACACAGATGCAAACACAAACTCATACACACACCGATCAGACCCTTGGCACTGAGCCAGACAGATATACAAATACAGACACGCGCCACACACACACACCACACACACACACACACACACACAGACACACACACACACCAATCAGAACGCAGTCTGTGAGCCAGACAGACATACAACGACACACACACACGCATACACATACATACACACACACACACATGCACAAAGATACCGATCACACCCCAGGCATTGATTCGGACAGATATACAAACACAGCGACACAAACAGAGACAGACAGACTCACACACAAACACACACACACACACACACCGATCACAACCCAGGCACCAAGCCAGACAGATCTACACAGACAAATACAGACAGACGCCACACACACACCACACACACCGATCAGAACCCAGGCACCGAGCCAGGCAAATATACAAACACACACACACACAAACAAACATACACCAACTCACACAGGCCAGATTTGATTGAAGCCCAACCTGCTGCTGTTGAGGCACTGGTTTCCACAATCACGTCCAGACTCGAAAAGTAGAGAGGCAGCATTGACAGATTTAGTGGTTCGAATGGAGAGGAGCTTTGGTCGGATCACTGCTGTCCTTTAGTTTTCTCTCATGCAGATCAGTGAGTTATAATGTACAGCCCCATGGGAGCAGACCGGTGCTACGGGAGCTGCAGGTGGTGTCCCCTTTCAAGAGGGAAGTGCTTCTGCGCCCTTGACAGACCCTCGTTCGATGCCCATGCAGGCAACACCAAGTTAGTCGAGATGCACCAACCAGAAGTCAGTCCCACTCTCGGTCGCACTGCCGAAAATTCTGGTTGTAAATATCTGCAGTGCCATTTTTATTATTGCAGTAAGCGTCCACCACACTGAGATCAAAGGGGCAGATCTAGAATTAGAAAACACACAGCCTTCAGGAAAACACTATTCGGTGGCCCATGAATGAATATTAATTTGAGTGCAATTTGTGAACATAATATTAGTTAAACGTTTATCCGTGTCAATTTATGCAGTTTGTTTTGTTAATAACATTAGTTCCTTCACAGTGTGTGGGCATGTGAATGCCTCATGCAGGGATATTCTCTGTCCAGGTGCAGTGGAGATCTGAGCTAAATGTAAGAGAAGAATGATGTTCGTGGATCTCTGGGTGCAGGGGTGGGAGGAAGGGGTGTGGGTACCATTTGAATACATCCGATGTTTAATCACTTGTTCTCAGACCTCTCATGTTACTCGCTGCTTCACCGTGCCATGCCAGGCACAACATGGTCAGCTTTCGGCGTGGTCTCCAATTCTGCCTGCACGATGACATTGCAGTGACTGGCACGACAGAGTCATCTCTCAGTCTGGGCTCCAGGTCTGGCTGCTGATACAGCGCAGTGGGAGGGAAATATACAATATTTGTCAAAGAGGAGAAGTGCTTTTGTCATCCCCCAATTTGATGCCCCTGTCTCACTGCAGTTACTGTCCCCCTCCCACCATCTCCATCTGCTGGTGTCGCTGTCTCACTGCAGTTACTGTCTCCCTTCTCACTATCTCCATCTGCTGGTGTCCCTGTCTCACTGCAGTTACTGTCCCCTCTCACCATCTCCATCGATAACTCTGCCACACTCTCGTTGGTTTCTGCAGGTGTATCCGGTCCTTTCTCAATCTGATAGACTCCTCCCCCTGAGGTGTGTTTTGCAGATATCACAGACTGACAATTTCACTATGAGACATGGGTGATGACAGCAACCAGTTGTCAGAGAACCTTGAAGCACACGCACAGAATGGTGCAGGTTTAAGATACTTGGGTCAATTCCTTGTGTCTGCGAGGAACTGATCAATCCTGTAAACAGTGGCACTTTCACACGAACATACTGAAAATTGTAATACTCACCAAGGAACTTGCAGTAAGCACTGATACTCAGCAAATAACTTATATAAATTATGTTACACATGCAAGATCTCCTCAGAATTTCGCTTATGGGGATGTCGTATGAAAATAGCGATCTGAGGATCTGTCTGCCAACACTGTCATTTTTTGGGATCACTATTAATAATCTGACACTTGGGCAAACCAATAAACACTGACCTTAAATCAGAAAGTGTGGGAAATACTCAACAGATCTGACAACATCTGAGGAGACAAATTTAGCATTTCAGGTCTGTGAACTTTCAGCAGGACAGGGAAAGATGAGAAATGTCATTGTTTATTTTTTGGAAGTGAAAAAAGGGGTCAAGAAGAAATAAAGTTAAGATGTGCGATAGGACGTCGGGCAGGAGAGATTATTTTTTTATCATTATTCATTTATGGGGAATGGGCGCCCTGACGAGACCAGCATTTATTGACCATCCTTGATTGCTTTTGAGATGGTGTGAGTTGCCTTCTTTAACTGCTGCAGTCCTGGGAGTGTAGGTACACCCATAATGCTGTAAGGAATTTTAACACAGCGACAGTGAAGGAACGATGGTACAGTTCCAATTCATGATGGCGTGTTGCTTGGAAGGGATTGTTTCAGGTGGTGGTGTTCATATGTATCTGCTGCCCTTGTTCTTCTAGGTAGTAGTGGTAGCGGCTTTGGTAGGTGCTATTCGAAGGAGATTTGGTGTGTTGCAACAGTGTTCCTTGTTCTTGATACACACGACTTGCACTGTGCGTCGGTGCTGGAGGGAATGAATGCGAAATATAGTGGCTGGGGTGCCAATCAAGCGGGCTGCTTTGTCCTGGATGGTTTCGAGATTCCTGTGTGTTGTTGGAGCTGCACCCATTCAGGCAAGTGAAGAGTATTCCATCATACTCCTCACATGTGCCTTGTAGATGTTGAACATGCATTTGGGAGACGGGAACTGAGGTACTAGCTGCAGAATTCCTAACCTCTGACTTGCGCCTGTAGCCAGAGTGTTTACCTGTTTGGTCCAGTTCACTTTCTGGTTAATGGTTACCCACTGGATATTGAAATTGGGGGTTCAACAATTCTAATTCCATTGAACATCAAGAGGAGATGGTTAAATTATCTCATATCTGAGATGGTCACTGACTGGCACTTGTGTGGTGCAAATAGTACATGCCACTTATTAACACAAGACTTGATGTTGTCAGGTCTTGCTGCATATGGGCACAGGCTGCTTCAGTATATTATCAGTCACAAATGTTGTTGAACATCAGCGAATATCCCCACTTCTGACCTTATAATGGATGGAAGTTCATTGATGAAGCAGCTGAAGATGGTTGAGCTGAACACACAGCCCTAAGGAACTCCTCATCGTGGGGCTGAGATGATTGACCTCTAACAACCACAACCAACTTTCTTTGTGCTCGGTAATACTCCAAACAGTGGAGATCTTTCCCTCTAATGCCCTTGGATTATAGCTTTTCTCGGGCTTCTTAATGTCATGCTCCGTCAAATGCTGATGTGATGTCAAAAGCTGTCACACTCCCCTCACATCAGAACTTCAACTCTTTTGCCCATGTTTGGACCTCGGCTGTGATCAGGTCAGGAGCTGAGTGGCCCTGGTGGGAACGAAATTAAGCGTCAGTGAACAGGTTGTTGCTGAACAAGTGTCGCTTGAGAATACTGACTCCCCCTACCACCCACCCCCCATCACTTTGCTGATGATCGAGAGTGGACTGATAAGGCGATAAGTGGACAGGTTTGATTTCACCTTTTTTTTGTGGACAGGACATACCTGGGCAATTTTCCACATTGCATGGTGGATGTCACTGTTGTTGGCGTACTGGAACAACTTAGTTCGGCGCATGGCTAGCTCTGGGAAATAAGTTAACACTACTATTGCCGGAATATTGTCAGGGCCCATAGCATTTGCAGTATTCGGTGCCTTCAGCTATTTCATGATACGTGGAGTGAATAAGATTGGCTGAAAACTGACATCTGTGATGTTGGCGGCCTCAGGAGGAGCCGAGATGAAACATTCACCCTGCACTTCTGGCTGAAGATAGATGTCAATATTGCAGCCTTTTCTTTTGCAGTAATGTACTGGGCTCCCCTATTAGTGAGGATGTGGATCTTTGTGGGAACTCTTCCTCCTGTTACTTGTTCATTTGTCCACCACCATTCGCGGCTGAATGCGACAGGACTGCAGATCTGTTTGTGTTATTGGACCTGCACTCATCCAGGCAAGTGAGAGGGGACAGTATGAAGAATGATTTTTCTTTTAACTGTTAGCTTGTCGGTGTAAGAGAGTAAGAAAAGTTTGTGGGAGGGAGGAGGAGGCGTTTTATATGAACTGTGGGAAAAATGGAGCTCATCGACCAAAGGGCTTACCTGTTTTCTCTACAAGTCCCTTGTGTGTCATGTGGCTGGAACCCTTTCCTGATTCAATAGGCTGACTTTTTAAAGCCTTTTGGAGATGGCCTGTGAGTCAGGAGGGCTGGCAATACGGGTGGGGAAGGCATCGTGTTAGGAGCTGATCTGTTCATTGTGGAATTGTTTAGTTCTGTCTGTCGCACGCTGCTTCCACTGCTGGGCATGCGAGCAGTCCTGTGTTGCAGCTTCACCAGGCGGACACCTCATATTTTGGTATGTTTGGTACTGCTCCTGGGAAACCCTGCTACACTCTCATTGAACCAGGGTTGATCCCACGGCTCGATGATAATGGCAGAGTTAGATATATGCCGTGCCATGAAGTTACACATTGTGGTCGAATATAATTCTGCTGTTACTGATGGCCCAAAGCGCCTCATGGACACCCAGCTTGGAGTTGCTCGATCGGTTTTGCTATCCTTTTAGCATGGTGGCAGTGCCACACAACACAATGGTGAGTATACATCAATGTAAAGACAGGACTTCGTCTCCACAATGACTGTGTAGTGGTCACTCCTACCAATACTGCTATTGACAGATTCATCTGCATCAGGTAGATTGGTAAAAACAAGGTCAAGTAGGTTTTTCCCTCTTGTTGGTCCCCTCAGCAGCTGCCACAGACGCAGTCTCGATGTTGTGCCCTTTAGGACTCAGCCAGCTTGGTCAGCAGTGGTACTACCTAGCCACTCTTGCTGATGGGCATTGAAGTCTCCCACCCAGAGTACATATTATGCCCTTGCTGCGCTAAGCGTTTCTTCCAATTGGTATTCAATATGGATAAGCACTGATTCTTCAGCCAAGGCGTGGGGGAGGGGGCATGCAGGCGAGGTGACAATCAGCGGGAGGTTTCCTTGTCCATGTTTGATCTGATGCAATGAGACCTCATGGAGTCCAGAGTCAATGTTGAGGGCTTCCAAGGCAACTGCATCCTGACTGTATACCGCTACGCCACCAGAGTCGGTGGACATGTATTCACAGTGTGACAGGACATATCTGGGGATGATGATGGTGGTGTCTGCGACATTGTCCGTTATGTATGATTCCATAAGTATGACCAAGTCAGGTTGTTGCTTGCATAGCCTGTGGGACATCCCTTCCAATTTTGGCACATGCCCCCAGATGATACGAAGGAGGATTTTGCAGAGTCGACAGGGCTGTGTTTCCAGAGCCGAGGTCAATGTTGGATGGTTCTTCTGGATTCATTCCATTCCTTAGGATTGTTAGTGCTTTGATACAACTGGGTGGCTTGCTGGACTAGCTCAGAGGACATTTTATGAGTCAACCACATTGCTGTGGGTCTGGATTTTCCTGTCGGTCAGACCGGGTAAGGAAAGCAGATTTCCTTTCGTAAAGGACTTGAGTGAACCAGATGGATTTTTTTCAACAATCGACAATCGGTTCACGGTCACCATTACAATAACTTTTAATTCCATTTGTGTGAAATAACAGAGATAACACGGAATAAAAGGAAAAGCGAGTGCTAAGAGTTGTAGTAGAAAGACATAGTATTACTCCAGAGAGGGTATTAATTGCAGTGCAATGATAAGCTCTGTCCAAAAGCAAAAGCACGCCAAACTGACACATGGTTAAAAATAAAATGAAATCAAATAAAAAAAACTAATGACAGTCATGAACTGAGATCATTGAACTCGATGTTGAGTCCAGAAGGCTGTCGATTGGACGTCCAATCGCTCTACACCTCCATCCCCCACCAGGATGGTTTGAGGGCTCTCCGCTTCTTCCTGGAACAGAGGCCCAACCAGTCCCCATCCACCAACACCCTCCTCCGCCTGGCTGAACTTGTTCTCACATTGAACAACGTCTCCTTCAACTCCATGCATTTCCTTCAAGTAAAAGGTGTCGCTATGGGTACCCGCATGGGTCCTAGATATACCTGTCTTTTTGTGGGATATGTCGAGCATTCTTTGTTCCAGTCCTGCTCAGGCCCCCTCCCCCAACTCTTTTTCCGGTACATTGATGACTGTATCGGTGCCGTTTCCTGCTCCCGCCCCGAACTAGAAAACTTTATCAACTTTGCTTCCAATTTCCACCCTTCTCTCACCTTTACATGGTCCATCTCTGACACTTCCCTTCCCTTCCTCGACTTCTCTGTCTCCATCTCTGGGGATAGGTTGTCTACCAATATCCATTATAAGCCCACTGACTCCCACAGCTACCTCGACTACACTTCTTCACACCCTACCTCCTGTAAGGACTCCATTCCATTCTCCCAGTTTCTCCGTCTCCGACGCATCTTCTCTGATGATGCTACCTTCCATGACGGTGCTTCTGATAGGACCTCCTTTTTCCTCAACCGAGGATTTCCCCCCACTGTGGTTGACAGGGCCCTCAACCGTGTCCGACCCATTCCCCGCACCTCTACCCTCACCCCTTCCCCTCCCTCCCAGAACCGTGACAGAGTTCCCCTTGTCCTCACTTTTCATCCCACCAGCCTCCATATCCAAAGGATCATCCTCCGCCATTTTCGCCACCTCCAGCGTGATGCCACTACCAGTCGCATCTTCCCCTCCCTTCCCCTGTCAGCATTCCGAAGGGATCGTTCCCTCCGCGACACCCTGGTCCACTCCTCCATTACCCCCACCACCTCGTCCCCGTCCCAGGGCACCTTCCCTTGCAATCGCAGGAGGTGTAATACCTGCCCATTTACCTCCTCTCTCCTCACTATCCCAGGCCCCAAACACTCCTTTCAGGTGAAGCAGCGATTTACTTGTACTTCTTTCAATGTAGTATACTGTATTCGCTGCTCACAGTGTGGTCTCCTCTACATTGGGAGACCAAGCGCAGACTGGGTGACCGCTTTGCGGAACATTTCCGCTCAGTCCGCAAGCAGGACCCTGAGCTTCCGGTTGCTTGCCATTTCAACACTCCCCCCTGCTCTCATGCTCACATCTCTGTCCTGGGATTGCTGCAGTGTTCCAGTGAACATCAACGCAAGCTCGAGGAACAGCATCTCATCTACCGATTAGGCACACTACAGCCTGCCGGACTGAACATTGAGTTCAATAATTTCAGAGCATGACAGCCCCCCACTTTACTTTCATTTTTAGTCATTTTTAGTTATTTTTTCTTCCTTTTTTTTTGCATTCCTTTTTACATTTTTTACAATCTTTTTTTGCATTTATTTCATTTCATCTTAGTTTGTTCAGTTTGCTTACCCACTGTTTTTTTCAGGTTGTTTTTCTTCAGGTTTGCACTTGCTGATGTTCAGTATTCAGTATATTCACACCTAATCTGTACTAATGCTTTGTCTTTCAACACACCATTAACATATTGTTTGCCTTTGCTCCGTAATCTTTTGGTCAGCTATGTGGCCTGGTCCAATCTGCACCGTCTCCTTTGTTATCTCTTGCCCAACCCCCACCTCACTTGTTTATAATCTGTGACTTTTCTAATATTTGTCAGTTCCGAAGAAGGGTCACTGACCCGAAACGTTAACTCTGCTTCTCTTTCCACAGATGCTGCCAGACCTGCTGAGTGAATCCAGCATTTCTTGTTTTTGTTTCAGATTTCCAGCATCCGCAGTATTTTGCTTTTATACCAGCATCAGCGAGTCTGATACAGTACACCCAAAACTGCAAGATGTATCCTAATTTCAAAAGACAGTATATGGTCGTTTGACTATACACATTGAAGCTCGAAGATCATACTCTTTCAAACCAATCTTCTCAGAGGTTGATCCATTCTCTCCCTCCCTATCGAGCGGCTGATACACGGCTGTCCCTGAATTGCTACTCTCTTGGACGTTTTGCGAGAATAAGATTACAATGAAAGTCTGATTCATAGCAAAGAAATTTAATTGGGCCTTATGAAAAATGACATTCATTACAGCCACTAAACAAACATGTTCAGCGAAAGACTTTCATCTGAACACTATATATATATGTATATATATATATATATATATATATATATATATATATATATATATAGACCACAGAACACAAAAGCCCGAGTGTATCAAACCTGTGTCCTCAGTACCTTGCTCTGCGGCAGCGAGGCCTGGACAACGGATGTCAGCCAAGAGCGATGTTTCAATTCATTCCATCTTCGCTGCCTCCAGAGAATCCTTGGCATTAGGTGGCAGGACCGTATCTGCAACACAGAAGTCCTCGAGGTGGCCAACATCCCCACCAACTAATGGTTCAAGGACCACAGGACACAGATTGAAGGCTTTGGGCAAGAGATACAGGTGAAATATTATTCAGAACATTTTTATGCAGCGGGTGGTAATGATCTGGATTCTGCTGCCCACAAGGGTGGTGAAAGCAGAGACAACCAATGATTTCAAATCGAAATTGTACAGTAACGTGACGGAAATAAACTTCCAGGGCTATGGGGATTGAGTGGGGGAGTGGGAATGACTGTATAGCTCCGTGAAGAAACAGCATGGATACGATGAGCCGATATATCATCTTTAAACTGCTTCACTCTCTATCCTACTTTCAATACACTCCTTAAAACGTTCCTCTTTGATCAAGTTTTTGGTCATTTGTTCTAATCTCTCCTTTGGACATTTGATCAAAATATCCCCTGTCTTAGTGCCATCTTTTCTTTGATAATGCTCCTGTGAAGTGCCGTTGGACAATGTGCTACCTTAAAGCTACGGTATAAATACAAGCTGGTGTAATGTGCGATGGCTGCTCCGAACTTGTCTTCTGTTGAAGCCTGTAATTCCACTGAATTCCAATTTTGCATGTGTTAGTCGTTCCCCGCTACCCTGCCCAAATATCTGTTCTTCACATGCGAGTCTTCGAACTGAGTGGTTGCCGGCTGTTCAACTATGTAGGCATTGATTGCCAATTTTGCATCTGAAGCCCACGCATGCCCTCTTATTGTGTTGCAAGGCTTGTATCGCAAGGTGTGTTTCCTCAGTGTCGAAGGTTGTGGGGTCAATATGAGGGTATCTCATTTGGGTTAGTGTCTACACCATTACAGCCACATCACCAGTACCCAGGTACCCCACGTCTGCCACCCACTTCTCCTCTTAGAACACTGTACTTCTGCTGGGGGTATAGCGACGTTCGGGGGGTGGTTCGTTTAGTAGTGGTGGTTGGGTGCTGGATGCTAATGCAACTTACTTTGTTCTTAAAAGTCATCAACCTGCTTCTTTGGGAGGTAACTGGCACCCACTTGAAGGCCTGGATAGCTCACTTTTCACAGTGTTGTGGTCTTCTGTGCTAACCTTCTGAGCTAGCGACGCAGCACAGGGAGTTCACACCTGCAGTTCTGGCCCTCTTGGCATCATATGCCTTGAAAAGTGCAGAAAGAGGTTTAACTCCATTGTGAGCAAACGGTTCATTTCCAGAGTTGGTGTAACTGGAACGCTCCAGCAAGTTCACCACAATTAGAGCCCAACTCTTGGCGATCGTATTTACGAGAGGGAATGGTAAGAGCACTGTGCAGGTACACGCCTGGTTGCGTTTTTAATCTCGTCACGATTCACTGTGCGGCTTACCCCCGGGCCCTGACTTTAATCTTGCGACCATTCACTGTGTGGCTTTCCCTCGGTCCAGTGTTTAAACTTGACACGAATCTCTGTGCAGGAACCCCTGGGCCTCGTGTTTAAACTTGTGACTATTCACTGTGCAGGATTCCCCCGGGCTCTGTGTTTAAACATGACACGAATCACTGTGCAGAATCCCCCGGGCCCCGTGTTTAAGCTTGACAAGAATCACTGTGCAGGATCCCCCGGGCGCTGTGTTTATACTTGATACGAATCACTGTGCAGTATCCGCTGGGCCCTTTGTTTAAACTCATAACTCTTCACTGTGCAGGATTCCCCGGCCCTAAATTTAAACATATGACTACTAACTTTGCAGGTTGCCCAGGGCCCTTTGTTTAAACTGTGGCTATTCACTGTGCAGACTCCCCGTCTCTGTGTTTTAACTTGACATAAATCACTGTGCAGGATCCCCCGGGCCTTCTTATTAAACATGTGACTATTCACTGTGCAGGATCCCCTGGGCCCTGTGTTTAAAGTTGACATGAATCACTGTGCATGTTCCCCGCCGGGCCCTGTGTTAAAACTTGACAAGAATCACTGTGCAGGATTCCTCCGTGGCCCTGTGTTTAAACTTGACATGAATCACTGTGCTGGATTCCCCGGGCCTTGTGTTTAAACATGCCAGGAATCACTGTGCAGAAATCCCCTGTCCCCGTGTTTAAGCTTGACAAGAATCACTGTGTTGGATCCCCCGGGCGCTGTGTTTAAACTTGATACGAATCACTGTGCAGGATCCACCGGGCGCTATGTTTAAACATGTGACTATTCACTGTGCTGGATCCCCCGGGCCCTCTGTTTAAACTCGTAACTCTTCACTGTGCAGGATTCCCCGGGCCCTAAATTTAAACATATGACTACTAACTTTGCAGGTTGCCAGGGCCCTTTGTTTAAACTGTGACTATTCACTGTGCAGGCTTCCCGTCTCTGTGTTTTAACTTGACATGAATCACTGTGCAGGATCTCCTGGGCCCTGTGTTTAAAGCTTTACACGAATCACTGTGAATGCTCACCCCCACCACCCACCGCCCCACCCCCGGGCCCTGTGTTTAAACTTGACAGGAATCACTGTGCAGGATCCCCCGGGCCCTGTGTTTAAACTCGTGACTCTTCTCTGTGCAGGATCCCCCCCCCCGGGCCCGGTGTTTAAACTTGACAGCAATCACATGTGCAGGATTCCCCGGGCCCTGTGTTTAAACATATGACTGCTAACTTTGCAGGTTCCCCAGGGCCCTGTGTTTAAACTGCGACTATTCACTGTGCAGGCTCCCCGGGCTCTGTGTTTAAACTTGACATAAATCACTGTGCAGGATCCCCCGGGCCCTCTGTTGAAACATGTGACTATTCACTGTGAAGGATCGTCCCGGGCCCTGTATTTCGAATTGTGACTATTCACTGTGCAGGTTCCACCTGGGCCCTGTGTTGAAATTTGACACGAATCAGTGTGCAGGATCCCCCCGGGCCATGTGCTTAATATTGTGAATATTCACTGTTCGGATTCCCCTTGGCCCTATTTTTAAACTTGTGACTATTCATTGTGTATGTTCCCCTGGGCCCTGTCTCTAAATTTGGGACTATTCACCGTGCAGGTTCCCCTGGGCCATGTGTTTAAAAATGTGACTATTCGCTGTGCACGTTCCTCCCGAAACCTCAGTTTAAACTTGTGACTATTCACTGTTCAGGTTCACTTCTGCTTTGTTTTTTACACTTGTGGGTTTTTATTGTGCAGGTTTCCTCATCACGCACTGTGATTAAACTTGTGACAATTCACTCCGACGGATCCCCCGAGCCCTTTGTTTAAACTTGCGACTATTCACAGTGTAGAATCCTGACAGGCCCTGTATTTAATATTGCGATTGTTCACTGTGCATGACCACCCTGGGCCATGTGTTTTGATAATGTAAATATTCACAGTGCAGGTTTCCCTGGGCACCGTGTTTCAACGTCTGACAACTCACTCTGGAGGTTCCCCTGGGTCCTATGTTCAAACTTTTGATTATTCACATTCCAGGTTCCCTCTGGCCCTGTGTTTAATCTTCTGACTATTCACTGCGCTGGTTCCACCCGGGCCCTCTGTTTAATCTGAAGTAGTGAGTCGAGATAAACGGGGCATTTTCAGATTGGCAGGCTGTAACCAGTGGAGTGTCGCAATGATCATTGCTGCTGCTCCAGCTATTTACCATCTATATTCGGGACTTAGACAAAGAAAGTGAGTGCAATATTTCTAGATTTGCTGACGAAACAAAGCTAGGTACAAATGCATACTGTGAGGCTGAGACAAAAAAGATGTAGGCAGTTTAAGTGAATGGGTAACAAGGTGGAAGCTGAAAAATAATAGGGATCTGTGAGGTTATTCACCTCGTTCGCAAAATAGCAAAGCACTTTTTAAAGTGTGTGTTCTGACGGCACTTCTACATTTTTGTTAAAATGTTTTGGGGACTCGTGTATGTTGCAATTGTAGCATTGTATTATTTGTGGAAATTGAAAATGATTCTATGGATTTACTTTTCATTTTCCTATTTGAAAACAACCTTTACTGGAAGCCACCTGTCTTCAGATAAATACCCAGCAGAGGCTTTGTGACTTGGGGGAGATTTTGTCCAGAGAACTGACAGGTCAGGATTTCTGGGGATCTGGAGCTGTACCATTGAGATATTGCTTTTGGTTTCGCTTCAGACGGTGTTTTCGGGATGTTACGTGTTTTGAAGGCAGCTGGAGAAAACCAGCCAAGCAAGCAGTCACAATAAGCACCCTGTTCCATGTCTTTGAGATGTACTTTGAAGCGAATGTAAGAGATCCATAAATTGACGTTGCATTCCGACTGAAAGGCCTGCCAGAAACCCCTGCTGTCATATTTCTCTTGGAAAGCCTATCAGACTGATCTTCAACGTCGACTGGAAAGATACCTTCTAGAAATGTCCTTCTGACGGTGAGGGAGGGAAAGAGACGGGTAAGGAGGAAAGAGAGGATGGCTGAGGGACCGAGAGACACACACAGTAAGGGAGAGGGTGAAGAATAAAATGTCTCAAAGAGAAAGGATGGGCTCGAGGGACCGTGCAACCCCTTCCTCTCTTCCTCAGGGCTTTTTAATATTACACCCTGAACTAAACAAGGTTATGATGATAATGTTTAGCAAATGAAATGGAATTAATTAACAATAGTTTCTCCTTTAAAATGATCATTATTAATTCACAATTTTACTTGTGTGAATTTGGGCTTGACAGATATTTGGTGTTTATTAACATCGCTGAATAAATAAATATTGGAAGATTCAATTTCACTTTGTTTCCATCCTTGTTCAAACACCTCCTGACTCACTCGAAGGTTTAAACCAAAGGAGCAGTTCTGGTGGTGCAGGGTCCCTTTAAGAGATTGGGACTGACCCTCTCCATGTTGCCTCCTCCCCCCACCCCACTCGGTGTCACAGCGCTGGGTCACGGGTTACAGACTGTCAGTCTCGATGACTGACCCATGACCCCCTTACCCCAAAGACAAGAAAAGGAAAGCAAAAATTATCTTGCTCCCTGTGAAATCAAATTGACAATAAATTGAAACCCCGAGCGTGAAATATAAAAGGCGAAAAGAGAGATTTTGATGTTTGTTAAAAAATTTTGTACACAGAGGGAGGTGTTTGTGTTTATCTGTCCAAGTTGGTCAATGTGAATATATGTGTCTCTGTGTGGGTTCGTTCTCTCTCTCTCTCTCTCTCTCTCTCTCTCTCTCTCTCTCTCTCTCTTGGTCAGTGGGAATGGCTGTGTCTGGCTGTGGATTTCTATGTGTGTGTGTGTTTATCTGGACATGTCAGTCTGCCTCTGTGTATTTGACTGTCTTTCTGTCTGTATGTGGGTTTGTCTGTGTGTGGGATAGGACACCGAAGGAGACTCTTTCATTCAATGGTGACTTTATGTGTGGAACTGAGGAACAGAAAACGATCTGAACCTGGAAGAGGTTTTGTGTATAGACCTCCTTGTCGCAGTTCTGAGGTGTCAGATTGTATAAATGCACAAATTAGGCAAGTGTGTAACAAAGGCAAAGTCGTATTAATGTGGGATTTTAACTTACACAAAGATTGGGAGAGGCAGACTAGCATCTCAGAAAGGTAGTGAATTTTGGGAATGTGTCTGGGATAGTTTCCGACAGCCATGTGTCCTCGATGTAACAAGGGGAGAGGCAATATTAGATTTAGTTATGAGTAAGGAGCCAAATTTAATTATCAGCCCAACAGGTGTGAATATTTATCAATTAGTGGTCACAACATGATTGAAATCAAGGTATCGTTTGAAAGTGAAATGCACGAATCAGCTGCGAGAATTTTAGACTTGGGGAAGGCTGACTTTCCCAGGATTAGACAGAGACTTTCCACAGTAAACTGGGAAGATCTCTTCATGGGTCAAACAACTGAATAACAGTGGAAAATATTGAAAGAAACATTTCACGCAATACAGAGCGAGTATATACCCCTGAGATGAAAAAGCTCCACTTCACAGAAAAAACAGCCATGAACAACCAAAGAGATTAGGGACAGTACAAACGTAAAAGCAAGGACTTACAAAAATGCAAAACACAACACAGATTTGGCCGAATTGGATAAATACAAAGATCAGCAAAGGGTCACAAAGCAGCTTAAAGGAGTAACTGAAAGAGATTATGAAATGAAACTTTCAAAAGACATCGAAATCAATAAGAAGAAATTTTATAGTTACATAAGGGGAAAGCGGGTGGTCAAGAGCAATGCAGGCCCACTAAAAGCTGAAAATTGAGATATTGTCATTGATAATGGGGAAATGGCAGACATGTTGAACAATTACTTTGCCCCAGTATTTACAGTTGAAAAGGAGGATAACTTACCGGCAATCCCGAAAAATTAATAGCCGATAGGTGCCAGGGATTTAATACAATTAACGTTCAGTAAAACATCAGTAACAATGAAATTAATGCAACTAAACAGTGAGAAATCTCCAGATACTGATGGTTTCCATGCGATGGTGTTAAAGGAAGTAGGTGAGCACGTTGTAGATACCTTAACTATAGTCTTTCAGAGTTACCTAGATTCAGGAGTGGTCCCTCTGGGCTGGAAAGTTGTACATATCACTCCATTTTTGAAGAAGAGTGAAAGGGGGAACCAAGGAAATTACAGATGAGTTAGCGTGACATCTGTGGTGGGCAAGTTGCTGGAGTCGATAATCAAGGATACCGTGACTGAACACCGAGAAAAAATTCAGTTAATCAGGGACAGCCAACGTGGATTCATGACGGGAGGTCATGCCTGACAAATCTCATTGATACTTTTTTTTAAAGAGGTGACTAAGGTACTGGACAGGTGAATGTCGATGGATGTTATTTTTATGGACTTTCCAGAAGGCATTTGATAAAGTCCCACATAAGAGACTGTAAATTAAGGTAGACACCCAGGGAGTTGAGGGCAAATTATTGACATGGTTAGGAAGTTGGTTGAGTCGTCGGTGACAGAGAGTGGGGTTAATGGGTAAGTATTCGCATTGGCAGGATGTAACTAGTGGTGTCCAACAGGGATCTGTGTTGGGGTTTCAATTATTCACATTATTCATTAACGACTTGGATGATGGCATCGTAAGTCATATATTCAAATTTGCTGATGATGCGAAGTTAGGCGGCATTGTAGAAAGTCTAGATGATCGCATAAAGTTACAAGGAGATATAGACAGACGAGGTGAATGGAAAAAAAACAGTGGCAGATGGATGTCAATGTGGGCAAGTGTGAGATTATCCATTTTGGACCAAAAATGTATCGAGCAGGGTACTTCTAAATGGAAAGAGGTTAAGTACAGTGGATGACCAAAGAGACTTGGGGGTTCAGGTGCATAGATCTTTAAAATGCCACAAGCAAGTGCAGAAATTATTCAAAAAGGCTAATGGAATGCCAGCCTTTATATCTAGAAGACTGGAGTATAAAGACACAGAGGTTATGATGCAGCTATACAAAACCATGGTTAGACCCCATTTGGAATACTGTGAGCAGTTCTGGGCACCACACCTGAGGAAGGATATATTGGCGTTAGAGGGAGTGAAATGTAGGTTTACTGGAATGACACCTGGACAACACGGGTTAAGCTACGAGGAGAGATTGCACAAATTCGGCCTTTCCTCGCTCGAATTTAGAAGGTTGAGGGGTAATCTGATCGAAGTCTTCAAGATATTCACAGGAAAAGATAAGCTAGATAAAGATAAACTAATTCCACTGTTCGAAGATTCTAAAACGAGGGGACATAGTCTAAAAAGTAGGGCCAGTCCATTCAGGGGAGATGTTCGGAAGCCCTTCTTCACGCAAAGGGTGGTAGTGGTTTGGAACTCTCTCCCACAAACAGCGGTTGAATCCAGAACAGTTGTTAGCTTTAAATCTGAGATACATTTCTGTTAAGCAAAGATATTAAGGGATATGGGCAAAAGGCAGGTATATGGAGTTAGGCTGCGGATCAGCCATGATCTCATTGAAAGGTGAGACAGGCTCGAGGGGCTGAATGGCCTAATCCTGTTCCTCCCTTGCTGTGTTCCAATAATCTCTTAATAAAGATCTTTCATCTTTACAACTCCGACGAATATAGCGAAATATCCTGCACAAAATATAAACCAGTTGTATCATTATACTTGTCTGAACAAAAGTGCCTCTCACAAATGCTGCCTATGTTGGGTTTATATGGGCTGATGATGCAAAGGTTGGTGGGACAGAAAGCTGTGACGAGGGCACAAAGAGACTGCAAAGGAAGATTGAAAGGTGAAGTGAGTGGGCAAGATATTGGAAGCTGGAATATCATGTGGAGAAATGTGAGGTTCTTCACTTCGGCAGGAAGAATAGAAACACAGAACATTTTTCAAACGGTGAGAAACTGTTAAATGTTGGTGTCCAGGAAGGATATACTTGCCTTCGAGGCGAGGAGAGAGAGAGAGAGAGCGAGACATAGAGATGGGGTCAGGGAGAAGGCCAGTATTAAATGTCCCAAAGATACCATGCAGGGTGCATTATAAAACAAAATCTGACACCAAACACACATCAGGAGAGATTAAGGCTGATGACCAAAAGCTTGGTCAAAAAGGTTAGTTTTAAGGAATGTCTTTAAGCAGGAATGAGAGGCAGAGAGGCAGAGAGGTTGTGAAAAGTAATTCCCAATTGTTAACAGGCAGTGGCATTAATTCCTGATTATTGGTAAAGATTTGTTAGGAAAGGGTATTAATATTTACGGAGCCGAGAGAGCTTGATGTGGACAAGAAGCAAATCAGCAATGACCTGATTGAATGGGTGGGACATGTTCCAGGGGCCGAATGGCCTCCTTCTGTCTTCCGAAGGGTTTTATTAATATCACTGCCAATGCAATGTTGGTTTTCTGTTTGAAAAGTGCTGACAAGGTCGGGGTTCTCTCTGGTCTCCCCTAAACCCTCCTGCCAGCCTTGGAACGACTCATTGATTCATGTCTAAGGGAACCAGTCAAGGGTCCTGGTCTATATTTGCTGAGCCTTCCAGTCTCAATCAGTTTCTCGTCTATATTTGACTGCACATCACCCCTACTGTACCTCCACTCTGTATCCCATCCACCTGCCAAATTAGTTTAACCACTCCCACCCCCAAACGGCACTTGCAAAACTTCCAGCAAGGATGTTGGTCCCATTGCAGTTCAGGTGCAACCCATCTAACTTGCACAGGTCCCACCTTTGCCAGAAACAGACCCATTGTTCCAGAAAACAAACGCCCTTCCTCCTGCCATGCATTCATATGCTCGATCCTCTTCTTCCTATACTCACTAGCACGTGGCACTGGGAGTAATCCAGAGATTAGAACGTTTGCGGTCCTGCTTTTTAATTTGCTACTGAGCACCCTAAGTACTTATTGCATAACCTCATCCCTCTTTCTACTTATGTCGCTGGTAGCAATGTGTACCACAACCTCTGACTGTTCACCCTCCCCCTTCAGAATGTCTTGCAGCCGTTCCGTGAGATCCTTGGCCCGAGCGCCAGGCAAGCAACATACCATCCTGGCGTCACTTATGCGGACACATAAACGCGTGTCTGTACCCGTTACGATAGAATCCCCCATCACAATAGTTCCCCCACACTTTTTCCTACCCTGCTGTGCAGCTGAGCCACCGGTGGTGCCACTGACCTGGCTTTTGCCGCGTTCCCCAGAGAAGCTATCTCCCCCAACAGTATCCAAAGTGGAACATCTGTTAGAATTGGAAATGGACCAAGGGGACACCTGCATTATCTGCCTAGTTCTTCTGCTCTGCATGTGGGGTTCACCGAGTTCCCTTTCAACATGAGCAGTCTTTACCTGCAGTGTGACCACCTCCCTGTACGTGCTATGCACGATGATATCAACCTCGCAGATGCTCCACAGTGTCTCCAACTGCCTCTCAAATCCGAAACGCGGATTTTGAGTTGCTGCAGCTGGAGACACCTCCTGCACACGTGTTCACCCTGGACACTGTAAGTGTCCCTGACTTCCCAGATCGCTCAAGAGGAGCACTGCAGGTTGCCGAGCTGCCCTGCCATAACTTACCCTTAATTTATACCCTTAAATTACACACGAATTTGATTATTTACACAAAGGACCTTGGGTCCCTAAACAAAAACAACCTACTATATTAAAACAAAACTGTAGACCTTTCCCTTTTCCTTTACTTTCCAACCCAGCTACTTGGAGTTATTCTCTCAGAACAGTTACGCACCAATTCTTGAGCTTTGAAGGAACTTTATTATCGAAGACAATATTTAAAATGCTTACTTTTTGTTTCAACTATCGACATTCCATTTGATTCCAGGCCTTGCCATGTTTTGTTTTTCTATTCATTTGATTCCTCCAATAGTCATCGCTTTGTCTTTGTCTCAGCTGTTGTTGCACTTCTAAATCCCAGTGGTCATACTCAAATATTTTCTCTCCTATTTGCTTGATGTAAGTTAGGTTAAAACAGAAACTGGATTCTCTTATAACTCAAATGACTTTTTGCATGTTGCAAAAAAACAGTTGCCTATTTAAAGATAAATACAGCTCAACTGATTTTACCCCACGTTAACACATTTATATTGCAGATGGATGTTTAATTTGTGAATCCCAGGAAAAGTTACAAACCATTTACTAATCATGTTGCCATTCACAAAGTATGAAATTGACTAATTCCCTTCTTACTGAGTCCACTGATTAATTATTATGAGGATTAAGTAACGTTAGTCTTTTTAAAACACCATTCCAAGAACCTCCAATTCTCCACACAACACAAAATCTGCCTCCTCCTTCATCTCATTATTGTTGTTGCCCACTCTTTCTAATCTCTAGCTCATGCATCGTGTGATCTGCACAAAGTATGCATGTTCTTACCTTCTTAAATATCATAACCCCAAATGACTACTGATGATGAAGAATGTTATTATCTGTTAAGACGTCATTGACACTCCTCAGGTTGAAAACTGTCACCCCACCTACTGATCACCTCACTCGATGACAGTCATTATCCTTTCACAGGAGTGCTGTTAATTCCTAAACTATTATCATGCAAGCACATACAATTAAAACAACAGATAATGCTCGCTGTCTTATTATTTACCTCAGATACCCCTTCACTGTTGATAGGCATCATACTGATTTATTTTTCATCTAAGTTTCCCAAATTCAAATAATGGTGTCATCAGTTGATAATATCTTTCGTTTATTTATCTTAAAAAAAGGTTTTCCTCAATATTCAGCAACCACCTAGACAGTATTCCCACTAACCTTTTTGAAAATTATGTTGCAGATGAATTTATCAGAGACACTAATGTGTTCAGTTGTTATGCAAGCTGACTACTAATAGTTACAAAGACTTTCTCTGGAAAGATAACAAATAGAAACAGATGTATGAATGAATTAATGCCAATTCCTGACTTTTTAAAAAAGAAGGCCAAGCCTTCAGATCAAAATATTAACATGCTGTCTTAAATGTTGCAGAATTCTTAAGCTGCTGGAGTTGATTGATCTCTGTGACCATTTGGTCCACTGATTTAGAGAAACAATGAACACAAGGTCCATTCGGCTTGCAACCAGATGAGTTCCTTCTGTCCAGATATATGTGGTAATTTAGAAACAGTAATTATCACAAAATCCTAGGTGGATACAAAATTGACTTTGTGGCAGGAAACAAAAGGTAATTGTTGATGGGCGTCTTAATGACGGGAAGGCTATGTCCAGTGGTATTCCGGGGAGCTCAGAACTGGGTCCCCTGCTTTTTGTGGTATAACAATGATTTGGACGTAAATGTAGGGGGCATGATCAAGAAGTTTGCAGACCAGACGAAGATTGTCTTTTTTGGTAGATAGCAAGGGGGAGAGCTGAAGGATGCAGGAAGATATTGATGGTCTGCTCAGATGGGCACAAAAGTGACAAATGGTATTCCAGCCAGAGAAATGCGAGGTGGTGCATTTTAGGAGGTCAATCAATACAAAGGAGGACACGATAAATGAGAACATACTGAGAAGTGAGGGACCTTGGAGTCAATGTCCACAGATCCCTGAAGGTAGCAGCACAGGTCGATAAGGTGGTTGAGAAGGCATATGGAATCCTTTATTTTATTTGCTGCAGTATAGAATATGAGAGCAGGGGAGTTACGCTGGAACTGTATAACTCATTGGTTCGGTCACAACTTGAGTACTGTGTGCAGTTCTGGTCACCTCATTACATAAAGGATGTAATTGCACGATAGAAGGTCCATAGGAGATTTACGAGGATGTTGCCAGGACTGGAAAAATGCAGGCACGAGGAAAGATTGCACAGGTGTGGTTATTCTCCTTGGAGCAGAGAAGGCTGAGAGGAGATCTGATTGAAATGTACAAAATCTGAGGAGCCTGGATAGAGTGGAGGTGAAGGACTAATTCGCCTTATCAGAGAGGTCAGTGATGAGGGGGCAGAGCTTTAAACTGATTGCTAGAAAAATAGAGGGGAGATGAGGACAACATTTTTTCACCCAGAGGATGGTAGTGATCTGAACCTCACTGCCTGAAAGGGTAGCTGAGGCAGAGACTCTCTAATCATTGAAAAGGTGTCTGGATATGCACCTAAGCTCCCATAATTAGCAGGGCTATGAACCAAATGCTAGAAGGTGGGAGTGGAATAGGTGGATCCTTTTTCGGCTGGCTCAGCCAGGATGGGTCAAAGTGGCCTCTTTCTGTGCCTTCGACATTTTATGCTTCTATGATTCTATGGTTCTTGGAAGCTTCAAATACTAAATTATTCCTCTTCTCCATTGATATTCGTTCTATGCTTTTGACCAATCTTTTATATGGTAATTCAAATGGCATCTTATTTACAGGTCTTTCGGATCTATGTCTGGTTGTTCCCCTTTTTGTATTCCTTTCCTTGAATGAAAGCAGTTGGTCAGACTAATCAGAGCAAGATGTTACTCAACTTCACAACCAGTCATTTCGTTTTAGCCTTTTTCAACGTCTGGCCCCAAGTTGCACCATTATATGTTTTGGGGTTTTGAGGCTAAAACACTTTTAGTTAAAAATTCTCAGTTCTGAATTTTCAATTTATGACAATGGGATTCTCAGTTGTGCCTGACCGAGCATGTTACAAATAATGGCTAGTTATGAACCCAGTATAATTTATTAAGCAAGATGTTAGAAATTCTTAACAAAAATGCACTGACGACAACATGGACGTTTCTGATCCTTCAAGACCAGGATTCCTTGAATGTTGCCGGCACAGGCGATGCCTTTGTTCTCCTGTCACTGAATTGACATTACGTTGACCTGTGTTTCAGAATAATTACACAACAGACACCATTGTAAACTGTACCAGCAAAGACTCTGAGTTTCCATCTTTTGGGCTTCGGATTCCTTATTCTGATATCCTTTGAATTACCTCTTCCATTAGTTTACCGTGTGGTTCAACTGCCGTCACTGCACCTCTGTAATTACAGTGGAGTACGCTAAAAGCATGTCCGTCTCTTATTTACTAGCCTCCTGGAGGTAACATTTCATTGTGTGAACAAATAACACATCCTTGCAGATACAAAGCAGTTGGACAATCAATGTTTCATCTTCTTATCAACAATGCCAACTATCGTAAACAATTCACCTCAACATTCCCAGGGTGCCAAAGCAATTAAGAATAAATGTGCCTCGTGGAATATCAGGAAGCAATGTTGTTTTTAAATATAAATGTTTTCTTCTACAGATATATTTAATTGATCAAGTCAGTTAGCATACTTATTAAACTGCATGATTCTTGTTTAATGATAGGTGTCATATCCAGTTCAAGCTTCTTTTAGGGAGTTCCTTTAGGGAGCGCAATCACTCTCCTCCTGACTCCTTGACGAAGGTCATCTCTTTCCCTTTGCTCACTGCTCGTTATCTTTTTTGATTCCTGCTAATTTACTTCCCATCCTCTGGCTCTCGACCCCCTCTTCCCGTCACTAACAGCTCTAGTGTTTGTCTTTACTCCTGCAGGTCATTTTCTTCCGCAGCATATATGCAACATTTTCAAAGATATAATAAGAAGCATCATCTAAGAAATTACCATTGCGAAAAATATATAACACATACACCAACCACAGAATTATGAAGCTGCCAGATATGGTGAAGAGTAAAATCATAGACTTCCTCCTTCTGTCCATTTCAGAGTCACTGTGATTATCTTTCTTGCTCTGACCTCTCAGTCTCTGACGAACTCGACTGGTCACTAAAATGTGTCTGAACGTCAGAGCGTTCAGCAACAGAATTAAACTGAATGGTATTACTGGTGTTAAAGCTTTTTCAAACATTCTAAATCCAATCCATCGAGGGTCTGTAAAATAGCTTCGCTTATAAGAGCAGGACCATTCTACATTGTCGATTACCAGAAAAGGTTTAAATCTAAAGTAGACGGGAAAATTTTTTCGACAGAGCAGAATGCCAGTTGTTGATAGAACCACAGTCGCAGTTTTTCTGGTGCAATATTTCGATTTCAGCTTCTGGCAACAAATGGCGACAAATCGATCAAATGTGAAAGCGATGGCGAACCAAACCGAACAGTCGATGGCTGCACGCATCAAGACATAGTGAGAGCGACACACAAAGGTGAGATACAGGAAATTTAATGGGAAATAATAATCACTGATTCTCCGGAGTATGATCTCAGTGATAATGACCGGTAGATCCGCTGTTGACATGGCCACCAGGTAACGGGTGGTGCAGCTGGAGAGTCCGCAATTTCCCTTGGACAGGATCACAATTGAGATTAAATTAACTGTAAAGGAGAGAAGGGAAAAATGGCTGTAAATTACTGAAAAACATTCTCCGCTCCTCAACCCTGGCAGGAAGGATTTTAGCACCAAAACCGTGTGGATTTGGATCGGGTCAGATCGGGTCCATAATCCCAACCTGCCTCCAACCCCAGCACTTCCAGATTGAACAAATCCTGGACGGGCAGGTACAGCACACCACTCACCAGACGCTGGTAAACTAGTTAAATATAACAACGTGGAGCCCAAGAATGGGTAGACTGGAGAACTGCACCTGGTCTCCAACCACTCCCAGTGTCGGAACCCATCCCGGAATCGAATCACTCCCTGGGTTCGAAGAAATTCCTCCCTGATTCGAACCAGTCCCTCGGATCGGAGACACTCATATGTCTTGGACCACTCCCTCTGATGTATAAATGAGTTAAATTGAAAAGGGAATTTACTGAGTCGATGCAAATGTGATCACAGCACAGGCTTTCATTTCTACAGGAATATCGTCAGAAGAAAAGTGTTATAATAATGTATTAGAAAGGTGGTGATTGAACACGTGAATAATGTGTACTCATCTGGACTACACATGATAAAAAATATCCAGGGTAACCAGCAGGTGCACGTATTCTTCACAAAAATAATACCATAGCAGGGAGATTATAGTTATTGGGATATGTTGTGGCTCCATTAAGTCGATAAGAGAAGGATGATTGTTGAACTAATAGAGGCCTTTAAAATTAAAAAAAAGGTTTAGAGAGGGATAACGTGGACCTGATATTCTCACTTTGCTGGTGACCAGTTCTGCATTTCCTCAAAATAAGATGGTCATCAATAAATACGTGATGGAATTCAAGAGAGACCTATTTACTTGTCCTGCTGAGAACGTGGAATTGAGACCTCTTGGAGTAGTTGCAATGGAAGAAAAAATAAGAAGAAGTGAGGTTAGTGCGTGATGGAGACAGGATTGGACGGATATGCTGATAGGATTAGATGAACTGGAATGAAGAGAGGCTCGTGCAGAGCAGGAAGACTGTCCTAATCCAGTTGTACTGAATGCCCAGATTCTGTGTTGTAAAATCAACAAGTTGTCTATTAACATGTCATAGTCATCAGTGTTTTTCGTAATATTGAAGAGGATTATTTATTATTGCAGTGCACTTGTGAGCAAACGCTTCTCAGGACTGTGCTCGGGAAGGCTATTAACTTGCATCTGATGGTGCTGTCAACAACTCTAATTAGAATTAGAATAAGATGGGGACCCGCACTGAATACAATGACAGATACTCCAGGAAATACATGTTCCCTGGAGTTACATTGTCCACACCAGTTAGTCAGCCACAATCAGTACAATTCTAGAGTGTCAGAGACTCCCAGTTGCACATGATCGCTGAGGTCAGGTGCTCCACTCCAGTTAGTGCGCACACACAGTGCAATTCGACACTAACAGATCATTCCAGTAATCCTTCCCCTCTGAGATTTTCCTGCTTTGAGCTGTGATTCTACAGAACACAACATTCCACATAATTCAATAACTTCACAATGCAAAGTGTCTTGAGCTAGAAACAGTTGAGACAACAGATTAAAACTGCACAGCTAATTCAGGAAATTAATGCAATTATATTAATGAGTGTGTGTCTGTGTAACTGTAACCATTCGATCGCATGTAATAATATTATTCCCATGGTAATGGAAGAAACCAGCTCATACTCAGATTTACAAAACCTCATTGGTGATAGATACTTACCAGGAACGCCAGTTACAGCAAGAATGACATAGAATATGTTCCTGACCCATTGAATTGGTCGGTGCATTTTCTGCTTGGAGTGATCGGTCTGTTCGTGCTGCAGGTAATATCTCTGAAATAAATTCTGAGGTGACACATTCCCAGTGCATCAACGTTATACCCTCCCGGATCTCTTTGGGGATACACAGGTTGCAAAATTGTTCAAACAGTTTTTCTTAATCTTTGAACAAACAGATTACGACAGTTGTGCTAATTCCCTGTTGATGGAATATATTTTCCACTAAAATTGAATTGGACCCATCCCCATCCCCACCCCCAAGTCTGGACAAATCTGATCACAATAAGCAACTAATCATAACTGGAAGCTGTGTTAAACAGAAATAAAGGACGTCCGAGAAAAATCATGAGTCCCATCTGTGGATGTCATGTTGTTTTAGTGATGGCCTGCACTCTGCATGACTATTCAGAAATCAAATTCCTAACGTCGGAGAAGCCTGTAACGGATGTTCGTCTCTACTTTGGATGCTCTCTTTATCTGTGCAATTCCGTTCAACAATTCATATATTCAAACAAAAAGGAGTATGGAATGGTTGCAACGCAGCAGTTGGCCATTCTGTCTGTCTTGACAATGTCAGCTCTCTGCACGGGCAGCTCAGCTAATCTCACTCCTCCATCTCCTCCTCACTGACCTGCATTGTTTTTCTCTTCAGTTGTTCATTCAGCTCGCTTCTGATAGATGCTGTCTTCACCACTCTCTCAGGCGTTCATTTCATATCCTGAACACGTGCTTTGGAAACATACGCTTTCCCTCATGTCGCCATTGATTCTTTTGCCACTCCCTTAAACCTGTGTCCTTTGCTTTTCGCCAGGTTTGCCAATGAGAGCAGTTTCTCTCTATCTACTCTGTTTAAAGAACCCATGGTTTGGAACAACTCTATCAAACTCTCTCTCAATTTCCTCTTTAAGGAGAAAAACCTCGATTCTCTAATCTGTCGGCATAAAACATCTGTCACCCCTGGAATTTTCACTTGAACATTTTCTACACCTGCTGTTAAGCCTCAAAGTGTGGTGCCTCGAACTGGACACAATGGCAGGATTTTCAATATTGTTCTCTCCCTCACACGGTCCGAGCTACTCCGTTTCCCTTTTCAACCTCTTTATCCGATGCATCGATCATTGTGGCGGTGTCAAACCCTTGTTCAGATCGAGCTCCAAAATTTAATGAAATTTGCATTGAAATATCTGTACCTCTCTCGCCTGAAAACGGTCCATCTGTGACTCATACTTCTCTTCCACGAATTCCCTCCCTCCATTTAAGTGTACAGACTCTGCATCAATATTTACTATGATCCACCAACTTCCACAGTTATCTTGACCACACTTCCTCAAACTCCACTTTGCATAAATAATAACTTCCATTCTCTTAGTTTCCTCATCGCCTTTTGTTTGTTTCAACGATTACATTTTCCATACCAGTGCTTCTGTAGTCTTTTCATTTCACATTAACCGTGCATTCCTCACATTAGTTTTGCAGAGGCCTCAGCTTTATCTGTTCCATCACCCGAGTGACTGTCCTCACATCCTTCCCTACCTTCCAGAACCATGATATTAATTCACTTATTCTCACTTTCCATTCCAACCGCCTCCACCTTCAACAAATCATCCTCCTCCATTTCCACCGTGTCCAACTAAAATCGCGAACAAAATATCTGTATTCACTCTTCCGTCACATCAAAGATGAGGTTTGCTTGCCCGCAGCTCCTTTCTATGCAAGTGCAAGAGATGCAACAGATTTCCTCTCACCTAAGGTCATTAGAAATAAAAGAGGGAGTAGGCCATTCAGCCCATAGATCATGTTCTGCCATTCTATACCATAATGGCTTATCTGACCATGGCCGTAATTCCAATTTCCTGCTTGACAACAGTCAGTCTTCAGTCCCTCGTAAATGAAAGGTCAGTCTAAACCAGCCTTGAATATATTCAATGACCCAGACTCCAGTGACTTCTGCGTAAGTGAATTCTAAATGCGATGGAGCTTCAATAGAAGAAATTCCTCCTCATCACCATTTTAACTGGGAGACCGCCTATTCATAAACGGTGGAGAATGTGCTGAGCTCGGAACCAGGCAGGGCATCAATGTAACACACATCTGGGCTTTGACTGAGGCAGCAAGGTGAAGGCTTCTTGCTCCTTGGATGTGGGCATTGCTGGCGAGGCTGCGATTTGTTATCCACATTTAGTTTCTCTTGGGGACGTGGTGGAGAGCCACCTTCTTGAAACGCTGGACTCCATCTGCTTTACGTACACCCGCAGTACAATGAGAAAGGAGGTTCCAGGATTTTGACCCAGCAATTGTGAAGAAATGACGATTTCGTTCCAACTCAGGATGTCTGTGGTTGGAGGGAACTTTCAGGTGTTTATGTTTCCATGCGTCTGCCGCCCTTATCCTTTTATGTGTTAGCGGTTTCCTGCTTGAAATGAGCTGTTGAAATAAATTTAGTAACTTCCTGCGGTGTGATGTTCTATATGGTGCACACGGCAGCCACTGTGTGCTGGTGGTGGAATGAATTAAGTGTTCGTCTGGTGCATCGCAGGGACATCAACCAAGTCCATTTGCTTGGATCCTGCTGAGGCGCTTGAGTTTTGTTGGCGGCGGCACAGATCCAGGAAAATGGAGTATATTCCATTATTCCAGACTTATGCCTTGTAGATTGTGGATGCAAAAGTCAGTGAGTTATTTATTGCATAAATCCCACCGTCTAATCTTCTCCGGAGCAACAACGTTAATTTGGCTGGCCCAGTTAAAATTCTGATCAAAGGTAACGCCTATGATTTTGATAATGTGGTAATTGGGGACTGACCACGACTATTAATCTCAAGGGGAGGTGGTTAGATTCTCTCCTGTTGGACAAGGCCACTTCATGGCAAATGTGTGATGTGATTTTTAGTTGCCTATTAGCTGCCCAAATCTGATGCAAACAATGCAAAAATGCCGTGCTTTTTGTGGGAGTGAAAGAAGACCGTTTCAGTTTGTCCGTCTTCTCATCTTGGCCTCAATCTTTGACCGAATGATTGAAAGAGGCAAATCACAGGGTAGTTGGGGGATGTATAAAATGTCGTTGGTCCATTTGTTGAAACAAGCCATGAGCTTCATGATTGGCTGTGATAATTTCGAAACGATACATTGTAATGATCAGGAGAACATGGAAAATACGCAGGTATGTGTCGTATATGGACAAGAGAAGGGGTCATTGGATCTGATACAGGCTCTTCAATTCCCCATCAATGTTTAGTTACATGTTTTAAATGGGAGGTCACAATATGGATAGTTAAGATGCTGTGTATCGTACCTTGGGGCATTCAAGGCTTAATCTTGGGAATTATATGAACCATCACTTCCCAAAACATGGCGGGCCATCGTAGTAACAGGGGGGATTGCAGAATGGGCGTGCGAGGGTTCGGGCTAATGGGAGGGCCAACCTTGCCTTCTTGTTGATGGAACTGTAGGCCGAGTGTCCAGTTGGGAGGTGATGGAGAAAGCTGTTAGCAGCACAGCTCTGACTCAGAGTTCTGGAAGTGACTGACCACAGATTGCAGAGTTCCACGGAAAGTAAGTAATACAATTCCGGCCCCCAGGATATCATTTTATCTTCTGGGTTATCTAAACACAGCAGCAAGAAACCTTTAACCCTGAGGACTATGTCAATTGGTGTAAAGGCAAACCTGCCACAGGTTTCACATTTGTAACAGCACGAATCCAAAGACGTGGATTCACTGCTGAATCAGATTCAATCCTTTGTCAGTTCAAAAATCTGCCGATTTCAATAATTTCGTTTCCTTTCTCAAGAAGGTCTATTTTCTCTCGTAATTTTACATGTTGTTCCCAAATATTTAGATTTAGATTTAGAGATACAGCACTGAAACAGGCCCTTCGGCCCCCGAGTCTGTGCCGACCATAAACCACCCATTTATACTAATCCTACCACATCCAAACCTGTATATTCCACCATCATCTTCCTATACTAGGGGCAATTTATAATGGCCAATTTATCTATCAACCTGCAAGTCTTTTGGCATGTGGGAGGAAACCGGAGCACCCGGAGAAAACCCAGGCAGACACAGGGAAAACTTGCAAACTCCACACAGGTGGTACCCAGAATTGTACCCGGGTCGCTGGAGCTGTGAGGCGGCAGTGCTTACCACTGCGCTACTCTGCCGCCCCAATGTGATTTTATGTTCGATTTCGCACAGTATCAGGATGGATCAGTTCTACACTTACTAACTTGGCATTCAACAAACCCCCCCAAAATTCTTCAAGGCAAACCTGACAGCAAAAGCATGCCCACGTCCTTCTGCGTCTCCCACACATGAATTACAATTATTGCAGATTTTTTACTTTGTGGTGAGTAGGTTCCTTGTTGGTTTGAATTATCCTGAGGGAGGGACTCATAGCCTCATAGAATATTTAGTTCACCTGTTCTGCACGGCCTGAAGTCAGGCAAATCCCACGCCTTGACAGAGATCAACAAAGGAACATGAAACATCCCAATTACAAGATCTGATCCTGGGAAGGCGCAAAATGTAAATTTCTTAAACATGCATCTGTCAAAGGGTAAAGCAGGAGCCAGTCTTACTTCCACATAGGAAAACTTACAATAATCCATACAGCATAAGTACCGACAGCATTTCTCTTCTCCAGACCAGCTCCCCCGTACCCCTCCCCAGGTGGAAACTGGTTATTCCATATGCACCCTGATCTTTCCACAATTAGTATCAGCTGCTCTTAATCACAATTAGAGCATGCAGCTATACATACTCAATTGACAAATTATTTGCAACATTGGTTCATTAGCAGCATTTTGTTATCAGTCCATGAATGTGTCCATTGTACATTCTTATTTTTCTTGTGATTCCTGTTCGTATATACAAGCTACATGTGAGAATTTCAGATCCTGTTTGAAGACCAGAACTGCTCTTCACATGTCCTGCATTGCATGAATTCACACCCTCCAGACTGTTCATTCAACACTCACCACAAAATCTAACACTATGGCACTCACTCACACAGCGACATACACAAACACACTGAAGGAAAGTAAAGTTCAAAAGAATAGTGCACCTTTACAGCTTATAATCAAAATAATAGTTCATCATTCACATCGCTCGCAGTCGAAAAGACACGTTGCAGACCTGATGAAAAAGACACCTTCACTCCTGAAGTGTAGCTTAGCTAAGTTCAACAGCCAGAGTCACGTTCTGAAGTGGCTTTCAGGATTCTCTTGACGGGATAGAATTTCTGCAGGCCACAAACTTGGTTGCTTTCAGTCTCGTTACCACGAGGCCACTTTGCAGTATTGGTAGGTTCGAAATGGAACAGGCTTGGAGACGTCACCATGCTGCAGTCTCCAATTATTTAGGCATAGATTTTTCTGCCCTTTTTGCTGTTGCTGTTGTGACTTTCTTCAGATAGCAGTTAAAGAATAAAACTAAACCAACATGGTTAGCTGACCATGTGCATGATCACATTTCCCTTTCTCAAATATGGTGTTGGAATTAGGGTGATTATTCATTATCTGGCTTATTTCTTGATTACTGTCTTTGTTTCAGAAAGACCCATTCAGTTCAGGATTGCCTCTTGGATTGTCTCAGGATACGTGGAGTTGCCACTTCTTAGTCTGGAATGTATCATTTTGTCCTTGCCAGACAGTATGGCTGTTTAGAAATTTACTGATCAGGTCAGATAACCTTTGGTGGCCATTATTTGCGGCTCGTATGGTACATTTTAATAGAAAAGTCAGTTACAAAATCTTACACACTCAGTGAAAATCTGTGTTAAAAGATATGAATTTGAAATGGCTCTACTGGGCATGGCAATAATATTAAATTAATTGTGTCAAATGATATTAGTGCTAAAATATCTTCTTTGGCCTCCTTATCTGGAGCGACAATGGGTGAGCGTCTGGAGGTGGTCAGTGGTGTGTGGAGCAGCGCCTGGAGTGGCTATGCAGGCCTATTCTATTTATTTATTTATATTTATTTATTTCGAGATACAGCACTGAAACTGGCCCTTCGGCCTACCGAGTCTGTGCCGACCAACAACCACCCATTTATACTAACCCTACAGTAATCCCATATCCCCTACCACCTACCTACACCAGGGGCAATTTACAATGGCCAATTTACACATCACCTGCGAATGCTGGATAGGTTTGTCCCGATGAGGCAGGGAAGGGATGGTAGGGTGAAGGAACCTTGGATGACAAGAGATGTGGAACAGCGAGTCAAGAGGAAGAAGGAAGCTTACTTAATTATTTTTTTTATTTAGAGATACAGCACTGAAACAGGCCCATCGGCCCACCGAGTCTTTGCCGACCATCAACCACCCATTTGTACATATCCTACACTAACTTCATATTCCTACCATATCCCCACATGTCCCTACCACCTACTTATACCAGGGGCAATTTATAATGGCCAATTAACCTATCAACCTCCAAGTCTTTGGCATGTGTGAAGGAAACCGGAGCACACGGAGGAAACCCACGCAGACACAGGGAGAAGTTGCTAACTGCACACAGGCAGTACCCAGAAATGAACCCGGGTCGCTGGAGCTGTGAGGCTGCAGTGCAAACCACTGCGCCAGTGTGCTGCCCGACGCTAAGGTTGAAAAAGGAAGGATCAGACAGGGCTCTAGAGGGTTATAAGGCAGCCAGGAAGGAACTGAAGAATGGATTTAGGAGAGCTAGAAGGGGACATGAAAAAGTCTTGGCGGGTAGGATTAAGGAAAATCCCAAGGCGTTCTACACTTATGTGAGGAACAAGAGGATGGCCAGAGTGAGGGTAGGGCCTATCAGGGATAGTGGAGGGAACTTGTGCCTGGAGTCGGAGGAGGCAGGGGAGTTCGTAAATGAATACTTTGCTTCAGTATTCACTAGTGAGAGGGAACTGGTCGTTTGTGAGGACAACGTGAAACAGACTGATATGCTCGAAAACGTTGATTTTAAGAGGGAAGATGTGCTGCAAATTTTGAATGATTTGAGGACAGATAAGTCCCCGGGGCCAGACGGGATATACGCAAGGATATTACGGGGAGCGAGGGAATAGATTGCCGCGACTTTGGCGATGATCTTTGCGTCCTCACTATCCACTGGAGCAGTACCAGATGATTGGAGGGTGGCAAATGTCACTCCCTTGTTCAAGAAAGGGAATCGGGATAACCCTGGGAATTATAGACCAGTCAGTCCTACGTCGGTACCGGACATATTATTGGAGAGGATTTTGACAGATAGGATTTATGATTATTTGGAACAGCATGGTTTGATTACAGATAGTCAGCATGGCTTTGTGAGGGGCAGGTGATGCCTCACAAGCCTTATTGAATTCTTTGAAGATGTGACAAAACACATTGATGAAGGAAGAGCAGTGGATGTGGTGTATATGGATTTTAGCAAGGCATTTGATCAGGTTCCCCATGGTAGGCTCATTCAGAAAGTAAGGAGGCATGGGATATGGGGAAAGTTGGCTGTCTGGATACAAAATTGGCTTGCCCATAGAAGACAGAGGGTGGTAATAGATAGAAAGTATTCAGCATGGAGCTCGGTGACCAGTGGTTTTCCGCAGGGATCTGTTCTGAGAGCTCTGCTCTTTGTGATTTTTATAAATGACTTGGATGAGGAAGTGGAAGACTGTGTTAGCAAGTTTGCCGATGACACGAAGATTTCTGGAGTTGTGGATAGTGTGGAAGGCTGTTGTAGGTTGCAACGGGACATTGACAGGATGCAGAGCTGGGCTGAGAAGTGGCAGATGGAGTTCAACCTGGAAAAGTGTGAAGTGATTCATTTTGGAATGTCGAATTTGAATGCAGAATACAGGCTTAAAGACAGGATTCTTGGTAGTGTGGAGGAACAGAGGGATCTTGGGGCCCATGTCCATAGATCGCTCAAAATTGCCACCCAAGTTGATAGGGTTGTTAAGAAGGCGTATGGTGTGTTGGCTTTCATTAAAAGGGGGATTGAGTTTAAGAGCCGCGAGGTTATGCTGCAGCTCTATAAAGCCCTGGTTCGACCACACTTGGAATATTGTGTTCAGTTCTGGTCGCCTCATTATAGGAAGGATGTGGAAGCTTTAGAGAGGGTGCAGAATAGATTTACCAGGATGCTGCCTGGACTGGAGGGCATGTCTTACGAAGAAAGCTTGAGGGAGCGAGGGCTTTTCTCATTGGAGCGAAGAAGGATGAGAGGTGACTTGATAGAGGGGTACAAGATGATGAGAGGCACAGATCGAGTGGATAGCCAGAGACATTTTCCAAGGGCGCAAAGGGCTATCAGTAGTGGGCATAATTTTAAGGTGATTGGAGGAATGTTTCGGGGAGGTGTCAGAGATCGGTTCTTTACACAGAGAGTGGTGGGTGCGTGGAATGCGCTGCCAGCGGTGATAGTAGAAGCAGATACATTAGGGGCAATTAAGCGACCCTTGGATAGGTACATGGATGATAGTAGAATGAAGGGTATGGAGGTAATTTGATCTTCGAGTAGGTTAAAGGTTCGGCACCACATCGTGGGCCGAAGGGCCTGTACTGTGCTGTACTGTTCAATGTCTATGTACTTTGGCTGTGGGAGAAAATCGGAGCACCCGGCAAAAGCCCACAGGGAGAACTTGCAACTCCGCTCAGGCAGTACCCAGAATCAAACTCGGGTCCCTCGATTTGTGAGGCTGCGGTGCTCACCACTGGGCCGAAAATTCCAGACTGACAGGCTCTTCCACAGGTGCTGCAGAAAAATTTGTTTGTCGGGGCTGTTACACAGTTGGCTCTCCCCTTGCGCTTCAATCTTTTCTCCTGCCAACTTCTCAGTCTCTTCGATTCGCCACAATTTAGCCCCGCCTTTATGGCTGCCCGCCAGCTCTGGCGAATGCTGGCAACAGACTCCCACGACTTGTGATCAATGTCGCAGGACTTCATGTCACGTTTTCAGCCTTCTTTAAAGCGGAGACATGGACGGCCAGTGGATCTGATACCAGTGGCGAGCTCGCTGTACAATGTGTCTTTGGGGATCCTGCCATCTTCCATGCGGCTCACATGCCCAAGCCATCTCAAGCGACGCCGACTCAGTAGTGTGCATAAGCTGGGGATGTTGGCCACCTCGAGGACTTCTGTGTTGGAGATACGGTCCTGCCACCTGATGCCAAGGATTCTCTGGTGGCAGCGAAGATGGAATGAATTGAGATGTCGCTCTTGGCTGACATACGTTGTCCAGGCCTCGCTGCCATGGAGCAAGGTACTGAGGACAGAGGCTTGATACACTCGGACTTTTGTGTTCCGTGTCAGTGTGCCATTGTCCCACACTCACTTGGCCAGTCTCGACATAGCAGTGGAAGCCTTTCCCATGTGCTTGTTGATTTCTGCATCCAGAGACAGGTTACTGGTGATAGTTGAGCCTAGGCAGGTGAAGTCTTGAACCACTTCCAGAGCGTGGTCGCCAATATTGATGGATGGAGCATTTCTGACGTCCTGTCCCATGATGTTCGTTTTCCTGAGGCGATAGTTAGGTCAAATTCGTTGCATGCAGCCGCAAACCTGTCGATGAGACTCTGCAGACACTCTTCAGTGTGAGATGTTAAAGCAGCATCGTCAGCAAAGAGGAGTTCCCTGATGCGGACGTTCCATACTTTGGTCTTCGCTCTTAGATGGGCAAGGTTGAACAACCTACCCCCTGATCTTGTGTGGAGGAAAATTCCTTCTTCTGAAGACTTGAACGCATGTGAGAGCAGCAGGGAGAAGAAAATCCCAAAAAGTGTGGCTGCGAGAACACAGCCCTGTTTCACGCCACTCAGGATAGGAAAGAGGTCTGATGAGGTGCCACTATGTTGAATTGTGCCTTTCATATTGTCATGGAATGAGGTGACGATACTTAGTAGCTTCGGAGAACACCCAATCTTTTCTAGTAGTCTGAAGAGACCACGTCTGCTGACGAGGTCAAAGTCTTTGGTGAGATAAATGAATGGAATGTAAAGGGGCATCTGTTGTTCACGGCATTTCTCCTGTATCTGACGAAGGGGTAACAGCATGTCAATGGTCGGTCTCTCTGCACGAAAGCCACACTGCCTCAGGGCAGACGTGCTCGGCCAGCTTCTGGAGCCTGTTTGAAGCGACTCGAGCAAAGACTTTCTCCACTATGTTGAGCAAGGAGATTCCACGGTAGTTGTTGCGGTCACCTTTGTTTTTATATTGGCATCGTGCATGTCCTGAGGTACTGCTCCCACGTCCCAGCACAGGCAAAGCAGTTAATGTCGTGCCTTGAGTATAGCAGGCTTGGCCCTCTTGATTATTTCAGGGGTAATGCCGTCCTTTCCAGGGGCTTTTCCGCTGGCTGGAGAATCAGTGGCATCACTGACTTCCGATTTTGTTGGCTGTACGTCCAGATCATCCATGACTGGTAGAGGCTGGGTTGCATTGAGGGTCGTCTCAGTGACAACAATCTCCCTGGAGTGCAGTTCGAGGTAGTGCTCAACCCAGAATTCCATTTGCTTTCGTTGGTCAGTAATTATATCCCCTGATTTAGATTTGATGGGGGCGAGCTTCTTGATGGTTGGCCCAAAAGCTCTCTTCATGCCATCATACATTCCTCTGATGTTTCCGGTGTCTGAGGCCAGCTGAATATGACTGCATAGGTGTTGCCAGTAGTCATTTGCGCAGCGCCTGGCTGTTCTTTGTGCAGTGCTTCTGGCTGCTTTAAGTCCTACGAATGTAAACTCGCTGAGGGCTTTCTTGTAGTTCAACAGTGCAATGCGCTTAGCGGCTATGACAGGTTCCAGCTCTTAAATATGAGATTGAAACCAGTCAGCATTCCTCTTTGCACGCCTCCCCGCGAGTGGATTTCAAGCCATCAGAAACTCCTTGCTCAGCATGATAGAGCCTCCTTCAAATGGCTCGGAACGCCTCCTGTCCATCCGACTGCTCAGCACATCTGGTCCAGTACACCTACTCAGCATCTGAGCTCCAACACTCTATTCCCCACCTGAAGCGAAAGACCAGTTCTGCAAGGAACTCCATAATATCATTAGTAGCATCCCCAAGAGCGAACACATGTTCCTGCTGGGAGACTTTAATGCCAGGGTTGGGGCCGACCATGACTCATGGCCCTCCTGCCTTGGACACTATGATGTTGGAAGGATGAATGAGAATGGGCAGAGACTGCTTGAGTTGTGTACTTATCATAACCTCTGCATCACCAACACGTTCTTTCAAACTGAACCCTGTCATCAGGTTTCATGGAGGCACCCAAGATCGCGTCGTTGGCACCAGATGGACCTCATCATCACAAGGTGAGACTCCTTAAATAGTGTTCAAACCACACGCAGCTTCCACAGTGCGGACTGCGACACTGACCACTCCCTGGTGTGCAGCAAGGTTAGACTAAGACCAAAGAAGTTGCATAATTCCAAGCAGAAGGGCCACCCGTGCAACAACACGAGCAGAATTTCTCATCCACAGTTGTTACAAAAATTTCTAAATTCACTTGCAATAACCCTTCAAAACACTCCCACAGGAGATGCTGAGACCAAGTGGGCCCACATCAGAGACGTCATCTATGAGCCAGCTTTCACTACCTACGGTAAACGTGCGAAGAGGAATGCAGACTGGTTTCAATCTCTTACTGAAGTGCTAAAATATGTTGAAAAAAATATGACTCAAATCCCATTGCACAGGTTCTCCAATCTAAGCAGGCTCCAGCAGTTATAGGAAAGCTGCCCAGTATCACTCGAATTCTGATGGTTCCTCTCTTCCTTTTGGTATTCACTGTGCCAACATACTTTCCACTGCAATGGGGAAAGAAGCAGGTTAAGCCAGACCGTAGAGTATGGGGTGGCAAGAAACTGGTGATCATGACAACTTGCATGAACAAAGCGCTGCACATATCCAAATAGATATCTCAGAAGACATAATAGAGCAGGTTAAAACAGCGTGACATCACGCATGAGTGGAAAAGTATAGAGAGTGCGAGATTGATGAGCACGTAGTGAGAGATATCGAATTCCAGATGGTGTTGGAAGGCAAGAAGAGAGTTGAAATGGTGTAGTGCTGGAATTTACGATGCCCTGGGTACAGTTTATTGGGGAAAAACCTGCTGACGGTGCAGCAGAATCAGTGGTGCATAACAAATACTGTTCAACAACAGATGACAAGGGAAGAAGGGAGTGAAGTAAGTTCAGAGCGATTTATAGCTTGGCAGATAGTTGTGTTTGACATGGTATCATTTGCAACAGGATTGATATGTTCGTCCACGATTCTTCAAATTATTACAGTGGAGCAATGAGGACAAGAGGAATTTGGTGGAACAAAACTGGACAGGGATTGGGGAAGTATTCCTGGTCAGGGTTTGAGCTATGGCATTCGGAATACCTGCAGTTTAGGCTGTGCTCCTGATTTGTTCGTGGATAGACAAAAACTGGAGTCGGAGACAGGAGCAGAGCCTGGTCATGTGACCCTATCTTACTGGAAGTTGGGGTAATTTGTGCTGACTGCTGTTTGATTGGCTCCAGGATTTCTGATCGGATTTCCTCCCTGGTTATCATTCATGAGCTTCGGTAAACGTGGGCAGCAGCTGGTTCTGACAGCGGACACACAGAGTATGATTCCTCCATATACACAGAATAAAAAATACGAGTGTAGAATGTGGGAGGTCGGCCAAGAGTGTGTTTGAACATTCAAATCTGGAGCTGGCAAAGACACGGATCAGATTTCAGCAACATTTGAGGTGAAACGGGGGAAGAGGAATGGGTCATTGAGATAAACAAACAAATAACAAATAGCAATACAGCACAGGAACAGGCCATTTGGCCCTCCAAGCCTACGCTGATCTTGATGCCTGCATAAACTAAAACCTTCTGCACCTCGGGGGTCCATACCCCCCTATTCCCATCCGATTCATGTATTTTCAAGATGCCTCTGAAACGTTGCAATCATACATGCTTCCACCATCTCCCTCGGCAGCAAGTTCCAGGCACTCACCACCCTCTGTGTAAAGAACTTGCCTCGCACAATCCCTCTAATCTTTACGCCTCTCACCTTAAACCTATGTCCCCTAGTTACTGACTCTTCCACCTTGGGAAAAATCTTCTGACTATCCATTCTGTCCATGCCGCTCATAACTTTGTAAACCTCTATCATGTCGCCCCTGCACCTCCGTCGTTCCAATGAAAACAATACGAGTTTTTCCAATCACTCCTCATAGCTAATGCCCTCCAGACCAGGCAACATCCTGGTAAACCCTCTCCAAAGCCTCCATGTCCTTCTGGTAGTGTGGCGACCGGAAGTCCACGAAATATTCTAAGTGTGGCCAAACCAAAGTTCTGTTCAGCTGCAGCATGACTTGCCAATTTTTATACTCTATGCCCGGAACGACGAAGGGAAGCATGCCATATGCCTTCTCGACCAAACCTATCCACCTGCGCTGCCACTTTCAGTGACCTGCGGACCTGTATGCCCAGATATCTCTGCCTGTCAATACTCCTGCGGGTTCTGCCATTTACTGTATACATCCCACATGCATTAGACCTTCCAAAATGCATTACCTCACATTTGTCCTGATTAAACTCCATCTGAAATTTCTCCGCCAAAGTCTCCAACCGATCTATATCCTGCTGTATCCTTTGGCAATCCTCATCACTGTCCGCAACACCACCAACCTTTGTGTTGTCCGCAAACTTACTCATCAGACAAGCTACATTTTCCTCCAAATCAACTATATATACTACAAACAGCAAAGGTCCCAGCACTGATCTCTGCATACCACCACTCGTCACATCCCTCCATTCAGAAAAGCATCCTTCCATTGCTCCCCTCTGTTTTCTATGATGCAGCCAGTTCTGTATCCATGTTGCCCGTGTGAATTCACCTTTTAGACCAGTCTGCCATGAGGGAGCTTGTCAAAGGTGCAGGCTTGTGGTTGTAAGCTCATCCCGATGTCAATGATCTGACCAAGTTTGCAAAAAATATGGTTCAGTCTCAGCTAGTTTCCAGGAAAAGGAATTCTGGCTGGAGAGTAACGTTTGTGGCAAGGACCAAAGTCAATGGCTTCAGCCTTTCCAATATTTAATTGAAGGACATTGCTGTTCACCAGGTACCAGATTCCTGACAAGCCGTGTGACAATCCAGAGAAAACAGAGAAACGAGAAATGTCAAGGTGAGGTAGAGTCTGGTGTCTTCAGCACAAATATTGAAACTGACATTCTGTTTTTGGATGATGTCACTGGCAGACAGAATGTAAGTGAGAAATAGACCTTTCGAGAGAAACAGAGACGTTGCTGCAGAAATTGGAATAGAATCTACTGATGTCGATATTCTGGCGATGATTATAATGATAAGAATGGAAGCAGATGATTGCAGTCCCAGACTCGGGGACGATGGTTGGAGAGATTTGGAGGATTGACTGATCAACTCAGTCAATTGCTGCAGACAGGTCGAGAACTCGAGGAGGAAAAGGTAATGTTTATTTCAGTCACACAGGATGTTATTTGTGATTTGGGAAGAGCTGATATGGTACTTTGACAGTGACAGATGTCTGATTGGAGGACTTCAATCCTGTAGTTCAGGAAAAGAAAGGCTCACATTAAGGAGACAACAAGTAAAGGCAAGAAATAAAAACAAGAAATGCTGGAACCAAGGCAGGTCTGGCAGCATCTGTGAAAAGAGAAGCAGAGTTAACGTTGCTGTTACGATGAAGGGTCACTGACCCGAAACGTTAACTCTGCTTCTCTTTCCACAGATGCTGCCAGACCTGCTGAGTGGTTCCAGCATTTCTTGTTTTTATTTCAGATTTCAAGCATCCGCAGTATTTTGCTTTTATTAACGTTGCTGTTCTCCAGCTTGCGTTGATGGTCACTGGAACAATGCAGCAAGCCCAGGTCAGAGATGTGGGAATGACAGCAGGGGTGTGTGTTGAAATGGCAAGCGACAGGAAGATCGGGTTTATGTTTCCGGGCTCAGTGGAGGTGTTCGGAAATGCGGTCACCTAATCCGCGTTTCGTATCCCCAATGTAGAGGAGACTGCATTGTCAGCAGCGAGTTCAGTATACTAAATTGATAGATGTACAAGTAAATGGCTGCTTCATCTGAAATGAGTGTTTAGGGCCATGGATAGTGAAGAGAGAAGAGGTAAAAGGGCAGGTATTACACATCCTGCGATTGCATGGGAAGGTGCGGTGGGAAGGGGACGAGGTGTCAGGGGTAATGGGGAGTGGGCCAGGTTGTTGCGACGCAAATGTTCCTCTCGGAATGCTGATAGGAGAGGGGAGGGGGGAGATCTGTTTGTTGTTGGCATTATGCTGGAGGTTGCGGAAATGGCGAAGGATAATCCTCTGAATGTGTCGGCTGGCGGGGTGCAAAGTGCGGTCAAGAGAAAACCTGTCGGATTTTTGTGAGGGAAAAGAAGGGGTGAGGGCGCAGGTGCAGGAAATGAGCGAGACACAGTTGAGCACCCTGTCAACCAAAGCGGGGCGGGGAATCCTCGGTTGAGGAACAAGAAAAATATATTAGAGGCGCTGTTGTGGAAGGTTGCATCATCAGAGCAGATGTGTCGGAGAAGGAGAAACTGTGAGAATGAAATGGAGTTCTGACAGGAAGCAGGATGTGAAAAAAGGGTCGCTGCTCCTGATCCCATTCTCTCTATTCTGTTTCAATGATACTGGGAAATGCTTAAATCCGTGATGAAAAGGAAACGGCAAGGAAATGGAGACTTGTGATCCCATGTACTTTGTTTCACTCTAATATTTTGTTTTTAGCTTAATTCGTTGCCTGATCAATTTCAGTTATTCCAATTTGCTGGCAATGTTAATTGACCTAAAATGAAGAGAAAAAGAGAATTAAACAAGTAAGACAATAGCAGGAATCGTTGGATAACAAATATAAGAAAGTTTAGGAAAAGGAAGACATAATTCATAAAATTAGGAATATGGCATTTACAGCTTTAGCTAGTTTCATTGTGTGTTGAAATACGGGTCGCTTTCAAGCTCTCAGCTCTCTGTTCTTGATATCAAACCGGCTTGCAGGAATAAAATGTGATGCATACTCCGGAAACGTCAGAGTCTGTCGAACACAGAAACCTGATGGAACCCTTGTTGTTATCCCTTAGATAACTATCATGCATGTCACAGTTAACGTATTGTTGCCTTAATGATTGGTACTAGCTGTTGTTTGGTAAACTTCGTTGGTTCTTAATAGCATCTTCCAGTTGATAACACCTGGTTTGAATCGGCAGCAATGTGTTATCCATGGAGAACAATGTTTTCTTTACCCATCCAGTTTCAATATGATGCTGAGCAACTCGGTGTGCATAAGCTAGACTCTGACTAGGTCATGGTGTACCGTAACTTATCAGAGTTCAGAAAGATTCCAATTTCATAAGAAAATGAACCTCACAGAAACTTTCAACTTAAACAGTTGTTATTCATTAATACTTTAAATAAGTAAATAGACTTTGCAATATATTTATCAATTGCAATAATGCACTCATTATAACTTAATCATGTTTTATTACTTTTATAATCATGACTGGTTATACTTTATGCAGAATTAATGCATGTAGATAACACAGAATACAAAATGCAGAGTATGAAACGGCTGAAAAGAGAAATGTTAATCTTAAAATGGCTTCCTTGACCTTAATAGTTATTAAAGCGAATACAGTATTAAAATGCTAATTTTAAACTGAAATCTAACGCTCCAGTGCTGCTTACAGCCAACCCTCCAACCCAGGGAGTTTCAAGGTTGAGCCAAACTGGAGCAGCCGTAGTCGACGGTGGACATGGGAGGGGGTACATAAACACTCAATCATAGAAAAAAGAATTACATTTGCCACGGAAAATACCATTTAAGAAAACCACAGCAAATATTTCTCACATTAGATACAACAGATGTCACTTGAGCTAATAGCAGAGTATATTAATTCAACAGTACACAGAAAATATCACTTCAACTGGTCACAGCAAATATTACTTAAAATGACTATAGATAATGCCACTTAAACTGGAAACAGAAAACAACACTTAAACTAGACGCTAGAAATGTCACTTAAATATTTCACAGCAACTTTCAGTTCACATGAACACAGCAAATATCATTTAAAAGGGATACAGCAAAAATCAAATAAACTGGAAGAACCAAATATGATTGAAACGGTCACAGCAAATAATACTGAAACTGAACACAGCAAATAGCACGTAAAATGACCACAACATGCATCATTTAAATGTCATTTAATGTGGGAAGAGCAAATATTGCTTGACATGATCGCAGCAAATATCAGGTAAACGGCACAAGCTGAACACAGCTAATATCACTTGAACATGACGTCACAAACTTCACTTGCACTGTGACTAATGGATGAAAACCAACCGCTAGTTACAGTATTTTTGTGCACAAGCGTATTATTGTCAGCTGACATTATACACAGCATTGTCAGGTTTATTTGCAACTATGCACAACATGTTTAAATTGGAGCGGAGGGGGAGTTCATTTCACCAACAGTAAGTGCGGCAGCTGGTTGAAGGGGTCCGGTCACATGACCTAGAAGCCATCCTTTTTCAACCAGTCTGCTTTTTAAGCCTTGAAGCTGCAAATCAACATCTCCGGGGCCTGCCTACAAAAGGAACCAAAGAGGTCACAGTCTGCAAAGCAGCAAGAAAATTTCTCTGCCCACTGCCAGTTTCTATTCGTAAAAAAACAGGTAATCAGAAACTAAGCTGCCTCAGCCTATCTTCGAAATTGCAAGAATAGGAAAGTTTAAGAGAGGAGATTTCCTGCGACTGGTATCCCAATCGGCATTTCCAGTAAGTTAGTTGCAGCTTTGGACTTTATCTTATTTAAAAAAGGACTGTAGTTTCATTGTAACCCCCGTCAGTCAGTAATTAAGGCAATCTCCACTTTGTCATAAAGAGCAACAGCACTGAAACAGGCCCTTCATGGCTGCGCCAACCAACAACCACCCACTTATACGCTAATCCCATATTCCCTACCACCTACTTATCGAACAAAGAACAACAAAGAACAAAGAACAATACAGCACAGGAACAGGCCATTCGGCCCTCCAAGCCTGCGCCGATCTTGATGTCTGCCGAAATTAATACCTTCTGCAATTCCGGGGCCCATATCCCTCTATTACCTTCCGATTCATGTATTTGTCAAGATGTCTCTTAAACGTCGCTATCGTCCACTAACGATGGACAGTGACTGTATAGGTCAATATCTTACATCTCCATCACCCCGGTAAGACCAATGCTTCATTATTTGTTGCATGTATTTGTGCTGACAATGTGCAGTCCCGGCTGTTTCTGATATTAGTATGATAGTTAATGGTGTTTTCAACGGTCATTGATTCCAAAATATCAGAGAGAACATTTGCTGTATTTACTGAGGAAATAGGAGGCTTATTGAAGCAGGAATATTCTGAGGAAATCATGCACTGCATTTGATGTGTTTGTTTGATGGTTAGCATTGCTCTAAAACTTTCAAGTAATTTTCTTTTTCTTTTAAGGTAAAATTCAGCCTCAAATCCTACATATGATGTTTGCAGGCGGTGGATCACAGACTGGTGGAAAATATTCCATGTTAAATCTGAGAGAATGGCTCGAACTTTCCCAACAGTGTGAACATGATGAATGTGCTTTGCTTCACTATATAAACATCACTTTGTTTTAATCAACCGTCATTTAACTTTGTGTTGAAATAACTAGATTTGTTTTTCCTCTATATTTTGTCTGACAGTGTGTGTTTTCTGTTTAATTAAAATTCCAAACAGAATTGATATCGGACCATTTCTCTGTCGATACAAATACTGAGATATATTACTCCACATGCAATTACCAACACTGTTACCGAGATTAAAACCATTGTTTATTAATGAAGAGTTTATGCAAAGGTCCTTTTGTAATGCCTCACATTTTCATCTCCGATTAAAGAAGGTTTAGAATACATCGGGTGACCAATAACAAATCTGTCTCTTTAATTTGCATTTCTTGTAACTGCTTCCGCCACTGCCATATAGTTAATGTGGACAAATAGCTGCAGTGCATAATGTATGTGTTGATGTACAATGGAAATAACGTAAAATAATAATAACACATTTATTTAATGTTTTAGCTGGAATTTGTGCCTTTGTCAATATTAATGCCTATATTGTATTTCAAGAACTAAATATGCACCAATTCCTCGATGCAATATATTGTTGTTTTACTGTGCCACACTATCCCTGTGGATTCCGGAGTATTTTGGGAGAGCAGGAGAATCTGATCAGAAATTAAAGTGTTTTTGCACTTTAATTCTAAATATTTCAGTTATTCATCAGCAGGGAATAATCGTTACAGTCGGGAGAACGACATGGAGAGTGGACCTGCGTGAGAAGGGCAGCGGCGGTGGGAGATAAAAAGCGGTGGCAGAGAATCACTTCTACCTCTCTCCACCTGTCAGAGCCGAGGTGTGACATCTCAGGAAAACAGGTAGGTGATTGGTGGGTATCTTGACGGTGTCTCTTTTGATTAGTCAAGTGGTTTAAATCAAGAAATTATTACAGCTGAAGAGTACAGGTAAGAAATTCACGTTTATAATATTTAACATCCAAATTAATTAACAAAATAGAATAGAAATGGCTGGGAAGGCAATGTGTTGCTGTTGCAGCTGCAGGATGTGGGAGTTGGTGGACGCTGGTGCGATCCACGGTGACCACATCTGCAGCAAGTGTTAGCTGCTCGAGGTAATTCCGACTCAGATTTGATGAGCTGGAGTCCGAGCTGCGGACTGTGCGACCCATCAGGGATGGGCAGAGTTACCTGGACACAGTATTTCAGGAGACAGTCACACTCTTAGATTAATTAAATCAAACTTGGACCATGGTCAGGGACATGAGGGTGTGACTGCGATTGAGGTAGGTATGGTGATCCCGAGTTTAGCTTTGGAGGAGACTTAGCCAGTCCCCTGTTTCAATAGGTAAGAGGTTCTTGTTCCCAGTGTGGACGAGGGCACAGACTGCAGGGAGGATGAATGAACTGAGCACATCACAGTTGTTCAGAGCGCCATTCAAGTGAGGCGTGAGAAGAGAAATATAGTAGTAATAGGGGATAGCATTGTTAGGTTAATAGATATGTTTCTCTGCAGCAAAGACAATGAGTCCTGAAGGCGGCGTTGTCTACCTGGTTCCAATGTTAAGGACATCTCTTCTGTGCTGGAGAGGAACTTGGAGTGGGAGGGGAAGGATCCAGTTGTTGTAATCCAGTTCGGTACCGACGACATAGGTAGGCCTAGGAAAGAGGTTCTGCTAATGGACTATGTGCATCTCGGGGCTAAATTAAAAAACAGAACCACAAAGGTAATAATACCCGGATTACTACCTGAGCCACATGCACATTGGTATTATGAAAATAAGATTAGAGAGGTAAACACGTGGCTCCAAGATTACTGTGGGAGAAATAGGTTCTGATCCATGTGACAATGGCACCAGTACTGGCTAAGGTGAGAGGTATTTCGTTAGGATAGGCTTAATTTGAACCAAGCTGGGACCAGTGTCCTGGCGAATCGTATAACTCGGATTGTAGATCGGACTTTAAAATTATCAGTTGGGGGGCGGGGGGGGTGGTGGTGGAGGGCGGGGAGGGTAGTGGTAGGGTTCAATTGAAGGGAAGTTTAAATAAGTCAAGGAAGAAGCGAGAGAGAAGCGCTACAGGGTCATGAGGAAGCGATAAGTAATCAAAGTGTGAGAAGATTGGGCAGAAAATATAAGTTGAAGCGTTAAGCAGAAATTAGAACCAGGATGAATAATAATGGTAAAAAGCCAAAGCTTAAGGCTTTTTATCTGAATGAAAACAGCATTTATATAAAGATAGATGATTTGATGGCACATATATAAATAAATGAATATGACTTGATAGCTATTATAGAGACGTGGTTGTCGGGTGACCAAGACTATGAACTCAATATTCACGAGTATTTGACGTTCTGGAAAAATCGGCCAAACGGAAAAGGAGGTGGAGTAGCTTTGTTAAAAAAAGAAGCTAATAGTACGGTGGTGAGCAGTGATATAGATGCAATTTTGGGTTGAAATAAGGAATAGCAAGGGTAAGACTTCACTCGTGGGGGTCGTCTATCGGCCCCTGAAGAGATGCCTCACTGGAGGACAAATTTTAAATCAGACACATCGGAGGCGTGTAAGAAGGGCGCTACAATTGTCATGGGTGATTTTAATCTGCAGACTGACTGGACTTTTCAGATTGGCAGAGGTAAGATGGAGGACGAATTTATAGAGTGCATCAGGGATTGCGACTGAGAGCAATACGTTGCAGAACTTACCTGGGAATAGGCTATTTAAATCTAGTAATGTGTAATGAGGTAGGATTAATAAGAGATATCATAGTTGAGGATCATCCGGGGGTAATGAGCACAACATGGAAGAATTTCAAAATCAGTTTGAAGGCGAGCAACTCGGGTCTCAAACTAGTGACCTCAACTTAAACAAAGACAATTATGGAGGTATGAAGAAAGAGTTGTCTAAAGAGGGCTGGAACAAAAAAAAACTAAGGGGAAGGTCAGTGGATGTGCAGTGGCAGACATTTAAACAGATATTTCATAATGCACAGCAAAAAAAATTATCCAGGTCAAAAAGAAGGACTTGATGAGAAGGATGAACGGCCGGTGGTCAACAAAGGCGGTCAAAGAGAGCAGCCAATCAAAAACGAAGGCATACAAAGCAGCAAAAACTAATGATAGGCCGGAGGATTTGGAATATTTTAGCAACAAGCAGTGGATGACTAAGAAGCTGATACGGAAGCAGAAAATCCATTATGAAAACAAATTGGCAGGAAATATAAAAACAAACAGCAAGAGCTTCCACGGTTATATAAAAAGAAAGAGAATAGCTAAAGTGTGTGTGGGACCCTTGGAGGATGCGACTGGAGAGCTGATAACAGAGAACAGGGAAATGGCAGATAATTTAAACCAATATTTTGCATCGGTCTTCACGTTGGAGGACACTATAAGCATCCCACAAATATCGGATAAGCAAGGAGCTAATGGGAAGAAAGAATCACAAGGACCCAGAGATGGAGAATCGCAGAAAAACAATTATTTTACTCTTCAGTAGACCTGGCAGTTTTATAATGTTTTGAATCACACTGGTTGTGTTTATCATTTGCAGCCGAATTGCAGATATTCAGTACTTTTCCTCCAACATTGACCCTCACTTTATCACAAATAAAACATCAATGGTGCTGCAGATTCTCAGTTCCTGCACCAACACATGTATTTACGCAGCGCCCCAGACTAAATTCAGACAGGGGCTGAAGAACGCAGTGAATTACTTTCTCAATCTCATTGTTAAATAAGTGAAATCATAGAAAGAGCTGAAGGTTTCGAAGATTGGAACTAAATCCCATTCATATTTCATTCCCTACCCTCCACACATGACCAAAAGCATATTTTATATTCACAGCAATGAGCCCTGAAATGATTTAAATATGATTCTGAGATTATATTTTATTAATAAACTGACCTATTGAGGTGGGACTTCACACAAAGGCATCACTGAAAATCTCAGCTGGATTCAACCAAACCCAGCCTGGACGCAGAGCAAAATGGACAAAGCGACAAATCACAGTGATTGTGAGATGATGAAAGGAACAGAAGTTGCAGTGAGACAGGGACACCAGTAGATGGAGATGGTGAGAGTGGGGCAGAAACTGCAGTGCGGCAGGTACTCCAGCAGACGTGGATGGTGAGAAAGACAGTAAGTGCACTGAGGCATGGCTCCCAGCGGATGGAGATGCTGAGCAATTGCTGATGGGAAATTCTGTGTTCATGAGTTTGGAAGTTTCCACTAGTTTGAGGTATTTGCTTTATTTGAACCGGAGATGCTGAATAAAAGAATTGCAATACAATTTGCGTTGAATGGCTATTTTCCCACTATGTAAACAGTTGTAACATTAAACTGGCTGATGTTTGTAAAATTATTTTGATTGATTAAAGGTAATGTATAAATAAAGCAACATCATTAAATAAACCTCATGCAATCATTCACACATAAACACTCTCTAAATAGGTTGTGTTGAGTTCTTCATCACTAAAATTATGCAATCTGACTCTCTCACCTATCTTTCCGTGCTAGTATCTTTTCTACTATATCTAAGAGTAATTGAAGTTTTGATCCTGTTGGCTTTTGAAAGTTAATATTGAATCTGCTTTGAGAAACCCATCAGATAGTGAATTCCAGAACATGACAACTCCCAGCCTATTAGTTTCTCCCCTCTGTTATGTAAACAGTTTTTCCTCATCTCTCCAAACAGAGGGAAACATTTTAAATACAGTTGATTTCTCCAGGACATCAGCTGCAGAGGAGCTGGAACCTCCTGAATTTGGACAAGCGATGAACAAAAATCCCTCTGAATCCCCCAGGAGAGCTGAGGAAAGAAACAGTCAGGGAGCAAATGGAAACAAGTGACACTTTATTGCAGCAGTAAAAACTCTTTGCCCGAATGTGGAGGTCGTTATCGCTGAGCTTAAAAAGTGAGGAGAAAAGTGGAAGATTGTTAATAAAATTTGTGTTAAATGTCCATTTTCCAGCTTGATAAACCATTCTAACATTAAAGTGGTAAATGAGAAGGAAGTTTTTCTTTTCCAATGATTACAGGCTAATGTTTAAATTCAGAGACCAGATCAGCAAGACCAGAGCGGCGTCAGCGAGAGCGGCAACAGGGGCGAGGAGACGGGGATTAAAAAAAAAGAAACAGTGGCTCTGTACTGTGGACCTGCTTGACCAAAAGACCGTGACGCCACAGGAGAGCTGGTAATTGACTGGTGGGTATTTCCTCCGTGTCTCTATTTTTGTTTTGAATCATTACACGTTGAGTGTTCACCTAAATAATTATTTTTTTAAATACTGAGATCCAAATTAATTAATTAAATAGAATAGAGATGGATGGGCAGATGATGTGTTGCAGCTGCAGTATGTGGGTTCTGGTGGACGCCGGTGCGATCCACGGTGATCACATCTGCAGCAAGTGTTGGCCGCTTGAGGGCCTTCAGCTGAGAGTTGATGAGCTGGAGTCGCAGCTGCGGACAATGCGACACATCAGAAATGGGGGGAGTTACCTGGACACTGTTTTCAGGAGACAGTCACACCAATTAGATTAATTGCATCAAAATTGGACCGTCGGCAGGGACAGGAGAGTGTGACTGCGCGTGACGCAGGTATGGAGATCCACAATTTAGCTTTGGAGGAGCCTCAGCCATTCTTTTTTGCATTCATTCATGGGATGTGGGCGACGCTGGCCAGGCCAGCATTTATTGCCCATCCCCAATTTCCCTTGAGAAGGTGGTGGTGAGCTGCCTTCTTGAACCGCTGCAGTCCATTTGGTGTCGGTAGACCCACAGTGCTGTGAGGAAGGGAGTTCCAGGAATTTGACTGCGAGAATGAAGGAACGGCGATATAGTTCCAATCAAGATGGTGTGTGACTTGGAGGGGGACTTGCAGGTGGTGGTGTTCCCATGTATTTGCTGCCCTTGTCCTTCTAGTTGGTAGAGGTCGTGTGCTTGGAAGGTGCTGTCTAAGGAGCCTTGGTGCATTGCTGCAGTGCATTTTGAAGATGGTACGCACTGCTGCCAGTGTGCGTCGGTGGTGGAGGGAGTGAATGTTTGTCGATGGGGTGCCAATCAAGCGGGCTGCTTCGTCCTGGATGCTGTTGAGCTTCTTGAGTGTTGTTGGAGCTGCACCCATCCAGGCAAGTGGAGAGTATTATATCACACTCCTGACTTGTGCATTGTCGATGGTGGAAAGGCTTTGGGGAGTCAGGAGGTGAGTTACTCGCATGATGATTCCAAGCCTCTGACCTGCTCTTGTAGCCACGGTATTTATATGGCTACTCCAGTTCAGTTTCTGGTCAGTGATAGCCCCTTGGATGTTGATAGTGGGGGATTCAGCGATGGTAATTCCATTGAATGTCAAGGGGAGATGGTTAGATTCTCTCTTATTGGAGATGGTCATTGCCTGGCACTTGTGTGGCGTGAATGTTACTTGCTACTTATCAGCCCAAGAGTGGATATTGTCCAGGTCTTGCTGCATTTCTACACGGACTGCTTCAGTATCTGTGGAGTCACGAATGGTGCTGAACATTGTGCAATCATCAGCGAACATCCCCACTTCTGACCTTATGATTGAAGGAAGGTCATTGATGAAGCAGCTGAAGATGGTTGGGCCGAGGCCACTACCCTGAGGAACTCTGCAGTGATCTCCTGGAGCTGAGATGATTGACCTCCAACAACCACAACCATATTCCTTTGCACTCGGTTTGACTCCAGCTACCGGAGGGATTTCCCCCTGATTCCCAATTGACCGCAGTTTTGCTAGGGATCCTTGATGCCATAATCGCTCAAATGCTGTCTTGATGTCAAGGGCAGTCACTCTCACCTCACCTCTTGAGTTCAGCTCTTTTGTCTATGTTTGAACAAAGGCTGTAATGAGGTAAGGAGCTGAGTGACCTTGGCGGAACCCAAACTGAGCGTCACTGAGCAGGTTATTGCTAAGCACGTGCTGTTGATGACACCTTCCATCACTTTACTGATGATTGAGAGTAGGCTGATGGGGCGGTAATTGGCCGGGTTGGACTTGTCATGCTGTTTGTGTATAGGGCAGACCTGGGCAATTTTCCACATTGCAGGGTAGATGCCTGTGTTGTCGTTGTACTGGAACAGCTTGGCTAGGTGTGCGGCAATTTCTGAAGCACAGGTTTTCAGTCCTGTTGCCGGAATATTGTCAGGGCCCATAGCTTTTGCGGTATCCAGTGCCTTCAGTCATTTCTTGATATCACGCGGAGTGAATCGAATAGGCTGAAGTATGGAATCTGTGATGTTGGGGACTTCAGGAGGAGGCCGAGATCGATCATCAGCTCGGCACTTCTGGCTGAAGATTTTTGCAAATGCTTCAGCCTTATCTTTCGCACTTATGTACTGGGCTCCCCCATCACTGAGCATGGGGATATTTGTGGAGCAACCTCCTCAAGTTAGTTGTTTAATTGTCCAACTCCATTCATGGCTGGATGTGACAGGACTGCAGAGCTTAGATCTAATCCGTTGGTTATGGGTCGCTTAGCTCTGTCTATCACATGCTGCGTACGCAGTTTGGCATGCAGCTAGTCCTGTGTTGTAACTTCACCAGGTTGACACCACATTTTGAAGTATGCCTGGTGCTGCTCCTGGCATGCCCTCCTGCACTCTTCATTGAACCAGGGTTTGTCTCCTGGCTTGATGGTAATGGTAGAGTGGGGGCTATTCCGGGCCATGAGGTTACAGATTGTGCTGCTGCTGTTGGCTCACAGCGCCTCATTGATGCCCAGTTTTGCATTGTTAGATCTGTTGGAAATCTATCCCATTTAGCACGGTGATAGTGCCACACAACACGATGGACGGTTTCCTCAATGTGAAGGCGTGACTTCGTCTCCATAAGGACTGTGCTGTGGTCACTCCGACCAATACAAACATGGACAGAAGCATCTGCCGTAGGCAGATTGGTGAGGACAAGGTCAAGCATGTGTTTCCCTCGTGTTGGTTCCCCCACCACCTGCCGCAGATCCAGTCTAGCAGTTATGTCCTTTACGACTCGTCCAGATCTGTCAGCAGTGGTGCTGCCGGGCCACGCTTGGTGATGGACATTGAAATCCCCCACCCAGAGTACATTTTCTGCCCTTGCCACCTTACGTGCTACCTCCAACTGGTGTCCAACATGGTGGAGTGCTGAGCCATCAGCTGAGGGAGGGCGGTAGGTGGTAATCAGTAGGAGGTTACCTTGCCCATGTTTGATCTGATGCCATGAGAATTCATGGGGTCCGCAGTCGATGTTGAGGACTCCCAGGGAAACTCCCTCCCTACTGTATACCACTGTCCCGCCACCTCTGGTTCAGTGCGCCATTCAAGTGGGAGGAGAACAGAGAAATGTAGCTGTAATAGGGGATAGCATAGTTAGGGGAATAGATGCAATTCTCTGCAGCAAAATAGAAAATTCCAAAGGCTGTATTACCTGCCTGGTGCCAAGGTGAAGGACATCTCTTCTGGGCTAGAGAAGAACTTGGAGTGCAAGTGAAGGATCCAGGTGTCATGGTCCACATAGCTATCAACAACATCGGAAGGAGGTTCTCCTGAGGGACTATGAGCAGCTCAGGGCTAAATTAGAAGGCAGAACCACAAAGGTTCCAGATTACTACTTGAGCCACGTGCAAGTTGGCATTGGGGAAATAAGATTAGAGAGGTAGATGCATGGCTCAAAGATTGGTGTGGGAGAAATGGGCCCCGATTATGGGACATTGGCACCATTACTGGGGAAAGAGAGAGCTGTTCCATTGGGATGGGCTTCACTTGAACCATGCTGGGACCAGTATCCTGGAGAATCGTATAAGTAGGTTTCTAGAAAAGACTTCAAAGTAAATAGTTGGGGGAGGGTCCAATAGAAGGGAAGTTTAAAAAGTCGAAACGTAACGAGACAGCAGAGGTGCAGGGTAGTGAAAGGGCATACATTAATCGGAATGTGACAGGAAGGGACACAGAATACAAGCATAAGAGTACAGCAGAAATTAGAAGCAGAGTACGTAAAAATGGTTTTAAAAAAAAGTCAAAGCTTAAGGCTCTTTATCTGAATGCGCGTAACATTTGTAACAAGATGGATGAGCTGATGGCACAAATAGAAATAAATGAATATGATTTGATAGCTATCACAGAGATGTGGTGGCAGGATAACCAAGACTGGAACCTCAATGTTCAAGGATATTCGGCGTTCTGGAAGAATACGCAGAAAGTAAAAGTAGGTGGGGTAGCTTTGCTATTAAAGGAAGTGATCAGTGCAGTTTTGAGTAAGGATATAGGTGCAGTAGATCGTGATGTAGAAACAGTTTGGTTAGAAATAAGGAATAGCAAGGAAAGAAATCACGGGTGGCAGTGGTCTATAGGTCTCCAAGGAGTTGCCTCTCTGTAGGACAAAGTATTAATCAGGAAATGATGGAGGCGTGTGAGAAAAGCACTACAATTATCATGGGTGATTTTAATCTGCATTTCGACTGGACAAATCAAATTGGCAAGGAAGACGAATTTGTAGAATGCATCAGGGATTGTTTCTTAGAACTATACATTGCAGAATCTACCCGGGAAAGGACTATTTTAGATTTAGTAATGTGCAATGAGGTAGGATTAAGAAGATATCTCGTAGCTAAAAATCGTCTCGGGGGATGTGTTCATAACATGGTACAATTTCAAATGCAGTTGGAGGGTGAGCAACTCGGGTCTCAAACCAGTGTCTTCAACTTAGACAAGTACATTTACAGAGGTATGAAGAAAGAGTTTTCTAATGCGGACTGGTAACATAGAATAAAACGAAAGGCAGCAGATGAACAGTGGCAGACTTTTAAGCAGATATTTCATAACACTCAGCAAACATTTATTCCGGTCAGAAGGAAGGACCCAATGAAAACGATGGACCACCCGTGGATAACAAAAAGGACGTTAAGGAGAGTATCAATTCAAAAACAAAGGCGTACAAAGTGGCGAAAGTTAGTGGCAGGGCAGAGGATTGGGATGTTTTTTTATAAATCAGCGGATGACTTAAAGACTAATGAAGAGGGAGAAAATTGATTAAGAGTAAATTGGTAAGAAATATAAAAACAAGCACAAAGAGCTTCTACGGTTATCTAAAAAGAAAGAGAGTAGCTAAAGTAAGTGTGGGACCCTTAGTGGATGAGACTGGGGAATTCATAACAGGGAACAGGGAAATGGCTGCTAATTTAAATCAATATTTTGTATTGGCCTTTACGGTGGAGGACACTATAAACATCCCAACAATAATAGATGAGCAACGTGTAAATGGGAGGGAGGAACTTGTAGCAATCTCTATCACGAGGGAAAAGGCTCTTGACAAACTTATGGGAATAAAGGCAGTCACGTCGCCAGCACTTGATGGCCTGTATCCAAAGGTTTTAAAAGAAGTGGCTGCAGAGATAGTGAAGGCATTTGTCATAACATACCAAAACTCACTGGATTGCGTAGGGTACCAGCGGTTTGGAAAACCGCTAATGTGACGCCCAGATTCAATAAAGGAGGGATACAGAAATCACAAATATATAGACCAGTTAGCTTAACATGGGAAAATGCTCGAGTCCATTATTAAGGAAGAAATAGCAGGTCATTTAGAAAAACATAATGCAATCACACACAGTCAAAATAGTTTTATTAAAGGCAAATCATGTTCGACTAATTTGTTAAAGTTCTTTGAGGATATAAACATCAGAGTGGATAAAGGTGAACTGGTAGATGTTGTGTATTTGGATTTTCAGAAGGCTTTCAATTAGGTGCCGCATAAAAGTTTATTGCTGAGGGTATTGGGGTAATGTGTTGGCACGGATCGAGGATTGTCTAGCACATGGAATGCAGAGAGTCAGGATTAATGTGTCTTCTTCTGGTTGGAAAGCCATAACTAGTGGGATGCCAGAAACATCGGTCCTGGGGCCTCAACTATTTACTATCTATATTAATAACTTGGAGGAAGGGACAGAGTGTAGTGTAGCCAAATTTGCTGACGATACAAATTTAGGTGAGAAGGCATGCTGTGATGATGACAGAAATAAGCTGCAAAGGGATGTCGATCTGTTAAGTGAGTGGACAAAAAACTTGGCAAATGGTGTTCATTGTGGGAAAGTGTGAGGTCTTCCAATTTGGTAGGAAGAGTAAAAAGGCAGATTATTATTTAGATGGAGAAAGACTACAAAATACTGCAGTACAGAGGGATCTGGGTGTTCTTGTACATTAAATACAAAATGTTATCATGCAGGTTATCAGCGAGTAATTAGGAAGGTAAGTGGAATTTTGGCCTTTATTGCTAGGGGGTTAGAGTTTAAACGTATGGAAGTCTTGTTACAACTGTGCAGGAGGTTGGTAATGCCACACCTGGAGTACTGCATACAGTGTTGGTCCTCATATTTAAGGAATGATATGCCAGCATTAGAGGCAGCTCATAAAATAATTACCAGGCTGTTTCCTGGGATGAAGCCTTGTCTTTATCAAGAACAGCTAAACAGATTAGCCCTTTTTTCATTGGAATTAGAATAATTCTTCACCTCCAGGGTTCTGTTCATTTGCCTTCCACTTGATTCAAGGCCACGTTATAAATGAGTTTTTATGATAAAGGAGGAACAGTTTGGATCTTGTTGCGCTGAACCAACTTGACAAAACGGCACATTTCAATCGTCATTCGCAACTCTGTCGTCCGTCACTCATACACATCAAAATATTATACAGAAGCGCCAATTATCAGCAATTCATTTCTTGACCTTAGCATCACCTGTGGCAGAAGGTTCCTCAGGAACATTTCGTGAACAATCCATTCGCTGTCATTTCGCACGTAGGCCTAGCTTTGCTTGTGTGTCACACAGCACAGAAGGCAGTGCATCGTGATCAATGGGTCTTTTTCAGATTGGAAAGCCGTAACTAATCGGGTGCCTCAAGGATCGGTCGGAGGACATCAACTATTTACTATCTACATCAATGACTCGGAGGAAGGGACAGAGTGTTGTGTATCTAAATTTGCTGATGATTCAAAAATAGGTGGGAAGGCATGTTGTGATGAGGACACAGAATCTGAAAAGGGATATAGATAGGTCAAGAGAGTGGGGGGAGAAAAGAAAACTTGGCAGATGGAGTGCAATGTGGGAAAGTGTGAGGTCATCCACTTTGGTGGGAAGAATAAAAAGACAGATTATTATTTAGATGGAGAAGGCTACAAAATACTGCAGTACAGAGGGATCTGGGTCCTCTTGTACATTAAACACAACATGTTTGCATGCAGCTGCAGCAAGTAATTAGAAAGGCAAATGGAAAGTTGGCCTTTATTGCCAGGGGCTCAGAGTTTAAAATAGGTAAGTCTTGTTACAGGGTATTGGTGTGGCCACATCTGGAGTACTGTGTACTATTTTGGTCCCCATATTTAATGAAGGATATACTAGCATTGGAGACTGTTCAGAAAAGGTTCACCAGGCTCATTCCTGGGATGAAGGGTTTGTCTTATCATGAACGGCTAAACAGGTTCGGGCTTCATTTATTGGAGTTTAGAAGAATAAGAGGTGACCTTTTTGAAACATATAAGATTTTGAGGGGGCTTTACAGGATAGATGTTAAGACTATATCTCCACGTGTGGGGGAATCTCGAACCCGGGGTCACAATTACAGAATAAGGGGGCACAAATTTAAAACTGAGATGCAAAGGAATTTCTTCTCTTAGAGGGTTGTGATTTTCTGGGATTCTGCACCTCAGAGAGTTGTGGAGGCGAGGCCACTAAATATATTTAAGGAGGACGTAGATAGAGTTTTGAAATCTCGTGGAGTGGAGGGGTATGCGGAGCTGACTGAAAAGAAGTGTTGGGACCTGGGGAAGCTCATCCATGATCTTATTGAATGGCGGGCAGGCTTGAGGTGCTGAATGGCCTAATACTGCTCCTATTTCTTATGTTCTTATGTAAAACGTCAGGCAGATCTAAATTTCTCAACTGAAGTCACAGAAAAAATGTGTATTGGTGTGAATGGGAGGTGTGCTCCATCACCCCCAGGAACAGCGGGCAAGCAGAGTAAGTTTAATGGAGTATGTATTGCAAATGAATATTATATAAGGCAATGTTGCAGGCAAGAAATTGAATGAGGAAAGCAAAAGGTGAACATTGATTGTGGAAGGAAGAGAAAAACCGACATACCACGAAACACAATACGCCTACCAATAGCAGCAAGAACGAGAACACGTAATATCCGATTAGCAATATCGCCCTGCGTACATTTCCATGCTCCACCAGATATAAAGCTATTTCTTCTTTCTGGACGAGTCATTTCTCCTGACGACGGGCAGTGTACGCTGCCTGAAACGTTAAGGCTACCCATTCTTCTCAGAAGTTCTCTCTTTGAAAGTCACACATGTTCCTTTCCGAATCCAAAATGTGCATTGAGGAGCTACATGGGGAAACAACTTTTATCAGCGTGTTGTTGTGGGTTTTTGGCACTAGATAAAGGCTGTTCATTTCAGATTGAATATCAACATTCAAAAGAGAATTGCATAAATAGTGTAAGGGAAATAAAATTCAGGGTAACAGTAAAGAACGGAGCATGGATATTAATTGAGTTCATTTTCCAAAGAGTTGGAACAGGATCCAAGTATTCAATACGTATTGTGCTCAATACGTCTTTGAGTCCCTGCCATCGTTTTTGACTAGTTCTTGCATAACTAATTTTTCTCACTGCTTGGGGAGATGGTGGCGGAGTAGTGATGGCACTGAGCTAGTAATCCAGATTTCCAGGATAATGCCTTGGGGACACAAGTTCAAAATCCGCCAGGGCAGCTGGTGGAATTTATATTCAATTAATCAATAGAAAAATCCAAAGTCAAAGTAAAATCTGTAATTGAAAGCTGGTGTCAGTAATGGTGCCATGAAACTATCATTAACTGCAGTAATAACCCATCAATGTCCTTTAGGGAAGGAAATCTGCCGTCCTTCCAAGGTCTGGCATACATGTCACTCCAGACCCACAGAAACGTGGTTGACTCTTAACTTCCCTGTGGAACGGCCTAGCAAACTCTTGGTTGTTAAGGGAAATTATGCTTGGGCAACAAATGCTGGCCCTGCCAGTGATGCCCAAGTCCCATGAAAGAATAATCTCGGCTTTAAATACCCAACTTTAAACTCATTCACACATGCCCACCTCAATTAAGTATTTACTTAAATTGTTAGATGAGGTAAAAGGGAATGTTGATGATGAGAATGCAATGGAGGTTGCTGCTGTGGATTTCAAGAAAGTGTTTAACAAAGTCTTAGGCAGTCTCTTGGGAATGAGGATGACTTTCCCCCACTCCAGCTGGGACAGGTTGTGTTTGGTGAGGTGAGTGAATGAGATGCTCGAATTTCCAAATGTTCCTTCCGCTGTTTGCACCTGGTCACTGTCTGAGTATGTCAACGTTTTTCGAACTGGCTGGCACCTTCACGGATGCTTCCTCTCCATTTAGGGCAGGCTGGGACAGGATATTTCGACGTAACAGTGCAGAGTTAATATTTTGTCACGGAGGCTTTAAAGACAATGTAGCATTTCCTCTGCTCTCCTGCTAGCCTCTTGCCGTGCCAAAGCGCAGAGTACAAAGCTTGTTTTGGGAGTCCTGTGTCAGGCCTGTGAAATTTGTGGCCCTCCCAACATAACTGAGTGACTATGAACAGTGTCTGGATACTGGGGATGTTGGTCTGAGAGAGCGTACTGATATTGGAGCGGCTGTCCTGCCACTGAATTGGCAGGATCTTGTGCTGGCACACTGGTGATATCTCTCCCAAGCTGACTCCTGACAACGTGGGAATCTGCTAAGGTCATCAGATCCTGCAAGCTGTGCAAATGCGCAACAAAAGTCTGACCAGGGTAAGGACCAAATGGTGCATGCGTATGACATCATTTCGGATCCACTGATGAAGGGTCACTGATCTGAGACGTTAACTGTGCTGCTCCCTCCACAGATGCTGCCAGACCTGCTGAGTACTTCCAGCATTTATTGGTTTATATCAGATTTCAAGAATCTGAAGTATTTTTCTTTTATTTAATTTATTATCATCAGATATCGGCACCTGGGCTATTCTTGAGCTTGTGCCTGGCCTTCGCGCATGCGTAGTAAAGCGTCCTTGTTCTCCAGCATCCCCAATTCGGCTGGAGGGAGCTGCTGAATGGAAGACTTCGATCCCCGTCACACGTTCCAACCCCACTAGCCGCTGTCCTCCCTCCCCAGCAACTCGCTGCTGGCCTCAACACTTCCTCCTCACAGCCGCTCGGTCCAGACTCGCTGCGTACCGACGACCCTCCCCACCCCCCAACACACACACATATCCCTGGCCGATTGTTCACACTCCTGGCTTCGCGCCACCCCGCTCTCAGGCTTCCCGCTCCCCGTTACCTCTCCCTCAAACCCCCCGCCGATTCAGGCGTTAGCTCCCGGCCACGCCGCTTCCCACCTCTCGGCCGCTTGCTCCTAATTCGCCCCGTCACACCTCGTGGCCTGCATTTCTTCTTCGGGCGGCGTGTGGTGAACCAGAAAACCTGAGGCCTAGTGGCCGAGAATAAAGAAGTGTGGTCTGTAGCGAGCGGCAGTAACGGGGGTCATGGGAAGCGGGGTGGCGAGAAGCGAGGAAAAATCGGGCAGGGGAGTGAAGGGGAGCAGCGAGGTCAGGAGCGTACGGCTGAGGGCGTGGGGGATGGAAGCGCCCTGCATGCAGGAGAGGAGAAAGCGAGTTGCAGAGGAGGAAAGCGGCTACTTATTCGCTGCAATCGGGTGAAATCAAATCCGGGTCAGTCATATAAACGAATCACAATAACGAATTGGCAGCAGAGTTTATACTCTGCCCGATTTTCTTCTCCATCGATCGGGGTGCCAATTCACTATCTCCCAAAAGTATCAGAACATGTAAATTAAAACACGATTTTTTTAGCTTAATAGGGTTACTGGAATATTATATGGATCTGAGGTTTACACTGAGTATCCTATAACTACGTAGTAACATATCACTGGGCTTCCATCCAACTTAATGCAAGGTTAGTTTGTTAGAATTATCTCGCTATAAGCATTTTCTGTGATAAATTGAGCAGCACCATCTTTAATCCGGGCAACTGCCTGAACGTCTCAGATGCAGACGTTCCAGCTGAAGAGCCTGAATTTGCCCATGTGCAAGTGCTGCGCCACCTAGTGGTTACGTTTTTGAGATGTCTGCTGCGCACCATGGATCCAACAGAGTCCTTGTCACAGCAGCTCTCGTTTAACAGGGTGCCAACGGCTGTTTAAGGGTAAATCAACATCTGACATGTGGGAGACTTTCAAATGTCAGTTGATTAGAATTCAGGACCAGCATGTTCCAGTGAGGAAGAAGGATACGTTTGGCAAGTTTCGGGAACCTTGGATAACGCGGGATATTGTGAGCCTAGTCAAAAAGAAAAAGGAAGCTTTCATATGGGCTGGAAGGCTAGAAACAGACGAATCCCTTGAGGAATATAAAGACAGTAGGAGGAACTTAAGCAAAGAGTCAGGAGGGTTAAAATGAGTCATGAAAAATAATTGACCAACATGATCAAGGAAAATCCCAAGTATTTTTCTACGTATATAAAGAGCAAGAGGATAACGAGGGAAAGGGTTGGCCCACTCAAGGACAGAGAAGGGAATCTAAGTGTGGAGCCAGAGGAAATGGGCGAAGTACCAAATGAGTACATTGCATCAGTATTCACCAAAGAGAAGGACTTGGTGGATGATGAGAGTGGTGGAGGGAGTGTAGATAGTCTCCGTCATCTCATTATGGAAAAGGCGGAGGTGTTGGTTGTATTGCAAAGCATTAAGGTAGATATGTCCCCAGAGCCTGATGGGATCTACCCCAGAATACTGAGGGAGGCAAGGGAAGAAATTTCTGGGGCCTTGACAGAAATCTTTGCTTCCTTATTGGCTCCTGGTGAGGTCCCAGAGGACTGGAGAATAGCCAATTTTGTTCCTTTGTTTAAGAAGGGTAGCAAGGATAATCCAGGAAATTATAGGCTGGCGAGCCTTACGTCAGTGGTAGGGAAATTATTAGAGAGGATTCTGCGGGACAGGATTGACTCCCATTTGGAAACAAACGAACTTATTAGCGAGAGGCAGCATGGTTTTGTTAAGGGGAGGTCGTGCCTCACTAATTTGATTGAGTTTTTTGAGGAAGTGACGAAGATGATAGATGAAGGAAGGGTAGTGGATGTTATCTATATGGACTTCAGTAAAGCCTTTGACAAAGTCCCGCATGGCAGACTGGTGCAAAAGCTGAAGTCACACCGGATCAGAGGTGATCTGGCAGGATGGATACAGGGCTGGCTTGGTCATAGAAGACAGAGGGTAGCAGTGGAAGTGTGCTTTTCTGAATGGAGGGATGTGACTAGTGGTGTTCAGCAGGGATCAGTGCAGGGACCTTTGCTCTTTGCAGTATATATAAATGATTTGGAGGAAAATGTAGCTGGTCTGATTAGTAACTTTGCGACGACACAGAGGTTGGTGGAGCTGCAGATAGTTATGAGGATTGTCAGAGGATACCGCACGATCTAGATCAGTTGGAGACGTGGGCGGAGAACTGGCAAATGGAGCTTAATCCGGACAAATGTGAGGTAATGCATTTTGGAAGGTCTAATGCAGGTGGGAAGGATACAGTAAATGGCAGAATCCTTAGGAGTATTGACAAGCAGAGAGATCTGGGTGTACAGGTCCACTGGTCATTGAAAATGACAACGCAGGTGGATAAGGTGGTCAACAAGGCATACAGCATGCTTGCCTTCATCGGTAGGGGCATAGAGTATAAAAATTGGCAAGTCATGCTGCAGCTGCACGGAACTTTAGTTAGGCCACACTTAGAATATAGCGTGCAATTCTGGTCGCCACACTGCCAGAAGGACGTGGAGGCTTTGGAGAGGGTACAGAAAATGTATACCAGGATGCAGCCTGGTCTGGAGGGCATTAGCTATGAGGAGAGGTTGGATAAACTCGGTAAAAAAGCAAAATACTGCGGATGCTGGAAATCTGAAATAAAAACAAGAAATGCTGGAACCACTCAGCAGGTCTGGCAGCATGTGTGGAAAGAGAAGCAGAGTTAACGTTTAGGGTCAGTGCCCAGAAGGTTTGCACTTGCTGCTGTTCAATATTCAATGTATTTACACCTAATCTGTACTAATGATATGTCTTTCAACACAGCATTAACATATTGTTTGCCTTTGCTCCGTGATCTTTTGGTCAGCTATGTGGCCTGGTCCAATCTAGACCTCCTTTGTTATCTCTTGCCCCATCCCCACCTCAGTTGCTTATCACCTGTGACTTTTCTAATATTTGTCAGTTCCGATGAAGGGTCACTGACACGAAACGTTAAATCTGCTTCTCTTTCCACCGATGCTGCCAGACCTGCTGAGTGGTTCCAGCATTTCTTGTTTTTATTATTATTGGATAAACTCGGATTGTTTTCACTGGAACGACGGAGGTGGAGGGACGACATGACAGAGGTTTACAAAGTTCTGAGCCGTATTGGACAGAGTGGATAGTCAGAAGCTTTGTCCTAGGGTGGAAGAGTCAGTTATTAGGGGACATAGGTTTAAGGTGAGATGGGCAAAGTTTAGAGGGGATGTGCGAGGCAAGTTCTTTACACAGAGGGTGGTGAGTGCCTGGAACTTGCTGCCGGGGAGGTGGTGGAAGCAGGTACGATAGCGACGTTTAAGAGGCATCTCGAAAAATACATGAATAGGATGGGAATAGAGGGATAAGGTCCCTGGAATTTCAGCAGGTTTTAGTTTAGGCAGGTATCAAATCGGCGCAGGCTTGGGAGGCCGAATGGCCTGTTGCTGTGCTGTACTGTTCATTGTTCTTTGTTGTTCTCTGAAAATTCTGGTTGACAAAGTTGAGACTCACATAATGGGAGGCTCAGTGTCCAATTGAATACAACAATGGCTCAACTACAAAAAATAATTAGTTAAATAGTTGTTTTTCAAACTGCAGCATGTTCGACAGTGGTGTTCCCAACGGTCAGTGCTTGGACTTTTTTTTCTTGTTGCTTATATTTAAATCAGTTGAATCTTGGAATAGAGTAAAATTTAAAAAATTGCGGATGGTACCAAACGGTGAGGATGATACTAACTGCCTTCAAAGGGACAGAGATTGGTGAGAAGTTTAGGAAGACACCTGAGAAATGGTATTAAATACAGAAAAATTTGTGATAATACATTTTGACAGAAGGTATAGGTCAGGCAATGGCGCACTTCTAAAGAGTATGCAGGAGCAGAGGGACTTGGTGGTCATCTGAATCGATCATTGAATATGACAGGACATTTTGAGCAAGTGATTAGCAATGCATATGGGATCGTGGGCATCACAAATAGAAGCACAAGTGCAAAAGCAAGGAAGATTTGCTGGATCTTCATAAAGCTCCGGTTCGACCCCAAATATGTTATTGCAACTAGTTCTGATATGACAGTCCAGGAAGGATTCAGTGTCCTTGAGAGAGTTCTGGATATTTGCCAGAATGGTTCCAGGATTGGGGGATTTTGCTTACAAGGTAAGGGTAGAAAAGCTAATGGTATTCTGCCTGGAGCAAAGGATATTCAGGGGAGATTTCATAAAGTTGTACATGATTATGACGGGCTTACATTGGTTAGACAAGCAAAAACTGTTCCTATTAACTGATGGTGAGATTGAAGGGACAAAAGATACAGGGGGAATGTGTATTTTTTTCCGTAGCGAATGGTACTGATCTGAAAATAGATGCCTATGAGGATGCTGGAAATGGAGGCAATCAGTGAGTTCAACAGAAAATTCGATGGGCACTGAAAGAAAAGATCTTGCAGGTCTAAGGCGAGCGAGAGAGTGGGATGGTCTTGATTGCTCTGAAGTGAGCCAGAATGGGCCGAATGGCCTGCGTCTTTGCTGTAAAAGAGTCAATATATCTATATCTCTAACATTTCACAAGGTTAATCAGAGTGCTCCGAGGAGAGCAAGATACAATGAAATAAGGAAATATAATAAGTGACCAAAAGCTTGGTAACAGAGTGAGTTTCAATGAGGATATCAAAGGAAGAGTCGGAGCTGGAGAGATGGGAGGAGCAGGCAAGTTTTCAGAGAGTTATAATAAATCAACTGAGACATGGGCATGGATTGTCAGAGGGAAAGACTGGAGGATAATACAACCAAACAATAACAACTTAAATTTATATAGTGCATTTAAACTGGAAAAGCGTTGAAGGATAAGGCACATAAATATACTCAGAGGCAAGTCGATCCTCACCAAAAAAGGTATTAAGGGAGGGAACCATAAGCTCATTCAGACGATGTATTGTTGTCAGGACTTATATGACGACAGGAGTGGAAGGTAGAGTGGATTTAGTAAAGAATTCTGCAGCATAGGTTTGATAACAGCAAGAATGTGGCCGGTAAAAACTTAACGCCGGTGTGATAAATATAGTGTGTTTTATCAATAGCAACTTCGAGAAGGCATTCGACGAGATGTCACATCAGAGCCGCCTAAACATAACGCCCATGGACTTGGAGGCAACCTATTGGCTGCGCTGGGGAATTGGCCATGTGGGAGGCGAAAGATTAGCGTCAAAGGCTATGTGCTGAAATTGTCAGGTTATTATTATTGTAGTCTACCAGTGATCTGGATTCGGGTGGTACCTTATCACTAATTTCCATCGGAATAGGATGAGGGAATGGAGGCCCATTTATCTAAGTTTGCTGAAGAGTGTAACTTACGTGGCAGATTAAATATTGGAAATGAGAGAAACAGATGCATAAAGAGACTTGATTATTTCAGTGATTGGTAAAACTGGGGGAGATCAAGCTCAATGCGGGGAGGTGCAAGGTCTTGAATTTTGTAATAAAAAAAGATAGATCAGAGTGCTATCCTCATTGTGAGAAGCTGGGAACTGTGGAGGAGCAGAGAGATTTGCATATCCAAGTACATATATCACGAGGGGGTAACATCGAAATCTTGTAACTGTTTGATAGATATTTGTGAGACAAGTGTATTAAGCGGTGCACAACACAACAATAAATTGTATCAGTGGGGATAGAGGAGGTCGTGAGGGTTTTGAAATGCATGGTAAAGAAAAGTAAACTCGAGGATTCGGGGTGCTCCATCCAATGTAGATCAGTAAAGAGAGCAATGATTGGTGAGGCAACCTGTTAGCTGGGCTGGGGAATTGGCCTGGAGCAAGGCGACAGATCAGTGTCAAAGGCTATGTGCTGAAATTGTCTGGATATTACTATTGTTGCCTCCCAGTGATCTGAAACCTAGTATGGCAGAGGATAAAGGCAACAATGTTTTGGATCAATAAGTGAATGAAAGGTGGAGCATGGGAGGTCAGTCTGGTGTCTATTAGTACAGTCGAGTTTGAATGTGACAAAGACACAGACGAGTGTTGCAATATCTGTTGGGCTCAGAAAAGAGTCGAGTCGCAGGTGCTGCCGAGGTGGAAGGAGGTGATCTCTTTACCGAGGGACACATGTGTATGGAGCATAATTTGAGGACAGTTCGTGCACTGAATGGAACTCGGAGCCAGAAGCCATCATGTGTATTGGAATTGGTGGCTGGGATAGACAGTTTGTGACTGGGATGAAAGGTAATGGATTTAGTCCTGTCGATGTTTGAAAGGGGAAAATTGTGACCATCCAAAACAGTATGTTGGATAAATAGTCTGATAACACAGAGGCAGTAGGGGGAGCTTTGAGAGAGAGAGAGAGGGGGATTATGGATGTCATCAGTGTACAAGTAAAATCACGGCCCACACCTGCCAGTGAAAGCTCCAAAGGAAATTTATCATTTAGGATGAAGAGAAACATCAAAGGTAATGCTGATGTGGGGTGAGGGGAGATTTCATTACTGGAGATTCTGTATCTGATCAGATGGATAACTGTGAAAAAACGGAAGGAAGTCCCACCGACAGTCCAGTGTCAGAGGAATGAGGAGGTGGCAGATTGTCCGAGAGGAAGTATAGTTGACCAATATATGTTTTATCAGTGGCTGATGGTCTGAGACAGGGCTCGAGACCGTCATTTAGGGAGGCAGATGTAGTCATCCTTTATTTTGGAAGGGATATGTGATTGGAAGCTCAGATTGGAAGGACGAATAGGGTAAAGGTTACAAAACATCATTTGCTGCATGATACAACAACTACGAAGGAGAATGAGGTCAGTGGTGTTTGTGGCAGAGCAAAATATGATTGCTTTGGTGTTCTGTACGTTGAACTGGAGAAAACTACAGCTCACACAAAACTGACAGTTGTTTTCTGCTCACACAAATGCAGTGGAGGGACGAGAATGATCGTGGAGAGCTGGAGCTGTGTGTTGTCAACACACATGTAGAAGATGACCCCGTGTCTGTCGTTGTTGCCGTTGGGAAGAATGCAGAAGTGGAAGAGGAGGATGCAAAATCGTAAGTTCAGCGACTGGTGATTGGACAGTATTGGTAGTGGGAGGAATAGCCATTTCTGGAGATTCTCTGGCTATGATCAGATCGGTGAGTTACGAACCAAGCAATGGCAGTCCTTCCATAAGCGGCCAATGTCGGAGGTATGGAGCGATCACGGGTGAGTTTCAATGCAGTTTTGCAGGAGTTAGAGATGATGATGGCTTAGGCCATGACGGGATCATACCTGGGAATGATCATTTTAAATGTAATTTGTTGGGCGGATTGAGATCTAATCAGGGTCAATGAATGCGACAGTGTTGGGCGAGCTGGACTTGTTGAGGGATGGATTTGTACAGCACAGTGTTGGATGGAAGGAAGTATTAGATCGTGTTGCCAGTCAGGAGTGACCAGAGGGATATGGTCCGGCAGTGGCACCGTTCTATTTTTACAGAAGCCGCAGTAGAATAAACCGCTAAACATGTGCAATAAAAATAACAGAGAGAGGAGTATCATTCTCCAGGTGACACCTGCACTAAGTTATCAGCTGCAATCCCACACATGGATTAAATTGTTTTCTTGGAAAGTTCCTCATTTTAACTGCTTATGTCCTTGGATTCAATGTATACTGAGGAGAAATCGGTGACATTTATAAATGAATCGCTTCGAATGAATATTATCATTGCAATTATTTTAAACCAGTAAACTCTGCTGTGCATTATTGTGGAATCAATCTTGTATGATTACCGTTTTCAGTCTTATCCCCGGCAGAGGTCTGATGAAGATAATTTGCTGGATTTTGAGATGTTTGTTTTGTCTGCACCATTTTATTTACAATGCAGTCAAAGTTGCTGTTCAATTGACTGCCACTAATAGAAATGATCAGGGGTATAGCCCATGTCATTGGAGACTTATCCCCTGCATAAATCACTGTCTATTAGAATGGATCCGTTCATAGTGACTGCCAGAGCTCTGATTCTCTGACCATCACAGGTCAATGCCTCGCAAAGAAGTTAAATATCCAATAATGCATAAGATAGGACGTATTTACTATCCAATTCTTTCAGTCTTTGGAGTTTCTGGCAAGCCGCTTTTTCTCCAGTTGTTAATGGCGTAAATTTGCATTATTTAATTGCTGCATCTGAAAGTGCTTTACTCGCTGTATGTTTTACACAGCCGTCTGTTCACTTTGATCATTTGAATGTCGGATTGTCATAAGTCTCTGTTCATTTGGTCCTGCAGCAGCTGCAGAATAACTTTGATTACTGTTAGTCAATTCCTTGCATTATTACTGGTTTATTCTCTTTACTGGATGTGTTGTTGGATGATGGAATATCCTCACATTCTAAATGTTCGGACTTGTATGAGTTTCTTTATGTCTGTCATGATTTTGTTAATCAAAACCTAGCGTTTTATTTGGTTAATGTCAAATCTAACTGTACTGGAATCAGATGCAAGGATTATGTATGCAAGAATATAAGCAATAGGAGAAGGCGTAGGCCATTCGGCCCCTCGAGTATTTTCGCTTTTCGATAAGATCATTCCTGATCTGATCTTGGCCTCAAATTCTCTTTCCCGCTTCTTCGTCATCACCATCAAATCCACGATAGTTCAAAATTCTCTCCATCATAGACTGAATATAATCAATGGATCCGCCTCCATAGCTCTCTGGGCTCGAGAATTCCAACGATTCATCACTATTTTAGAAAACAAATTCCTCCTTATCTCCTTCTGAAATGCTTGACCTATGCCGCCTAGTTCCGGATTCCCCATCGAGGGAAAACTTCCTCTCGCCATCCACCGGTCAAGCTCCCTCAGACGTTAGCATGTTTCAATACTATACTCATACTTCCAAACTCAAAAGAGCATCGGCCCCACCTGTTCAACCTTTCCCATCAAGACAGCCCTTCACCCCAGGACTTGAATCGTGATCCTTCTCTGAACTGCCCTCAATGCATGCATACTCTCCTCAAGGAGACCACAACTATACACAGTAATCTAGATGTGGTCCAAGCAATGTTTAAGAACAATTAGCAACCCATCAGGAGTTGTTAAAAGTTTCACTTTGTTGAACAAACCTGTCTTGGAATATTACCTCATAAAACTAATTTTGGTGATTTATAATGACACAGCTAAAAGTCTCAGTGTTACAAGGAGGCAGTAGTTTCTTCCTTCCCCAACATCGTGTCTCAGTTTAACTTGGATTTCAGTATTTCTATTGGTCATCACTGTTGTTGTATTATTTCCTTGTGTGACCGTCACGCTGCTGCAAAGTTCTGGCAGCTGAACTGAATTTGCTGCTGACACGTTGGCATCTCCTTCTCTGAATCACTGCGGATGAATTTATTTACTTCACTTGACTTCAATTTAATAGTAAAAATGTTCATTGTCTGTTGTACATTGTATTTGTTGGAATCCAGAGCCCATTTCCTTATTTGCAGATTATAAAACGCAGCGCTGTTGCGTTTATTTATTGACCCATCCCACAGACTAACTCTGAATTTCAAAGTTACAACAGAAATAATTTCAATTACTGTGAAATAAAAACAGAAAGTGCTGGGAAATACTCAACAGGTCAGGCAGCATCTGCAGAGAGAGAAGCAGAGTTCAGGTTTCAGATCTGTGACCCTTCATGAGAACTGGCAAGCCTTGGAAAGGAATTATGTTTTAAGCAAGTGAAGGAGCAGGGGTGGCTTGGTGCGGAAAAGATAAAAAGGGAATGTGTGTGATGGGGCAGAGGTCAGGAGAGATAAAATGAAAAGCTGTCCTGAGGCAACAACAAAGAGGGTGTTAATGCTTCCATTGAAAGACAAAGCATTATTCCAGAGAGAGTGTTAATAGTAAAGTTATGAGCAACTCTGTCTGCACGAAGAGCAGATACATGGTTAAAAAATACAACACGATAAAAAATATTTAAAAATATAAAGACAAAAAAGTTCAGTCATGCTGTGAAATTATTGAACTCAGTGTTCAGCCTGCAAGGCTGCAGAGTGCCTATTAAAAAGATCAGGTGCTGCTCCATCGAGCTTGCATTGATGTTCACTGGAAAACTTCAGCAGGCGAAGGACCGAATGTGGGCATGAGAGCCGGTGTGGGGTGTTGAAATGGCAAGCGACCAGAACCTCGGGATCATGCTTTTGGACTGAGTGGAAATGTTCCACAAAGCAATCAACCAATCTCCATTCGCTCACCCAATATAGAGACAGCACCACAGCGTAGGGCAGGCGATTGCATAGTACTATTGTCGATAAACTAATAACTCACGCACCCAGGAGCTGCTGCTTTGGGGACGTAGGTTCAAATCTCCTCTCAGCAGGAAGTGGAATTTGATTTCACAGAGTAAATTTGGAACGGAAAGCTGATTTAATAATAACCATGAAACCATCATCGATTGTTGGAAATGCCCATTTAGCTCATTTATTGCTTTTGGGATTGAAATATGCTGACATGTGACTCCAGATCCACAGCAATATGGTTGACTCCGAAATAGCCTAGCAAGTCACTAAGGTGCATAAAACCGCGAAGAAGTTAACAAGAATAAAACTGGATTGAGGCAATGGCCATATCCAACAAGAGAGAACCTAGCAATCTACGCTTGACGTTCAATGGCATCACCAGTGCTGAAACCCCCATGATCAACATCCTGGGAGTTACCATTAACCAGGAATTGATTTGGAGTAGACAGAATGTGGCATGTTTCAATACATCTTAACTTTAAAGTATCCCAGCTCAACCAGTCCGTACAAAGCTGCCCCTTTACCCTGGAAAACAGCCCAATAAACCTTTTCATAACTGGCTTCAATGCATGTATATTGCTCGTGAAGTAAGAGGACAACAATTGTAAACAGGACTCAAGATGTGGCGCCACCAACGTTCTCAGAACATTTTCACCTAGTGGAACTAGCCTGTTCTGTAGTCGTACTTTATAAATCTAATTTTGGTGACTTATAATGACACAGCTCACAGTCTGGCAGGCACGGATGATGGGAAGGAGGGTGGGGAATTAATGTGGAGGGTGGGCTTTTCAAAGGGTGGGCTGTTCTCTGCTGGGGCCCTTTGTGAGGAGGACAGCCAAACCTACAGAGAGGACATTCATTTTACTGGGCTTAATTCCACTAGTGGCAGGAATAGGTCCTTAAGCAGGTAATAATAGGCCTCTTAGGGCCCTCAATTGGCCTCTGGCCGGGAAAGCCTTCTCCACTTTCCCAATTTATAGCAGTGTGATGGAAAAATGACGGACCCTTCCTCACCTTCCAGCCATTGCACATTGATCGGACACACGCCTCCTATTCCATCTCTGGGAGTGGCGTGGCATTACATTCAGGCCTGGTTGTCATCACACCTCCTGCATTGGGAAAAGGAATGCCTTACTACAGTAAGGGCTTCGTTCAAACAGTTAGAAAATACATTACGTTCTTAATACTGTAAACATTTCTTTGCACGTAACTTATTGTGCACTGCAGAGGTGACATTAAATCAAAAAACACATACTATATTTTACTAATACTATATACTATTTAGCTGACAGTGGCTGCTCGCCTCATCAAAGTTCAACTGCCCTCTGGTGAGGGCTTCAAATTTCGCCGAGATGGGAATCTCTTTAGCCTCAGTCGCCTCCATGCCAAACCTAAACCTATACGCCATAGACATACATGGTCCACAGTTTGTGGATGACTGCAGTGTCATTGCCCACACTGCTCCAGATTTCAAAGTCACTCTCGATTTCTTCAATTCGACACGGAGGGGACTTGAATGTCCTGTATTGTTGTCAAAACAAAACTGATATATCAACTTATTTGCGGCTATCCAAATATTCCATATCCGATATAAGTTGAAGGAGAGACTCTGGAATGCGTTGAAAACGTCACATAACCTGGCAGCCACATCTCTCAAAAGGCCACCATTGATGTGGAGATCCAACACTAGATCAGCTGTGCCAGCTCAGCCATCTACAAACTACAGCAGCGAATGTTTGACGGTATAGACTTCTGCAAGTTAGCAAAAGTGCTATTGTTCAAACAGTTGTCATCGCCGTACTCCTGTTCTGCAGTGAGACCTGAACAGTGTATCAGCGACACATAAAAGCGCCTGAGAAATTTCATCAGCGATGACTCTGCTGCATCCTCCAGATTAACGGGAAGAACCATTGAAAACACGCTAGCTTCATTTTTTAAACCAGCTCCACAAGCATTCGCGCAAATTTCCTTGAGAAAAACAAGATACTCTATTTGGATGCTTAAAACCTGTATCCCCCGCCAGGTCCTGTTTTCCCAATTCTCAAATGACCTCCAGGGAGGACAATGAAATGCTTCAAAGACACTCAGAAGCTCTCTCTGAAGCGCGGCAGCTTTGATATTGATGACTGGGAGGAGTTTGCTACCAACCGTTCAAAATGGGACAACTTGTCTATCATACTTTGAGTTCAATCGCCTTGATGATGAAGCAGAGGGGCGACAGAGAAGGAAAGAAAAGGAATCAAATCCCACACTCGGGATCCCACTGCCTCGTGTGAAATCCGGTCCCATGTGCCCAAAAATCTGTGGATCGGGAATTGGACTATTCAATCACATGATAACCAATGGCAGCAACTTGTGAACCTGTGTTGACGTCATCCTTGAATCAAGGGACAGCCGACAATTTTACTAAATTTACCAATAACAAATGTAAGATTAAAGGGATTCAGACAAGTCAAAATTCTCACAATTCAGACCTTTCCTTCAGACTCGCTTCTCTTCGAACTCTGGTCAGATCATCAGTCATGACATTGCTTTTTTCTGCAAGATGTCCAATTTCAGGTGCAAATGGCTGTAACAATATTCTCCACTGAAACAACCTGGCTTTCCTTGTTCTGCTTTTTCTGCAGAAAAACGAGTGGGTTGTGATACCCATAAAGCAATATTTACCAGTGACTAGTGGTCATATCTGCATTAAAGTGTTGTAAAGCCCGGACAAGATGACAACACTGGTTCAAATCCCAAAACGGAAGCTGGTGCAAATTCATTTCAATTCAATTAATTAATACAATTACTTAACTAATAGAAGACAATTTGTAATTGAAGGCTGTTCTCAGTAATGGTGCCATGAAAACTGACATCGGGTGTCGCAAACACTCGCCCAGTTGATCTTCAAGGGAAATAAATATGATGTCTGCTCTACATGCGACTCCAGACCCACATCCATATTGCTAACTCTTAACTGCCTTCAGAAATGGCCCAGCAGGCCATTCAGCTGTCAAGGGCAATTAGGGATGGGCAGTAAATGTTGGTTGTGCCAGGGTCACCCGCTTCCCATTCCTGCAACATAAACTATTATGCATTGAGAAAAACAGTCTACTTTGTTCTGGCACGTCAGTGATATTCTGAAGGAGATGAGTGCACCTCCAAAGATTTCCCTTTGAAAAGAGTCTCCAGGAGCTTGTCTAAGGCGATTTGAGCCATTCCATATTGTGGCAACTTCTCAAATGACACAATGTAAACGTCTACTCCCTCTTCACTAATTTGACTTACCAGGTTAGCCAAACTTTGCCAAGTCAAAGCTACGAGGAATTTCCCTTTGGTCAATCTCATCTTTCATCTCCAAATCACGTCCTCCAGCTTTGAGTCTTCCATTCTCAATTCAAGATTTAATGCAAATTAAACATGAACAACAATTAAATCACATGCTATGTTTGTATATCTAAAAGATTACACGTTAATTAGCTTATGGAATAACAATAGTCCATACTAATCCTCTGAACAGGATTATCAACACGATGGTGCCAAACAGTTCCACAGTATATGAAAATCACGAATTTTCTCCAATAGTTTTCCACATCCTCACCTCCAAGTAGTGATTGAGTGTTTCAGTGCCAGATGGACTAAGGCAGTGCGGGAGGCTAGCGATGTCAGGCAGGTTCAAATGGACATCTTTTATGACCGAAGGGTTATGACATCTGAGGTTCAGCAGGGACCAACAGAATAAACGTTCAAAAAATCATACTGAGCCTGGCACAATAGCTCGGATGGGGAATGGTGTCAGTGAAATGAGTATGGAATCTGTGGTAGAGCGAAAGATGGTTGCTTTGGAATTTCATATATTTAGTTGGAGAAAACTGAAGCTCCTGCTAAACAGACATTTGTAGTATGGTCACACAGAGGCAGTGGAAGGTCGAGAGAGTTGGCGGAGAGCTGGACCATGGTGTTGCCAGCACTCATGTGGAAGCTGACCCCATGTCATTAGGTGCTGTTGGCATTGGGTAACATGTAGATGTGGAGAAGGAGGGGGCAATATAGGAAGGTCAGGCACAGGCTGGTGGGTGGACGGAATCCATTGCGGGGGAAGGTGTGGCTTTTATCGGATTGGTAAGACATGAACCAAGAAAGGGCAGTCCCACCAAAAGTGCCCAATGTCAGAGATATGGAGAGATCACGGGCAAGGTTTGATGCACGTTTGGAAGAGAGGGTGTAGATCGTGAATTTTGAGACAACGACCAGGTTTTTAGCTGAGGAACGGAATTTTACATGTGAGCCGTTGAGCAATTTGAAATGTAATGCAGGTCAGTGTAAACCATTGCGTTGTGTGAGCTGCTGGACCTATTGGGGGATGGAGATGTATGGTAGAGTTTTGGATAGAAGGAAGGTGGATGTTGGGGTCCCACTGAAGAGTGAACTGGAGGAATAGTGTCAGGAGAAGGCTCAGTTCTCATTTTACTGTTCTTTAGCCACTGTCGAATGAACTGATAAACATTTGCAATAAAATAGCAGTGAGAGGGTTGTCAATGGAGCACGCTCAGAGTCTGCCTCGAATATCACCCATCATAAGTTCTCAGGTGCAACCCTGAGCATGGATAAAACTGTTGTCGTGTCAAAGTTCACATTTTAACTGCTTGTATCCCCAGATTCAGTGTATATGCTGGAAAACTCTGAAGCATTTAATCATGAATCATTCGGAGTGAACATTGTCATTACAATGGCATGAAGCCTGCATGTGAAGCCGCTCATTATTGTGGGATCTGTCCTGTATGCTTACATGTATCGGCCTTATCCCCAAGAGAGGTCTGATTAAGATATTTTGCTGGGTTTTAAGATATTCATGTTCTATGTACCATTTTATTAACATCGCAGACAAAGCTGCCGAAGTAATGTGTTTGTTCAAGTGTCTGTCACTAATAGCAATGATGAGGGGAATAACCATGTCACTGGAGACTTATCCCCAATATAAATCAGGGCCTGTTAATATGTATCAGCTCAGAATGACTACCAGAGCTCCGTATTTCAGAACAACACCAGTTGGTGCTTCTCACAGAAATGGGATATCCAGTAATATATCATATTGAAGATATTTACTATCCTGTTCTTGCAACTATTGGAGTTCCCGGTAAGCTGCCGTCTCCAGCTGCTGTTGTAGCAAATCAATATTAAATCGACGGTTGTAGTTGATAATGTCTTACTTGCTGATTGTTTTACACAGTTGTCTGTTCTGTTGAATGATGGGCTGTCCGAAGGCTCTGCACATTTGGTGTTTTAGCAGAAGCATAATTACTGTGATGATTTTTGTTCATCAAATCCTTGCACTTATATTGGATTATTCAGTGTACTGAATGTATTGTCCGTTGATAGAATGCCTCAGATTCTAAATGTTCGGGCTTGCACGACTTCCTTTATGTGTAATGATTTATGTTGTTCCATCCCTGAGAATGTGTTCAGATTAACTTCTCATTAATGTATTGGAATCAGGTGCTCGGGCTAAGTACGTAAGAATATAAGCAATAGGAACCGGCGTAGAGCATTTGGCCCCTCGATTCTGCTCCACAATACATTAAGATCATTTGTCATTTGATCTCGGCCGCAAAACCATGTTCTCGCTTGTTCTCCACAATTCTTGAATAGCCTACAGTTCAAAAATCTCTCTATCTTATCCTTGAATATCATGAACGAATCAGCCTCTGCAGCTGTCTGGGGTCGAGAATTCCAAAGGTTCATGACTCTCGCCGAAAATAAATTCCCCTCAGCTCCACCTGAACTGTACACCTTTTGCCCCGCCCCACCCCCCAGTTCTTGATTCCGCCTCAAGCGGACACATCCTCTCACCATTCGCCTGTGGTTCTTCCACAGAATTTCATATTTCAATATGTCTCCCATACCTTTAAACTCTGAAGTATATAGGCTGAAACTATTCAACATTTCCTCGCAAGACAGCCCCTTTTAACACGCATCAGTGAGTGAGGCTGATCTGAACCTCTCTCAATTTATGTGTACTCGTCCTTAATAACGAGAACAAAACTATACACAGTAATCTAGGTGTGTTCCCGTCAAGGTTCTAAGAACAGTTATCAGACCATCAGGAGTTGTGGAACTAACCTGGCCTGGGATATTGCATCATGATTCTAATTTCGGTGATTTACGATGAGGCAGCTCAGTGTCCTCTTTGCCCAACATCAAGTGCTGTATTGTAAAGGTTCACCGACGCTGGTAACGGTGGTGGCGGGGGGCGGTGTGGGGGAGAGGTGTGGGGGTGGGGGAAAGGGGCATGAAAGACACAGTGGGGTTGGGCCTGTAACCGACCCAGCTGCTGGCAGGGCCCGTCCTGATCTCAGCGGTGGATGAGACCTCGTGGCAGCCTCCCCGCTGCTTGGCGACAGGGAATGCAGCAGAATATGCAAATGGATGCTTTTATTAATATGTACGCAGCAGTGATTCTACCAGCAGGTTTGGATTTCCATTCCGGCGGCGGCAATGCCGTACCTTCGAATCCCCGTTCGGGGAAAGGAGGTGCCACAGCTGTGGCGAGGGAGAGGAGGTGAGTTTCCAAGTGTGGGAAGGGGAAGCGGGGTTACAATGCTAAGGATTCGTCGAAGGGCTAATGGTAAGGGGGACAGGACAACGATTCCGAAATTTATGTGGGTTGGGGCAGTGGGAAGTTCAAATGTTAACAGTGGGTATTCCGGGGGCGGGAAGGGGGTGTGTGGATGGGGGTTGCAAAGGGCAGGAATGATGTGTAATGCCATTGGGGGTGGTGGGAGAGAGCATTGATTTTTTTAAAATTCAATTTTATAAACGTTAAAATAAGCGTGACTCTAAAAATTTAAACGATCATTTAGGGCTATAAGCCCATTAAAAACGACGCCGTCAACTGCGCATTGGTGCTGAAAACCCTTGCCAGGGACAGAGGGACGGCTCGCCTCTCCCTCCACGTTATCATTAGTTCGGGAACAGCCGCCCCGGCCATGCTAATAAGCCACACATTTGGAATCACAGAGGCTCTGCGACTTAGTGACGTGTGTGAGGGTCACAAAATTTTCCACCCGTCCCCTATTTTGGCCCCAAGAGTGGGTTTCACTGGCATTTCAATATTTTATTGGTTATCACTTTGATGAAGTATTTCCTTATGGGAATCTGACGCTGCTTCAGAGGTCTAGCAACTGAACGGATTTTGCTGATGACCCTTCAACATCCCCTTCTCTGATTCACTGCAGTTCAATTCATTTACTGTCAAAGGGATTTGTTGCAAATGTATTGACGTTATGTTGTATCAGTTTGGACTGAATTTTTTGGAATCACGAGCCATTCTAGTTAATTGCAGATTATAAATCGCAGTGCTGCTGGTGTAGTATTGTTGATTGAACAAACCCACAATCTAACTCTGGACTTTAAAATGACAAGAGATGAAATTTCAAATAGCGTGGGTTCCGGTCTGAAAGAGGTACTCAATTCTATTTGTTCTATGTATTGTAGATAGATTGAACTGTGCCAGTTGTGGGAATGAGTGCCCACCTTACCTGTGCAGGTGAATGTCCTGGGTTATTTGTGGGATGTGCACATGATAAGGTCAAACAACTTTCGGTAGCTGTACATACAGTTTTTTATTCACAACGCTTAAACCAATTATACCTTTGGTCTCAACATTTCTTATTAGCGAGAGGCAGCATCGTTTTGTTAAGGTTTTGTATTACTAATTTGATTGAGTTTTATGAGGAAGCGACGAAGATGATTGATGAAGGAAGGGCAGTGGATGTTATCTATATGGACTTCAGTAAAGCCTTTGACAAGGTCCCACATGGCAGACTGATACAAAAGGTGAAGTCACACCGGATCAGAGCTGAGCTGGCAAGATGGATACAGAACTGGCTCAGTCATAGAAGACAGAGGGTATCAGTGGATGAGTGTTTTTCTGAATGGCGGATTGTGACTAGCGGTGTTCCACAAGGATCAGTGCTGGGACCTTTGCTGTTTGTAGTATATAAAAATGATTTGGAGGAAACTGGAGCTGGTCTGATTAGTAAGTTTGCGGATGACAGAAAGGTTGGTGGAGTTGCGGATAATGACGAGGATTGTCAGAGGATACAGCAGGATATAGATCAGTTGGAGACTTGGGCGGAGAAATGGCAGTTGGAGTTTAATCCGGACAAATGTGAGGTAATGCATTTTGGAAGGTCTAATGCAGGTGAGAAGTATATAGCAAATGGCAGAACCCTTAGGAGTATTGACAGGCAGAGAGATCTGGGCATACAGGTCCACAGGTCACTGAAAGTGGCAACGCAGGTGGATAAGGGAGTCAAGAAGGCATACGGCATGCTTGCCTTCATCGGTCGGGGCACAGAGTATAAAAATTGGCAAGCCATGTTGCAGCTGTGCAGAATCTTAGTTCGGCCACACTTAGAATATTGCATGCAATTCTGGTCGCCGCACTACCAGAAGGAAGTGGAGGCTTTGGAGAGGGTACAGAGGAGGTTTACCAGGATGTAGCCTGGTCTGGAAAGCATTAGCTATGAGGAGAGTTTGGAAAAACTCGGATTGTTTTCACTGGAAAGACAGAGGTGGAGCGGTGACATGATCGAGGTTTACAAAGTTATGAGCGGCATGAACAGAGTGGATAGTCGGTAGCTTTTTCCCAAGGTGGAAGAGTCAGTTACTAGGGGACATAGGTTCAAGGTGAGAAGGGCAAAGTTTAGAGGTGATGTGCGAGGCACGTTTATTACACAGAGGTTGGTGGTGCATTGTGGAGGGTGATTTACCTGAGTTATCATGTTGAGTGAACTTGTGGAGGCTTGGAATATCTGGAGAAGCGATTGGACAGAATACGTGCTGTGGATAGAGAGAGAAGTTAAGTGAGAGAGAGAGAAGAATGGAGAATGAATAGGGAAAATGAAATAGAGGGAGAGAAAGAAAGGCAGAGAGAGAATGAAAGAAGAAGGACAAAGAGAGGGAGAGAAGCCACAGTGTGAATAATTCACGAATATGAACTGCTAAATTTTCCGTAACAATTCTGGTAAAACTGTGAGTTGAAGGTATGATTAGGATTTTGCTAGATTGTCTGAGATTTACTGCTGGACTTACTCCCTGTGTGTTAATCCCGTTATATCCTCAACCTGTTTTAGTGAATATTCCTCTTAATTATTTCTGAACTGAGTAAATAACTTAATGGAAGCTGTTATTTACCAAATGAATTGGTGCTTCACTTTGTTCGCTTTCCAAAGACTTCAGGACCTGCCTCCACCCCAGTTCCCAAATGTCGTTTTGTTTGTCTCCCTCCAATCCACTCACTGGTTCAGCTTCCATCGGCCTCTCTTCCCCTGATCTGACGTCTAAAACTCACCACAGCGGATCTCGACATTTTCACTTTTCGGGTCAGCCCATGTTAGCTCTCTCACCCAGTAAGCCAAAAACAGCTTCCCTGCTCCTCACTTACACAGCCATTGGTCTGGAGGCTAAACTGGATTTAAACCATTGGATTCCTGCTTTGAAAAACCCTTGGCCCTTCCATGCTGGCATTGCACCATCACCTGGACCTTCCACTGTATCCAGTGATCATTTTATTTCAACTTTATTTTTACAAATCAATTTCCCAATCAATTATTGATAAATGTGTTCAAAGAATATTCTACCCGAAATGCTGGATGCTGCAACAAAGCTATAAATTTCATACCAGATCCTGTCAAACTGCGGTTTTAGTTTGAGGTCTGGTCAGTAATTTCTCTGCATGCCTTTCTATTTCTTTCAGTAAACCTGGTGGTTATTCTGATCCTGTCCCGAGGAAAGTGCGGTCTCTCCAAATGTATCACTCGCTACCTGGTGGGAATGGCAGTGTCTGACCTCCTAGTCGTTATCGCAGATCCTATTTTGAGTTGGATTCCAAGTATTTATTTCCCAGATTCATTCCTGTCCATTACTCCCATCTGTAGTTCAATTTTTTTCCTGATTTTTGCAACCACAATGATTTCTGTTTGGCTGACAGTCGCTTTCACATTTGATCGATTTGTAGCCATTTGTTGTGAGAAGCTAAAGACGAAATATTGCACTGAGAGAACAGCAGCTGTGGTTATCGGAACAGTAAGTGTGCTGTGCTCTTCAGAAAGTCTTCCCTGGTACTTTACAATCGAACCGTTATATATAATTGATGATGTTCCCTGGGACTGTATCTACCAGCAAATATTGAATACTTCCCCCGCATGGACCGCGTTTGAGTTGTTTCATCGCATTGTAACTCCTTGTGTCCCGTTCATTTTGATTTTGCTGCTCAATGTTCGGACGGTCAGACGTATTTTAGTGGCCAGTAGAGGTCGCAGGGGACTCCAGGGCCTCAGCAGTGGAGAGAATCACAATGACCCAGAGATGGAGAATCGAAAGAAATCCATCATTTTACTGTTTAGTATATCTGGCAGTTTTATACTGTTATGGGGGACACAGGTTGTATTTTCCATCTATCAGATAATTACAAAACAATATTCTTCCTCTGTCAATGATCCTCTTTACATCATAAATCACACAGCAGGAATGCTGCAGCTTCTCAGTTCCTTCACCAACACGTGTATTTACGCTGTGTCCCAGACTAAATTCCGTCAGGAGCTGAAGAAGATCCTGAAATACCCACTTCATCCAATTGTTAAATTCGTTAAATCATATAAAAAGTGAATGTTTCGTGTTTTAGCACTGAAATACACTCCAGACTCTACTTCTAAACTCAGTACAGGGTTATAACTTTTTTATTCACAGTCCAGAGCCGAATATGATTGCAAACTTGATTTTGTAATATTTTACGAAATATTGGACCTAATGAGAGCGGTTATCTTTGCAGAAGGCACCAGAATTGTTTCTCAAAAATGACGGTGCGAAAGAGCACAGCTGACCATCAATTGAAGCAGATTTCAATCAAAGGGGCTTCTGTTGGATTGATGACAGCGAGAGAAGGTGGTGTAGTGGTAATATCACTGAGCTACTAATCCAGAGGCCCAAGCTAATTACTTGGGAATGCAGGTACACATCACTGCATAGCCGCTGGTGGAATTCAAATTCAATTAATTAATAAAAATCTGGAAGTGAAAGCTCGTCTGAGTAATAATGGCGTGAAATAAAAAGTGGAATAGTCGAACAATGTCTTTATGGAAGATGCCTGGGATACATGTAATTCTATTCGCGCATGTTGACAGAGAGAGACAGAGGGAGCGATGGTGAGAGAGAGAGAGAGAGAGAGATGGAGGGAGAGACAAAGGGAGGGACAGAGATAGATGGAGATACAGAAATGTGGAGGGCAAAAGAGAGATTGAAAGATATATAGAGAGACGGAGGGAGCTGGATAGGTACAGACATAACAAAAAGGGAGAGACAGAGGGAGGATGACACAAGTTGCAACAATCAGTAACAGTCCCCATTCTCTGCCCAGTCATGTGTTCAGGTTTAGTGTGAATGTTTTAAGGGCGAGTGTTGGAACTGTCTTCTTCAAATGCCCATCGATGCGAAATCATTTGTTCCATTTTAAATCTAAGATTGACCTTATTGAATGCATTTCGGAAATTGAAAAAATCTTCTGCCACTTTCTGTCCCTTGGTCCTTCTGCTCCTGTGTGTGTGTGTGTGTGTGTGTGTGTGTCTGTGTGTTTGCCTGTGTGCGTGTGTTATTGCGTGTGAGCACGCGTGTGTGTCTGTACATGTGTGTGTGTGTTTGTGTGTGTCAATGCCTATTTCTCTCTCATCGCTTGGAACCTCAGTAAACCTCCACATGCATCAAATAGTCATTTCATGTTGGTTGCTTTCGGTAAGATCACACCTGCAGAGGGTGCACTTCTTATGCAGGCTGGTGAGAAACGCATATCCCGCTATTTAATGGCTTATTCTGTATGCTTTAAACACTTGAATTGATTCATTCATAACAATTGATCAAATCTGACAATGCTCACCGCTTGACGGTCTCTAGGTTTATTTTTCTCCCAGGCTGATTACAAACACTGATATTAGTGTCGAGGGAAGTTCGAATTTACCTCAGTGTTTTGAAAATATCAAAGCCTGATTCCACACCCAGTAAAGTATATTATATGATGCAAGGCTGCAAATATTGTTACACTCAGTTTGAACAGTACTTCCATGTTGCAATAAGTTGTTATAATCTCTATTCAAATAACTGTCATCCCACAACAGCAAAATTTCACTGGGTCAACATTCTCATCAAACACTAAAGCACTCCAGAAAGCGAGGCTCCCAAATTTAACAAAAGGTTCATTTACTGAGTCTCGCTGACATGTTCTGATTTCTTGATGGGTTGCATTAGCCTAGATTTCGTGCTCTGACCTGACCCCATAATATCATGAGTCAGGGACAAGATTACTACCCACTGAGCGACAGCTGGTTCCATTCATCCCAGAAAATTTAGTTTCTGTGTGCGGCCAGATTTGTTTTTGTTCCATGCATGGTTCCTTTAAACGTTTTAAGGAATCTTTGCAGACGTGTGTAATTTATCACGGAACAGGACTTGTGTGGTACCTTCCAGACTGCTGCACGCAGTTTAGTGGGAACACTGACCGACAATCGCCATCCCAATCTCTTTCTTTTTCTCTCTGGTTCCTTCACCTCATTGCTATCCTTTCCTCTCTTTGTTACTCTCTGTCCATCTCTATCCCTTTCTTTCTCAGTTACTCTCTCCATCTAGATGGAGGAGGAGAAAGAGAGGCAGATATAGAAGCTGCATTACTCTATATCTAACCCACACTGTACCTGCCCTGGGAGCATTTGATAGAACAGAGAAGTCAGAGATTTACTCTTCAGCTAACTCTGTTCCTAAACCTCTCCTTCTTACTACCCCTCTTTCCTCTTTGAAGACGCTCCCTCAGCCCAACGTCTCTGTCCAGGTTTTTGGTCATCTAGGCTCCTGGCTCATTAAGTGGCTTGGTGCCATTATTTTATTCATTCGTGGTGCGTGTCGCTGGCAATGGAAGTTTTTATTGCCCATTGCAAATTGCCTTTTGAGAGGTTGGGGTGTGCCACTTTCTTGAAGAAGTGCAGTCCATGTGGGGTAGGTGCACCCATTGTGCTGTTAGGAAGAGATTTCTGGGAGTTTGACCCAGCGACAATGAAGGGACGGAGATATCGCTCCAAGTCAGGATGGTGTGCGACTTCTGCTGTTGTGTGCAGGCAATATTTTCAGTGAGCAGGCTCTACAAATTTTAATTATCATCTTTAACATGGTTAGATGGAAAGTTTCTCCTACAATCTGCCTGTCGCTCCCCGTCTCCCCCTTCCTCTTTCCACCCGTCTCTCCCTCCCTCTTTCTGCCCGTCTGTCCCTCGCTCTCTCTCCTTGCCTCTCTGATGAAGTCCAAGATCACATATGTTTTGCTAATTACTCTCTTGAAATGTCCTGCAGAGTTCAAAGATGACTGCAGGTGAACCTCCAGGCCCCTCTGTCCGTGCACATTCTTGAGAAATGTGCTATCGGAAAATCAAACTAAGAACATGGTTTCACAAAAAGTAAATTGTGTATATTGAGCATGTAACTGGAAGACCAGTTCAAGACGATCCAGTAGATGTTTTATATTTGGTTTTCGAAAAGGCGCCACACAAAAGGTTAAAATGAAAATTAATTACCCATGGAGTTCGGGGTAATATAGTAGCATGGATGGAGAACTGGTTAACAGACAGGAGTCAAAGAGTCGGGATAAACAGGACATTTTTAAGTTGGCAGACTGGGACTCTTGGAGTGCTGCTCGGGCCTCATCTATTTGTTCTGAACATAATTGTTCGGAACCCTCACTAACTCTCCCTGCCTCTCTCGGTCCCTCGGCCATTCTTCGTCACTTTATCTATCATCTTCTCTCTCTGAATGCCTGTCTAAATCCTCACTCAGAACCTCAATAACAAAACACAGTCACAATATAAGCCATTCATTCATTTAACTTTAGTTTACCAACATCCAACAGCCATTTTAGGTTTGTTCACGATGGCCCTGTTGTGTTACCACAGGACAGGGACATTTATTTCCGAGACTGACTCCATACTAATGTAAGGTTAATGCTTAAAAAAGTGATGGTACAGAGACATGGAGCCGCTAAGAGACACACAGTAGTAGACAGGAGTGAATTATTTCTTGTTCCCATTGTTTACTGTATGTGCACAGGAGCTGACTCTGTCTTAAATTCAGTCAAGGGATCTGGGAATCACTGGCAAGAAAGGCATTTATTGCCTATTTTCCCTTGGAAGGTGGTGATGAGCAGCTACCCTCATCGAGCCTACTTGTTACCCCACGAAAGAATCAATCAAGTTAGTCTGACACGATCTTCACTTAACAAATACACGCTGACTGTGCTTGATTAATCTGCACCTTTTTAAATAACGATTCATATTGTTCACCAGAATGTTTCCCAATACTTTGCCCTCCACTGAGTTTAGGCTGGGTGGCTTGTAATTTACTCAGTCTATCTCTTGCTCCTTTATAAAATCAACGGCACAACATTTGCAGTGTTCCAGGCCTCTGGCATCACGCCTGTAAGTAGAGCGGATTGGAAAATGATGGTCCGAGCCTTCGCTATTTTCCCCCTTGCACCTCTTAAAAGTCGGACGCAGTTCAATTATCAGCTTTCAAAGATGCAAAATCGCTTAATATTCCCTCTCTCACTGTTTATCCCATCCGAAATTTCAAACAACTCCTCCTTGACTACAATATCTGCATTGTGCCCTCTTTTGTGAAGACTGATGTAAAATATTCACGAAGAGCCATGCCCACATCTTCCACCTCCTCAAGTAAATGGAATGAGGAGAGGCATTATAAACGAAATGATACAATTCTAAAGGAGGTGACGGAGCAAAGAGATCTGGGGGGGCACATGTGCAAACATCATCGAAGGTGGCAAGGAAGGTTGGAGAAAGTGGTTCAAAAGTCACACGGATCCTGGATTTATAAATTGAGGGAGGCGTGAAGTATAAAAGCAAGCAGATTGTGATGAGCCACTGTGAAACACTGGTTCGGCTTCAACTGGAGTACTGTGTCCAATTTTGGGCACCACAAGTTGGAAAGAATGTGAAGGCTGTAGAGAGGGTGCAGAAAAGATTGACGAGAATGTTTTCATAAATCGAGGATTTCAGTTGCGTTTTTAGATAGAGATGCTGGGCTTGCTTTCCTCACAGAAGAGGTTAAGGGGTTTTCATTGAGGACTCATCCTTCTTAGCTGTTACGATTCCATGAGATGGAAAAAGTTGTATTTTTATTGTTCCAGCCAAAGTGAAAACACTAACATTTCTCCACAGTATATTCAATCGGCCACTTTCTTGCCCACTCAGTGAACCTCCCCATATCCTATCTGTGGCCTCCTCACAGCTTACTGTCCCACCCACATTTTCATTATCAGCTAACTGGATACATTACACTCCATCCCTTCATCCAACAATCAATTATCCCCACGATTGTCTTCATCTGTTTAAGATCGACAACGTGTTTCAGTTATTACTGCATTATATCCTGCCTCTGTTCTGAAACACTAGACCCAGCCTCCGTTGTTGCTGCACTGGACTATGTCATGGTTTGTTCCACTGCGCCAGGTAATTGTTAATGCTGGGTTTCACCCTGTCTCAGTTTGCACTGCACAGGACCATTTCTCTGTTTATAATACAATAGGAGCTCTCTCTACTCTATATCTAACACCATGCTGCCTCTGCCCTGGGAGTGTGAGATTAGGCAGTGCAGATGGGAATTTACTCTGTGTCTAAACCGACACTGTGCTTGGCTTTGAAGTGTTTAATGGGACAGTGCAGATCGAGCTTTATTATATATCCCTGGAATTTGGGAGATTAAGGAGTGATTTGATCAAAGTTTTCAAATTAATAATGGAAAAGTACAATTCCCATCGAATATGGAGTCTAGGAAATGGAGGCATAGTCTAAAAATCGAAACATATTCTAAAAGCTTTTCTGGAGTGAAATGAAGAAACAGTTCTGCACACCAGGTGTGGTATCAGTTTGGAACTCTCTTCCACAAACCGTTATTGATACTGAGCCACATGTTTACATTTACATTCAATCTGATTTTGTTGAAAAATATTATTAACAACCGACACACTTTAGAAGCAGAGCGAAGGGTAGACAGGGTGCGAGGGGAACTTGGCAGAACATCAGTAACAGTCCCCACTGTTTGCCCAGAACTGTGTTGGGGCTTCAATGTAAGTGCTGTTCGGAGCGAGTGTTGGATTAGTGTTTGATACTTTCAAACTGCAGTGTCATTTCCAGCAAGGGCAAGAGTTAAATGTTTAAAATTAACGTAGAAATGGCTGGCATCTTTGGGAGAGAAATGGCTGTCCTGGGAGAGACAGAGAGGGATAGAGAGATGGCAAGACTGGCAGTGGGTGAGCTGGTGTGAGCGAGATACAAACAGTCATGGAAAGAGGCAGAGAAAGGGAGAGAAAGAGAGACATGGAAAGAGGGAGAGTTAGAGACAGGCAGAGAGAAAGAGAGAGAGACAGACAGACAGGGAAAGGGAGAGTTAACGACAGATGTCGAAGAAGCGACTGAAACAGAGGGAGAGTCAAAGACAGACAGAGAGAGGGAGAGAAAGAGACAGTGATCAGCAAAGACAGTGAGAGAGACAGAGATAGGGGAGAGACAGAGACAGACGAGAGACAGTGGGAAAGGTTGCGTTCCAATAAATGGAGAACGAAATGAAGTTCTGTGTAACTCTCATTCTTTAAATATCGTCAGGGGCCCCTGGGGTTATGTTCCATAACAGTGAATCTGGGACAAATATAAACACACACACACACACGCACACGCACACACACACACACACACACACTCTGAAATCACATGCATACGCACACACACACACACAAACTTCACAAGTCTCAAGACCTTTCACACATGCAACTGTGAAAGCTTACCGTCACTGCTAAATGCACGTTCTTACAGTTCCACGTGCTATAAGATTGAACTTGTCGGTAACCTTGTAAATAGGGCCCGAACCATTTGCTCACCATGCAAGCTTGATGCTGAAAGAGGGTGAATCAAAGGCATCCTGCGTGACAATGGCTACCCTGATTAAATCATTTCTCGCTGCAAAACGCACAAACTTATGAACGGGCCTAAGGCCCTCATTTTCTGCCCCAAAAAGTGCATAGTCTGCCTCGGATTCGCCTGGAATGCTAATGTATCCCAAACATTTGAGCAAGAGGTGAAGCCAGCTGCTTCACGCTGCTACTATGCATTAGCAACACGTGTGATATTCACAATAACAGGATGGTGCTGTGAAATCAAAAAGACATTCTGCCAATCACACAATGAGTAATGTGATACACGAATTTCAATGCCAATGTGATGCTCAGTATATCGTCCGTACATCACAAGGACTGGCAGATCGTATTAAGCAACATGTCCCTTCTGCTATTCACAATGGGAAAGGCACAGGCCATACCCAACCACCCGTGCTTGCAAAACTCACAACACAATGTCCAACTTCAGATGTGATTCCAAGGTTGGACAGCACTTGTTAAATTATTCTCAGTGTACGAGTAATTTTGCTGATAACTAATTTAAGATTGCCAGTCAGTCCGCCGCGTGTCATATTTAAGCGTACTGGAAGCTACAAATAACAATTCACAGATCCTTGTTCTGTGCAGACTGAAAAAACATGTGTACATATTGTGCCTGTTTCAAAATAAGTGACAGCCATTCACTGGTTCATTCCACAGGGCAATGCCTTGACCAATCATAGTCAAGCTGCATGATTTAAATTTCAAACAAAGCCTGGCAGTTAACTATCAATCACCATAAACTGGTGCATTCTCCATGGCAACGCACTATCAATCAGAGTCTACTTGCCAACCAATCAACAGTCTCTTCCCATACAGTAATGATTTGTTGGTTTCACTTCCATTGATATTCTCGCGATTTGTCCTGAAGAGTGTAAGGTGAAAAACTTGGACAAAATGTTTCCATTTTCTGCAATACTCGATTTCTGTGATAACAAACGATTATTGTTAAATGATTCACAGTTACAGATGTGATCCAGTTTGCATTGTTATTCAATGGTTCACGTTTACCTGATTAGGTCCAGTTTGCCTTATTAGCAAATTATTCACAAATACTCAATGTGCTATCGTGTGCATGATTATTAAATGCTTCCCATTTACTGGATGTGGCCCAATCTTTATAAAATGCTTCACTATTACTTGGTGTGTTTCAGTGTGCTTTCTTATTAAATGTTTCACATTTACCAAATGACGTCCGGTTTGCATTATTATGAAATAATTCACATTTAGTAAATGCCGTTCAGTCTGCATTATTATTAATTAGTTCTCATTTACACGATGTGCTCCAGTGTGCATCATTATTAAATGCTTCATGTTTATCTGATGAGGTCCAAAGTGCATTATTATAAAGACTAAGCAATTGCCGAATATGATGCAATATGCATGATCATGAAAATCTTCACATTTGTCACTTCCAGCTCTCTGTGAAATGGGAGATGGTTGCTCTGTGGTAATGTAAATGAGTTTATTATCCAGAAACCCAGGCTAATACTTTGGGGGCACTGAGTCAAATGCCACCACAGTCGCTGGTGAAACTTGCATTCAGTTAACTACCAAACATTTGCAATTGAAAGCTCGCCTCAAAATCGTGCTGTGAAACTATCCTTATTTGTTTATTTATTGAGAGATACAGCACTGAAACAGGCCCTTCTGCCCAACGAGTCTGTGCCGACCAATAAACACCCGTTTTTACTAACCCGACAGTCTGCATTAATCCCATATTCCCTACCTACACTAGGGGCAATTTACAACGACCAATTTACCTGTGGCAGGAAACCGGAGAAAACCCACGCAGACTCAGGAAGAACTTGCAAACTCCACACAGGCAGTACCCAGAATAGAACCCGGGTCTCTGCAGTTGTGAGGCTGCGGTGCTAACCACTGCGCCACTGTGCCGCCCAAAATGCGAAACCAGACCCACTGCAATGTGGTTGACTGTTAATTGCCCTCTGAAATAGCCCAGCCAGTCAGTCAGTTGTCAAGGGAAATTAGGGATGGGCAACACATTCTCGCCTCGACAGTGATGCCCACATTCCATGAAAGAATTAAAAAGGTCTGAGCACTTCACATTTTCCAGGTATGCTCCAGTTTGCATTCTTATTGAACACAATGTGCATTATTGTAGAACAGTTAATATTTACCACGAATGGTCCATTGTGCTTCATTATTAAATACTTCACCTTTCCGAGATATCGCCCAGTGTGCATTATTCAAGGTTGGATTTTACTAGATGTGGCCCAGTGTACATTATTATTAAAATATTTGTTTAACCAGATTTGGTACTGTGTGCAAAATTATTGAATGCTTCACATGTACCTGATGTGGTCCAGTGTGCATCAGTGTTAAATTCTTCCCATTTACCTGCTGTGGTCCAGTTTGCATTGATATTAAATGTTTCACATTTATCAGATGTAATCTAGTGACCATTACTTTTACATGCTTCAAACCTACAGGATGTGGTCCAATTTACACTATTACTGAAGACTTCAAATTCACCAGATTATGTCCAGTTTGCATTATTTAATGCCTCACACTTACCAAATGTGGTCCACTGTGCATTGATATTAAATGGTTCATATTTATCAGATGTGGTCCATTGTGCATTTTTATTAAATGATTCACATTTACCAGACGTTGTACAATGTGCAATATGATTAAATGATTCACATTCACTCGATGTGGACAACAGTGCATTATTATTAAATGGTTTGGATTTCCCAGATGTGGCACAGTGAGGATTACTATTAAATGTCTTCATTTAACAGATGCGGTCCAGTGAGAATTGTTATTGAATGCTTCACATTAGCCAGATATTTTCCAGTGTGTGTCATTATTATTAAATGAGTCACAATTACCAGCTGTGGTTCATTGTGCATATTTTTAAATGGTTCACACTTACTCCATATGGTGCAGTGCGTATTATTATTTAATGTTTCACAATTACCAGGTGTGGTCCAGTCTGCATTATTATTAAATGCTTTACATTTTCCAGATGTTGTGCAGTGTGAATTATTATTAAATCATTATTATTAAATAACTCACATTCATCAGATGTCATCTACAGTGCCGTATTATTAAATTATTTAGATTTACCAGATGTGATGCTGTGTGGATTACCAATAAATATCTTCAAATGCCAGTTGTGGTCCAGTGTGCCCCGTTGTTCAATGATTCAAATTGACGAGATGTGGTCCAGTGTGTATTATTATTAAATGATTCACTTTTACCGTATGTTGTCCAATGTGCACCGGAATTCAATGATTCACATTTACCAGATGTTGTGCAGTGTCCATTATTATTAAATAATTTACATTCGCCAGATGTGCTCCACAGTGCATTATTATTAAATGATTTAGATATACGAGATATGGTACAGTGCATTATTGCTAACTGCATCATATTTACCAGATGTGGTGCTGTTTGCATTGTTGCTGAAAAATTCAAATTCACCAAATATGGTCCATTGAACATTATTACTTAATGTGTTACGTTTACCAGATGTGATGCAAAGTGCATTATTGTTAAATGCTTCACATTTACCAGATTTGGCAATGTGCGGATTATCATTAAATGTTTCCATTCTTACCAGATGTGGTCCAGTGCGTATTCTAATTAAATGAATCATATTTCCCAGATGTGTCCAGTGTGTATTAGCATTAAATGCTTCACATTTACCAAATGTGGCCACGTTTACATTGGCATTAAATGCCTCACACTTGCGAGATGTGCTACAGTGAGCATTATTATTTATTGACTAGCATTGACCAGATATGGTCAGTGTACACCATTATTTAATGCTTCATGTTTAGAAGATGTGGACCATTGATCAACATGATTAAATAATTCACGTTTACCAGATGTGGTCCAGTGCACAGTATTATACATTATTTACTTTACCAGATTTGGTCCAGTGTGCAATATTATCAAATGCTTCCCATTCACCTGATGTGGTCCAGTGTGCATTATTATTCCATGCTTCACATTCACCTGATGTGGTCCATGATGCATTATTATCAAATGCTTAACATTCACCTGATGTTGTCCAGTTGGAATTAATATTAAATGCTTCACATTCAGCTGATGTGGTCCAGTGTGCATTAATATTAAATGCTTCACATTCACCTGATGTGGTCCAGTGTGAATTAATATTAAATGCTTCACATTCACCTGATGTTGTCCAGTTGGAATTAATATTAAATGCTTCCCATTCACCTGATGTGGTCCAGTGTGCATTAATATTAAATGCTTCCCATTCACCTGATGTGGTCCAGTGGGAATTAATATTAAATGCTTCACATTCACCTGATGTGGTCCATGGTGCATTATTATTCCATGCTTCATATTTAGAAGATGCGGTACAGTTTGCAGTTTTATTGAGGATGAAACACTTGCCATATCTGACGCAATATACATTATCATTAAACTTTTCGCATCTTCCACAGGTTGGTCTGTGTGCAATGCATGGTGGCGGTGTAGTACTGATGTCATTAAGTTATTTATCTCGAGACGCAGTTGGATTCAGTGGGGCCGTGTGTTCAAATGCCACCATGGCAGGTGGTGGATTTTTAGTTTCAGTTAATTCATAAGAATTCAGAATTGAAAGCTAGTTTCAATGCTGCAGCCATGAAACTTTATTTGATGATCTGATCACCCATCTTGTGCACTAATGTCCTTCGGCGAAGAAATTCCGCAGTCCTTAACTGGTCTGGCCTACTGTGAGTCCCGACCAACAGAAATATGTTTGGCTCTTAACTACCCTCTGAAGAGGCCCATCAAGCCACCCCATTGTCATGAGAAATTAAGGATGGGCAAAAAATGCTATCCTTTCCAGGGATGCCCACACCCCATGAAATATTTAAAAATTACTGAACACTTCAGATTTTCCACGTGTTTTCCATTTTCCATTATTTTTGAACAGTTGATATTTACCATATGATTTGGATTATTTACCAGTGTGCATTATTTACATTTATCAAATTTTGTTCCATTTGAATTATAATTACATGATTCACATTTACCAGATATGGCACAGAGTGAATTATTATAATATTTTTTCATAATAACTGGATGTGGTCCAGTGGGCGTCATTATTAAATGGTTCACATTTATCAGAAGTGGTGCAGTGTGCATATCAATAAAGTTATCAGATTTACGAGAGGTGGTCCAGTCTGCATGACTAATATATTCATGACATTAAACACATGTCGTCCCGTGTGCAGATTGTTAAATGGTTCACATTTACCAGGTATATCCCAGACTGTATTATTATTGAATGTTTAGTAACAATTAGCTGTGGCCCAGTGTGCAATATTATTAAATGTTTCACATTTACTAGATGTCGTGCTTTCTGTATTACTAATATATTCATCACATTTACCACTCCTGGTCCAGTGTGCATTTTTATTAAATGCAGACAGAAATGAAAATTGAAGGCAGAAAATTCAGAAATGAAAATGGAAGGCAGCAAATTAATGGATGAGTCTGGAAGACAGAGCAAACGACAGTTAGACAATAAAAAAGGAGTTTGGCAGTTTTCAAGGGTATCTATTTCAATGCAAGTAGTTTAGAAACTAAAGCAGATGAGCTGAGGGCACAGATAGACACGTAAAATAAAAGCAAAATACTGCGGATGCTGGAAATCTGAAATAAAAAAAAGAAATGCTGGAATCACTCAGCAGGTCTGGCAGCATCTGTGGAAGTATGATATCATAGATTTAGATTTAGACTTGCAGAACTGAAACAGTCCCTTCGGCCCACCGAGTCTGTGCCGACCATCAACCACACATTTATACTAATCCTACACTAATTCCATATTCCTATCACATCCCCACCTGTCCCTATATTTCCCTACCACCTACCTATACTGCGGGCAATTTATAATGGCCAATTTACCTATCAACCTGCAAGTCTTTGGTATGTGGGAGGAAACCGGAGCACCAGGCGAAAACCCACGCAGACACAGGGAGAACTTGCAAACTCCACACAGGCAGTACCCAGAATTCAACCTGGGTCGCTGGAGCTGTGTGGCTGCGGTGGTAACCACTGTGCCACTGCGCCGCCCGAATAGCTATTATAGAAACATGGCTTCAGGAGGGGAAAGAATGGAAGCTCACCGTTCCTGGTTGCAGGGATTTCAGATGCGCAGGGAGGAGGATAAGAAAGGAGGGAGCGTGGAATTTTTGGTCAAGAAAACTATTACAGCTGTGAAGAGTGGTGACATGTTGGAAGGTTCGTCAAATGACGCCAAATGAATTTAGCTGAGGAACAAAAAAGGTGCAATCCCACTGCTGGGAGTGTACTATTGTCATCCCAAACAGTCAGATGGAGATAGAAGAGCAGCTTTGTAGGAAATCTCTGAGAAGTACATGAGCAATAGGGCATTAATAGTAGGGGACATTAATTGCACGAATATTAACTGGAATAGTTTTTGTGTGAAAGAAATTGAGTGAGCAGAATTATTGAGGTGCATTCAGAAGAAACTTTCTGCCCACTATGCAGCAAGTCCATAAAGAGAGGGAGCAGTTTTAGACTTAGTTTCAGGAAATGTAGATGGGCAGGTGGAAGGCGGAGCAGTGGGAAAGCATTTTGGTGTTAGTGATCACAATTCAGTCTCTTTTAACCTAACTATGGAAAAGGACAGAAATAGAACAAGAGTTAGAGTTCTCAATTGGGGCAATTTTACTAAACTGAGAAGTGATTATGCGAAAGTCAACTGGAAACAGCTACATGAAGGTAAATCAGTGTCAGAACAGTGGGAGGCATGCGAAGGGGAGATTCAAGGGGTTCAGGGTAAACATGTACCCAAAAATGAAAAGGGTGAGAGGGCCAAACCTATCCACCCCCCCCCCCCCCCCCGCACCCCCCGCCATGGATGTCAAGGAGCCTACAGCTAAAGTAGAAAAGGAAAGCTTATGTCCGACACCGAGAACTCAAAACTACAGAAAGGCGAGGGGAGTATAGAATGTGTAGGAATTAAATCAAAATGGAAATAAGGAAAGCAAAGAATGGTCATGAAAGAATATTGACAAGCAGATTAAGATCAACCCAAAGATGTTTTTTGGATACATTAAGAGTAAGAAGATAACAAAGGAGAGAATAGGGCCCACAAAAGACCAAAAAGATAACCTATGTGCAGGAGCAGAAGATAGTGGCACGGTTCTTAATGTAAACGTTGCATCTCGCTTCACAAAAGAGGGCGACGATGCAGATATTGTAGTTAAAGAGGAGGAGTGTGAATTATTGGATGTGATAAACATAGGGAGAGGGAAAGTATTAATGGCATTAGTATCTTGAAAGTTGATGAATCACCAAGGCAGGATGAAATGTGCCCTAGGCTGTTAAAAGAAGCAAGAAATAGTGAAGGTCTGACTGTCATTCCCCAGACCTCACTGGATACAGGTGTGGTGCCAGAGGATTGGAGAATTGCTAATGTTGTACCTCTGTTTAAAAAGGAAGCGAAGGCTACACCGAATCATTGAAGGCCAGTAAATCTAAAAGCAATAGTGGGCAAATTACTGGGATCTATTCTGAGAGACATGATAAACTGTCATTAGAAAGGCATCGATTAATCAAGGATATTCAGCATGGATTTGTTAAGGGAAGATCTTGTTTCAGCAAATTGATCGAATTTTTTGAAGATGGAACACGAAAGGTCGATGAGGATATTGCAGTTCGTGTGGTCCAGACGGAGTTTAGCAAGGCTTTTGACAGGGTTCCAAATGGCAGACTGGTTAAAATAATAAAATCCCGTGGGATCCAGGGAAATGCAACAATGTGGATACAAATTTGGCTCAGTGGGAAGAAACAAAGTTTAATTGTTGACGGCTGTTTTAACGACTGGAGAGCTGTTTCCAGTTCCAGGGCCGTTCTGCAGGACTCTGTTCAGGGTCCCATGCTTCTGTGGTACATATTAACGAGTTGGACGTAAATGTAGGGGGCATGATCAAAACATTTGCGCACGACACAATGGTTGGCCGTGTGGTAGATAACGAGAAGGACTTCTGTCGGCTGCAGGAAGATACTGATGGTCTGGTCAGATGGTCAGACAAGATTCAACTTGGAGAAGTGTGAGTTGATGGATTTGGGGAGGTCAAGCAAGGCAAAGGAATACAGAATGAATGGGAAAATACTAACAAGTGTAGGGGAAGTGAGGGTCCTTGGGGTGAATGTCCACAGATGGGTTGAATGTCCACAGACCCCTGAAAGTCGCAGACCAAGTCGATAAGTTGGTTAGGAAGGCATTTGGAATCCTTTCCTTTGTTAGACGAGGTACAGAATACAAGAGCAGCGAGGTTTTTCTGGAACTGTCTGACTCATTGGTTAGGCCACGACTTTAGTACTTTGTGCAGTTCTGGTTTCCTCATCACAGGAAGGTTGTAATTGCACTGGAGAGGGTGCAGAGGAGGTTAACGAGGATGTTGCTAGGACTTGAAAAATGCAGCAATGAGGAAATATTGGATGGGCTGGGGTTGTTCTCCATGAAGCAGAGCAGTCTGAGGGGAGATCTGATGAAATTTGCAAAATGGTGGGGCATGGATAGATTGGAGGTGAAGGTTTATTCACCCAAGCAGTGACTAGCAGGCATAGATTTAACGTGATTGGTACAAAAATTAGAGGGGAGATGAGGGAAACCCTCTTTTCACCAAGAGGGTGGTGGTTGCCCGGATCTCACTGCCTGAAAGGGTAGTTGAGGCAGATACACTCAACGTATTCAAAAGGAGTCTGGATATTCATCTCAAGTGCCGTAATCTGCATGGCTACGGACCGCATACCAGAAGGTGGGATTAGAATAGGTGGATCTTTTTCCCCAACACAGACAGGATGAACCAAGTGGCCTCTTTCTGTCCTTGAACTTTATATGATTCTATGATTCACATATAACCGATATGGTCCAGTGTGCATTACATTTGTACATTTGTACACTTGACATTTACAAGATCTGGTTGAATCGAGATTTTTATTACCTGCTCTGAAGTGACCAGAAGATTTTCCATTCTTTTTATTCCTTTTTTTTCTGCATTACCCTTTTTTGTTGTATTTGCCTTGCCTGCCTTCTTTCTTTCCATTTTATATCAAGTGTGGGGGCAGACCCAAAGCAGCTGCACTCTGCATCTGAGCTGGTTTATTGGCCAGCTCTCACTCTCAAGAGAGTCAGCCTGCTTCCTCTCATCACCTGCTTTCGTGGTGTTACGGAATATATATGATAATGAGGTGTTATAGTCTGGATTGCAATCCACACAGCCTGGTGCAGCATTCTGATCAATTGTTTGCTTTTTTCACAATCTCCGATTCAGTTTAACCAGATGTTTCATCCCGTTCTTCAACTCTTCCGTGAACATTCCTGGTGTCAGTCAACAGATACATGTGTTGTTACAACAGATGACAAGCTGCAGCATGCATCCCGTTTGCTCGGTGATGTATGTTGGTTTACTGTTGTATCGCTTGCATATTTGTGGTCCCCCACGCCACCACCTCAGGCAATGCGCAACATATGCCACCCAGTGAATAGCGTAATTGCCAGACAGAGTAAAGAGCAAGATCATTGATCTCTTCCAGTTCTTGCTGTCAGGATCATTTTGATCATCCATGCTGCGCAGCAGTGCCCTGCCGGAATATATTGGACGTTATAATATGTTACCCAGTGAGAGCACTGAACAACACGATGAAAAAGTTCGGCTGAAAATGGGTTAAAAGTCTGTCAAACCACCCATCCGCCACGGATAAATGTGCCACTCTCTCTCTGACGCCGAACGTTCTGTACTCAGCAAAGGACTCCGTTTTATTCCCTTACGCCCCACCTCAATGAATCTCGCGCTCGACATAACGTTGAGCTGTTCTTCCATCGCCTGCGCCTCGGAGCTCACTTCTTTGACCGGGAGAAACCCCACCCCACCCAACCCCCAACCGATCAGCAGACACATTCACCAACCTCCAACATTCTCCCTCCACGTGGACCCCTCCCCCGGCCTCTTACCCGCTCTTGATCTTTTCATTGAAATCTGTTGGCGAGGCATTGGTCATCTCAATTTCTCTGCCCCCCGACTCACTCTAATCTGTCCTCCTCTGAACTTGAGACATTCCGTTCTCTCAGGTCTAACCTCGACATTTTCATCAAACCTGCAAACGAGGTTGGTGCTGTTGTTGTATGGCATACCGACATCTGCCTTGTCGAGGCTCAGCGCCAATTTGCAGATGCTTCTTCCTACCTCCCTCTGGACCATGACCCCATCACCAAACATCAAGCAACTGTCCACAAGACAATCACTGACATCTTCCAATCTCATCATCCCGCAATCCTGGACAACCCACTTCTACCTCTTTCCCAAAATCCACAAGCAGGACATCCCTAGCAGACTCATTGTGTCAGGTTGCTGCTGCCCCACTGAACTGATTTCTTCCTATCTTACCTCTATCCATTCTCCACTGGTCCAGTCTCTTCCGACCTACATCTGTGACTCTTCTGAGGCCGTATGTCATTTTTACAATTTCCAGTATCCTGGCCCCAACCGCCTCCTTTTCACTATGGACGTTCAATCTCTCTGCACCTCCACCCCCACCAGGGCTGTTTGAGGACTCTCCGTTTCTTCCTTGAACAGAGGCCCAACCAATCCCCATTCACCACGACCCTCCTCTGCCTGACTGAATTTGCTCTCACATTGAACAACTTCTCCTTCAACTCCACTCACTTCTTTCAAGTAAAAGGTGTTGCTGTGGGGAACCGCATGGATCCTAGTTATGCCTGCCTTTTAGTGGGATATGTCGAACATATGTTGTTCCAGTCCAACTCAGGCTCCCTCTCTCAAGTATTTTTCCGCTACTTTGATGACTGTATCGGTGCCGTTTCCTGCTCCCGCCCCGAACTGGATAACTTTATCAACCTTGCTTCTCTCAGGTTTACATGGTCCATCTCTGACACTTCCCTTCCCCGACTTCTCTATCTCTATCTCTGGAGATAGGCTGTCTACTAGTGTACGTGAGAAGCCCACCGACCCCCACACCCTGCCTCCTGTCAGGACTCTATTTCCTTTTCCCAGTTTTTCCATCTCCGACGCATCTGCTCTGATAATGCTACCTTCCATATCAGCGCTTCTGATATGTCTTCCTTTTTCCTCAGCCGAGGATTACCTCCCCCCAACTGTGGTTGACAGGGTCCTCAACAGTGTCTGGCCCATTTCCCGTACCCTACCCTCGCCCCTTCCCCATCCTTCCAGAACTGCGACAGTGTTCCCCTTGTCCTCAGTTTCTACCCATCAGACTCCATATCCAAAGGATCATCCTCCGCCATTTCTGCATCCTCCGATGTGATGCCACTGCCAAACGCATCTTCCCCTCCCTTCACCTTTCAGCATTCTGAAGTGATCGCTCTCTCTCTCTGCAATATCCTGGTCCATTACCCCCATCACGTCGTCCCATTCTCATGGCACTTTCCTGTGCAATCGCAGGAGGTATAATACCTGCCCATTTTTCTACTCTCTCCTCACTATCCCAGGCCGCAAATACTCCTTTCAGGTGAAGCAGCGATTTATTTGTACTTCTGTCTATGTAATATACTGTATTCGCTGCACACAATGTGGTCTCCTCTACATTAAGGAAGCCAAACGCAGACTGGATGAACGCTTTGTGGAACACTTCCACTCAGTCCGAAAGCATGACCCCGGGTTTCCAGTTGCTTGTCATTGCAACACACACCACTGCCCTCATGCTCACATCTCTGTCTTGGGATTGCTGCAGTGTTCCAGTGAGCATCAACGCAAGCTCGAGGAACAGCATCTCATTTACCGATTAGGCACACGACAGCCTGTTGGACTGAACATTGAGTTCAATAATTTCAGAGCATGACGGGCCCCCATTTTACTTTCAATTTAGTTTTTTTTTTCTTCTTTCTTTTTAAAATCTTTTTTGTGTTTATATTATTTTATTTGATCTTAGTTTGTTCAGTTTGCCTACCTACTGTTTTTTTTAATATTTGTGCTTGTGGCTGTTTAGTTTTCAGTCCATTAACACCCTATCTTTCAACACACCATTAACATATTTTTTGCCTTTGCTCCATGACCTCTGGTCAGTTATTCTCTGTGACCTCGTCCTATCTACACCTTCCCATTTGTTATCTTTTTCCCCACCCCCGCTTTACTTGCTTAAAACCTTTCACATTTCTAATATCTGCTAATTCTGAAGATGGGTCACTGACTTGAACGGTTAACTCTTGCTTCTCTTTCCACAGATGCTGTCAAACCGGTTGAGTATTTCCAGCATTTCTTGTTTTTATTGCTGCAAAATTTTTGACAAGTTTCATGGCGCCTATGGAACTGATGAAAAAGACATTTATCAGCAAGTAAGTACTGTTAATTCACTTCAGTTTGACTTCAATGATCGCCATCATTAGGTGCACCACTGTCGTGGCCACCAAATAATGAGTGCCATATTTGGTGAGACAGCACTGCCCTCTGGACAGGATCACAATCGTCAGCAAGTTCACTCCAAGAGAGAGAAAGAGCAAATTAACAATAAACCAACCCAGGTACCAGCCGTGAGCCCTGCTGCTTGGCACGAATACCAGGCTTGATGTTGTCTTTGCTAGTTGTATCTAGTTCTGTAGACAAAACTCATCTGGTGTTGCAATGAGGGCCGTTCAAATGTACAAATCACCGTTAATGAATTGAATTTTACAGAAATTGTGTTAAGGAAAAAAAGGAATTGAGTAAAAAAACGAAAAATGTGGAAATTTCTGATAAAGCAACGTAAAAGGGAGTTACACTGGTGAAATATTACATTAAGGAGGCAGAGAACAAGTCAAGAGTAATGTGAGAATCCAGATGGCTGCGACTGTTCCCAACCTGTTCCATTCTTACCGATCTAATCACAGCCTGAGAATTGTCTGCAGTGGTTTCTCTTCCTGCTCCAACACTTTTACCTCTGGTGTCCCCCGTGGATCTATATTTTACCCACTTATATTTCTCATTGGCATGCTGCGCCTCAGAGACATCATCCAAAGTACAGCATCAACTTCCACATGTCTGTCGACAACACCCGGCTCTACATTACCATATTCATCTCTCTCAACTCCTCGATAGCCTCTAATTTCTCAGACTCCTTGTCTGACATCCATGATGAGGAGACATTTCCTCCAGTCACATATTGGGAAGAGTGACCGTTGTGTTTTTCCCTTGGCACAAACATCGTCCCCTGGCTATCAGATGCAACCCCCTCCCTGGCAACTGTTTGAGTTGAACAAGACTGTGCGCACCTTCAATGTCATATTTGACCTTGAGATGAGGATCAGAGCACAGAACTGCACCATCATTAAGACCACCGATTTCAACCTCTGTCCATTACTCAACTCGGCCCCTTCCTCAACTCATCTGCTACTGCAATCTTCATCCATGCCATTGTTACCTGCAGACTTGAATGTTCCAATGACTGGCTTCCAACATTCTTCCCTCCATAAACTTGAATCATCCAAATCTCTGCGGCCTTTGTCTCAACTGATAACAAGTCCCGTTCTCCGATCACCGTGGTGATCGCTGGCCTACATTGGCTCCCTGACCAGCGACGCCTCGATGGTAAAAATGTCATCCCTGTTTTAAATTCCTTCGATTTTCTCGCCCCTCTCGAATTCTGTAACCTCCTGCAGCTCTAAAATCTTCCAAGATATACTAACTTGATTGCGTTTTTTGAGGAAGTGACGAAGATGATTGAAGAAGGAAGGGTAGTGGATGTTGTCCATATGGACTTCAGTAAAGCCTTTGGCAAGGTCCTGCATGGCAGACTGGTGCAAAATATGAAGTCACACGGGATCATAGGTGAGCTGGCAAGATGGATACAGAACTGGCTCGGTCATGGAAGACAGAGGTTAGCAATGGAATGGTACTTTTCTGAATGAAGGACTGTGACTAGTGGTGTTCCACAGGGATCCGTGCTGAGACCTTTGCTGTTTGTAGTATATATAAATGATTTGGAGGAAAATATAGCTGGTCTGATTAGTAAGTTTGCGGAAGACACAAAGGTTGGTGGAGTTGCGGATAGTGATGAGGATTGTCAGACGATAGAGCAGGATATAGATCGGTTGGAAACTTGGACAGAGAAATAGCAGATGGAGTTTAATCCGGACAAATGTGAGGTAATGCATTTTTGAAGATCAAATACAGGTGGGAAGTATACAGTAAATGGCAGAACCCTTCGGAGTATTGACAGGCAGAGAGACCTGGGTGTACATGTCCAGAGGTCACTGAAAGTGGCAACACATGTGGATAAGTTAGTCAAGAAGGCAGACGGCATGCTTGCCTTCATCGGTCGGGGCATAGAGTATAAAAATTGGCAAGTCATGCTGCAGCTGTACAGAACATTAGTTAAGACACACGTGGAATATTGTGTACATTTCTGGTCACCAAACAGCCAGAGAGACGTGGAGGCTTTGGAGAGGGTACAGAAGAGGTTTACCAGGATGTTGTCTGGTCTGGAGGGCATTGGCTGTGAGGAGAGGTTGGATAAACTCAGATTGTTTTCACTGGAACGACGGAGGTGGAGGGGCGACATGATGGAGGTTTACAAAGTTATGAGTGGCGTGGACACAGTGGATAGTCAGAAGCTTTTTCCCAGGGTGGAAGAGTCAGTTACGAGGGGACATAGGTTTAAGGTGCGAGGGGCAATGTTTAGAGGGGATGTGCGAGGCAAGTTTTCTACACAGAGGGTGGAGAGTGCCAGGAACTTGCTGCTGGGAGAGGTGGTGGAAGCAGGTCCGAAAACAACTTTTAAGAGGCACCTTGGCAAATAAATGAATAGGATGGGAATAGAGGGATACCGACCCCGGGTGTGCAGGAGGTTTTAGTTTAGACAGGCATCAAGATCGGCGCAGGCTTGGAGGGCCGAATGGCCGTTTCCTGTTCTGTACTGTTCTTTGTTCCTTGTTATTTGTACCCCAGGATCAGTGTTACAGACACAGTGGGGCCGGTCCGCTCTCCCCCAGGCTCAGTGATCAAGATCCAGTGGGTCCAGGCTACTCTCCACCAGGGTCAATGAGGCAGACAAAGTGCGGTAACGCTGCTCTCCCCCAGGCTCAGTAACACAGGCATGTAAAGCCGGTCAGCTCTCCCACAGCTCAGTGATGCAGACACAGCGGGAACAGTCTGCTCTCCCCAAGGCTCACTGATGCAGAAACCGTGAAGTCGGTCTGCTCCCCTTTAAGCTCACTCATAAAAACACAGTGGAGTTGGTCTGCTTTTCCCCAAGATCAGACACACGGACACAGTGGGGCCAGTCTGCCCTCCCCCTTGCCTCAGTATCGCGGATACCGATGGGCTGGTCCACTGACCCCGCAGCTCAGTGGCACAGACACAATGGGTCCAGTCTGCTCTCGCCAAGACTCACTGAAACAGACACGTTGGGGCCGGTCTACTACCCCGAACTTCAGTCATGCAGACCCAGTGGTGTCTGTCTGCTCTCACCCCGTCTCAGTGATGGACATAGTGCGGCCAGTCTGCTCTCTCCCAGGCTCAGTGATACAGGCACAGTAGGGCCAGTCCTCTCTGCGTCAGTGTTAGTGATACAGACACATTGGGACGGGTCTTCTCTCCGTCAGGCTCCGCGATACAGCCACAGTGGGGCCAGTCTGCCCACCCCCCAGGCTCAGTATTGCAGGCACTGGTGGGCCGGTCTGCTCTCCTCCCAGGCTCAGTGACAGACACAGCAGGGTCAATCTTCTCTCCCCAGGCTCAGTAACACAGAGTGGGCCATGTCTGCTCTCCATCAGTCTTAGTGATGCAGACACATTGGGACGGGTCTTCCCTCCATCAGGCTCAGTGATACAGACACAGTGGGGCCATTCTGTCCTTCTCCCAGGCTCAGTATTTCAGGCACTGGTGGGCCGGTCTGCTCTCCTCCCAGGCTCAGTGACAGACACAGCAGGGTCAATCGTCTCTCCCCAGGCTCAGTAACACAGAGTGGGGCAGGTCTTCTCTCCGTCAGGTTCAGTGATACAGACACGGTGGAGCACGTCTGCTCTCCCCCATGTTCAGTGATGCAGACAAAGTGGGACTGGTCTGCTCTCCGTCAGTCTTAGTGATGCAGACACATTGGGACGGGTCTTCCCTCCATCAGGCTCAGTGATACAGACACAGTGGTGCTGGTCTGCTCTGTCCAGGCTCAGTGATACAGAAACAGAGAGGGCCTGTATGCTCTCCCCCAAGATCCCTCATACTCGCACAATGAGCCCAGTCTGCTCTCCCCAAGACTCACTGAAACAGACACGTTGGGGCCGATCTGGTCTCTCCCCCCCAATCTCAGTGATACAGACCCAGTGGAGTTGGTCTACTCTCCCCAGGCTCAGTGATACAGACACAGTGGGGCCGCTTTGCAAGGCTCAGTGATAGAGACACAGTGGAGCCCTTTCTGCTCTCCCCCATGTTCAGTGATGCAGACAAAGTGGGGCCAATCTGCTCTCCCTCAGACTCAGTCAAACAGACACTGTGGGGCGGGTCTTCTCTTCATCAGACTCAGTGATGCAGGCACGTTGGCACGGTCTGCTCTCATCACGTCTCAGTGATATAGACACCGTGCCGACAGTCTGCTCTCCCCCAGGCTCAGTGATGCAGACAGATTGGGGCGAGTCTTCACTCCGTCAGTCTTACTTATACAGATACATTGCAACGGGTCTTCTCTCCGTCAGGCTTAGTGATGCAGACACAATGGGGCCAGTCTGCTCTGCCCCAGGCTCAGTGATGCAGTCACAGTGGAGACTCTCTGTTCTGCCCCAGGCTCAGTGATACATAAAGAATGGGGCCAGCCTGCTCTACCCCAGGCTGAGTGATACAGACACAGTGGAGCCAGCCTGCTCTCCCCCAGGCTCAGTGATACAGATACTGTGGAGCCGGTCTGCTCTACCCCAGGCTCACTCGTACAGGCACAGTGGAGCCGGTCTGCTCTACCGCAGGCACAGTGATACAGGCACAATGGGGCAGGTCTGCTCTTCCGCAGGCTTAGTGACACAGAAACAGTGCACCCTGTCCACTTTGCCCCAGGATCCGTCATAGAGGCTAAGTGGGGCCGGTCTGCTCTCTGCCCAGGCTCAGTGATACAGACACAGTGGAGCCCATCAGCTCTCTCACAGGCTCAATGATACAAACACAGAGCTTCCAGTCTGCTCTCCCCCAGGCTCAGTGATACACACACATCAGGTCCGGTCTGGTCTGACCTCTATGGAGAATGTTATCTTGAAACAACAAGTATGAATTTTCCATTGACCAATTAAATAATGTGACAGTAAGATTCCATGCTTTCAGACTTTTGCGAAAACAATCAAACTGAAAATCAACATTATCTAAACAGTATTGGATTGGTAGCTAATACATCAGATTACAGACAAAGCTATTTCCCATTAAGTTATTTATCTACTCGAAAACCCCTACACGACATTTACACATTATATAGCTTTGTCATCGAAAAGGTAATTAATATGGTTACAGAATGAACTGGCCTTGAGCAGAGCAGTGTTGCCACATCCAGGGGACTGGAAGCAACCGTTGGAAGTGTTACGGTGCGTCAAGTCACAATAGGCACTAGAGGAGGAATGACAGTCACTAAATAAATCCTTGTTAAACTTTATGTTAGTTCAAAAAATAAACCATCCCTATTTTCAACTGAAGCCCCTGTCAGTTTGTAATTAAGGTATTTTCTACGTGTTCGATGTCTTTGTCCTTTTGATGCCTTTTACTTTCTTTGTATGTCTGTGAGCGTGCCTTGTGAACGTCACCCCCTCCCTCGTTCAAGACTGTGTGCTAATAAACCCGACTGTTTTGACTTAACTTAAAGAACAGTATTGTGACAGTCTGTTACAAGTCAGGGTTCTCAAGCTGAGGGAGTGGAGAAATGCCTCATCGGGGTTTTTTTACTTAAGGAAAAGGAAAACATTTAAATCACAATCCGCTTAAAGGCAGGTTGCTGAAAATATATAGAAATGTATTTGCAAAAGTAACTACCTGTTCGTAAGATGACAGCAATGGATATCAGTTAAAATTGTCACAATAAATGCAACAAAAGAAGGACGCAGAAAATATCACGTAACATGATCCCCAAAAAAGTAAAAAATACTGAAAATGGGCACAGTTTTTGCTGTGTTAATGTTAACTGAAATTTGCTGTGATAATGTTAAGTGATATTTCTAGTGTCTAGTTTAAGTGTTATTTTCTGTTTCCAGTTTAAGTGGCATTTTCTACAGCAAATTTCAGTAATGTTTGCTGTGACCAGTTGAAGTGATATTTTCTGTGCATTGTTGAGTTAATATACTCTGCGATTAGCTCAAGTGACATCTGCTGTATCTAATATGAGTAATGTTTGCTGTGGTTATCTTAAATGGTATTTTCTATGGCAAATGTAAGTATTTTGTTGCTGTGATTGCGTGTTTGTATGTTTATCTCAACCCTCCCAGGTCCGCTGCCGACTACTGCGGCTCCAGTTTGGGGAAACCTTGAAAATCCCTGGGTTGTAGCGATAGCTGTCGGCAGCCACGGAGCGTGTGATCGCAGCTAAAGTTTAGCATTTTGATACTGTATTCGCTTTAATAACCAATAAGGTCAAGGAAGCCATTTTAAGATTATCATTTGTCTTTTCAGCCATTTCGGACTCTGCATTTTGTGTTATGTATTATCTACATGCATTGATTCTGCATTAAGTATTAGCCAGTCATGATTATAAAAGTAATGAAACATGATTAAGTTATAGTGAGTGCATTGTTGTAATTGATAAATATATTAGAAAGTCTGTTTATTCATTTAAAGTATTAATGAATACAAACTGTTTAAGTTTAAAGTTTCTGTAAAAATCAATTTCATATGAAATTGGAATCTTTGTAAACTCTGATATGTTACTGTACACCAAGGCCTTGTAAGAGTCTAGCTTATGAATACTGAGTTGCTCAGCATCAGATTGAAACTGGTAGAGTATAGAAAACATTATTCTCTATGGATAATTTCAAACCACGTGTTATCAACTGGAAGATGCAATTAAGAACAAACTAAGTTTACCAAACAACAGCTCTTACCAATTATTTAGTCAAAAATACACTAACTGCGACATACATGATAGTTATCTAAGAGATAACAATGAGGGTTCCATCAGGTTTCTGTGTTGGACAAACTCTGAAGTTTCCGGTGTATGCACGACATTTTATTTCTGCAAGCGGGTTCGATATCAAGAGCAGAGACCTGAGAGCTTGAAAGTGATCTATACTTCAGCAAACCATGAAACCGGCTAAAGCTGTCAATGCCATTACCCTACGTTTATGAATTATGTCTTTCCTTTCCTAAACTTTCTTATATTTACTACCCAAAGATTCCTGTTATTGTCTTATTTCTTCAAGACTCTTCCATACAAATGTACATTGAGAGGTTTGTTAACATTGCCAGCAAATTGCAATAACTGAAACTTATCAGGCAACGTATTATGCTAAAAAAAAATCAGAGTGAATCAAAGTACATGGGATCGTAAGTGTCCATTTCTTTGTCCTTTCCTTTGCTTCAGAGATTTAAGCATTTCCCAGAATCATTGAAGCAGAACAGAGAGAATGGGATTAGACACAGCGACCCTTTACCCTTTTTTCACACTCTGCATCCTGTAAGGACTCCATTTCATTCTCACAGTTTCTCCTTCTCCGACACATCTGCCCTGATGATGCAACCATCCACAACAGCGCCTTGAAAATATTTTCCTTGTTGCTCAACCGAGGATTCCCCCTCTCGCCCCCCCCCCCCCCCCCCCCCGCCCCACGTTGTGGTTGTCAGGTCCTCAACCGTGACTCGCCCATTTCCTGCAGATGCGCTCTCACCCCTTCCTCTCCCTCCAAGAACTGCGACAGGGCTCCTCTTGTCCTGCCAGCCTGCACATCCAGAGGATTATTCTCCGCCATTTCTAACACGTCCAGCGTGATGCCACCACCAAACAAATCTTCCCCTCCCCTCTCCTGTCAGCATTCCAAGGGGATCGTTCCCTCCGCAACGCCCTGGACCACTCCTCCATTACCCCGACACCTCATCTTCTTCCCATGGCACCTTCACATGCAATCGCATGATGTGTAATACCTGCCCTTTTACCTCCTCTCTCTTCACTATCCATGGCCCGAAGCACGCATTTCAGATGAAGCAGCCACTTACTTGTACATCTTTCGAATTAGTATACTGTACTCGCTGCTCACAATGTGGTCTCCTCTATATTGGGGAGACCAAACGTGGATTAGATGACCACTTTGCCGAACTCCTCCACTCAGCCCGGAAACATAACCCCGATCTTCCTGTCGCTTGCCATTTTAACACACACACCTGCTGTCATTCCCACATCTCTGACCTGGGCTTGCTGCGTTGCTCCAGTGAACATCAACGCAATCTGGAGAACAGAAACTCATTTCCTGATTAGGCCAGCTGCAGGCAACTGGACTGAACATTGAGTTCAATAATTTCAGAGCATGACGAGCCCCCATTGTTTTTATATTTAGTTTTACTTTTCATTTTTACTTTATTTTATATTACTTTGTTACATCATTCAATTTATTTTCGCCATGTGCCTGCCCACTGTTTTTATTCATGTTTGTGGTTTTGGTTCGAGCTTTCATTATTCAGTCATTTAACACCGTCTCTGCACGAACGTGCTGTTTTTCACCACACCTTTAACACATCTTCTTTGCCTTTGCCCTTGCCCCATGAATTTCTTGTCAGTTATTCTCTGTGACCCTCTGGCCTATCAACACCTTCCTATTTGTTCTATTTTGCCCTACTCCAGCTTTATTTGCTTAAAAGCTATTACATTCCTAACCTTTGCCATTTCTGATGAAAGCTCACTGACCTTAAATGTTCACTCTGCTACTGTCCCCACAGATGCTGCCAGACCTGCTGAGGATGTCCAGAACTTTTTGTTTTTATTCTATAACCCTTTCTTTAATCGATTTACAAACTCAGTTTCCACCCCAACCTCTTGCCTTTCTCTTGTTGCCTCCTTAATTTGTGCCGATCTTTTCTAGAACACCACGATTGAAGTCCTCCAATCAGACATCCGTCACTGACACAGTACCATATCAGCTCTTATCAAAATCACAAATTTCATCCGATGTGACTGAAATAAACGTTAACTTTTCCTCCCCGAGATTTCGACCTGTCTGCAGCAATTGACTGAGTTGATCAGTCAATCCTCCAAATCTCTCCACCATCGTCCCCGTGTCTGGAACTGCAATCATCAGCTTCCATTCGTATCTTTATAATCATTGCCAGAATATCACCATCAGTAGATTCTATTGCAATTTCTGCAGCAGTGTCTCTGTTTATTCTGAAGGGTCTATTTCTCACTTACATTCTGTCTGCCAGTGACATCATCCAAAAACAGAATGCCAGTTTCAATATTGGTGCTGAAGACACCAAACGCTAACTCACCCTCACATCTCTTGATCCTCAGTTGTCACTGGATTGTCACACGGTTTGTCAGAAAACTGGTACTGGGTGAACAGCGATGTCCTCCAATTAAATATTGGAAAGGCTGAAGCCATTTACTTTGTTCATTATTACAAATTTTACTCTTGAGCCAGAATTCCTTTTTCTGGAAACTGTCTGAGACTGAACCATATTTTTCGCAACCTTGGTCAGATAGTAACCTCGAGATGAGCTTTCAGCCACAAGGCTGCGCCATCACAATGACCCATTCGTCTTCCACCGTTTCACCTCAGATGATGCTGAAAACTGATCCGTGTCTTTGCCAGCTCCAGGTTTGAATGTTCAAACACACTCGTGGCCGACCTCCCACATTCTGCGCTCGTATTTTTTCGTCTATTGATATGAAGGAATCATACTCACTGTGTCCACTGTCAGAACCAGCTGCTGCCCAAGTTCACCGAAGCTCTTGATTGGTAACCATGGAGGAAATCTGATCAGAAAGCCAGGGGCCAATCAAACAGCAGCCAGCACAAGTTACCCCAACTTCCAGTAAGACAGGGCCACATGACCATGCTCTGCTCTTGGTCAGTTTCACTATCCCTGTCGCCGACCACAGTTTTTGTCTACCAACGAACAAATCAGGAGCGCAGCCTAAACGGCAGGTATGCTGAATGCCACAGCTCAAATCCTGACCAGAAATAAGACCCCAATCCCTGTCCAGCACAGTTTCATCAAATTTCCCTTTTCCTCATTGCTCCACTGAAATAATTTGAAGAATCGTGGACGAACATATCAATCCTGTTGCAAATGACACCCTGTCAATCACAACAATCTGCCAAGCTATAAATCGCTGTGAACTTACCCCACTCCACTCCTCCCTTATCATCTGTTGTCGAACAGTATTTGTTATGCACCACTGTTTCTGCTGCATCGTCAACAGGGTTTTCCCCAATAAACTGTACCCAGGGCATCGTAAATTCCAGCACGACACCATTTCAACACTCTTCTTGCCTTCAAAACCCGTCTGGAAGTCGATATCTCTCACTACGTGCTCATCAATCTCACACTCTCCATACGTTTGCCCTCGTGCTTGATGTCACGCTGTTTTAACCTGCTCTATCATGCATTCTGAGATGTCTGGATGCAATGTTTGTGTTTGTGTATGTCGCTGTGTGAGTGTGAACCGCCACGTTAGATTTCATGGTGTGTTTTGAATGAACAGTCCACAGGTTGTGCATTCATGCAATGCAGGATATTTGAAGAGCCGTTCTGGTCTTCAAACAGGAGCTGAAATTCTCACATGCAGCTTATATATTGGGACAGGAATCACAAGAAAAATAATAATGTACAATGGACACATTGATGGACTGGTAATAAAATGCTGCAAATGAGCCAATGTTGCAAATGATTTGTCAATTGATTATATATAGCTGCTTGCTCTAATTGTGATTAAGAGCAGCTGATACTAATTTTGGCAATATTAGGGTACGTATGGAAGAACCAGTTTCCGCCCTGGGAGGGATACAGGGGAGCTGGTCTGGAGCAGGTAAATGTAGTCTGCACTTATAATATATGGATGATTGTGAATAAACCGATGTGGGAGTAAGACTGGTTCCTGCTTTATCCTTTGACGGATGCATGTTTATCAAATTAACATAATGGTCCTACATTTTGCGCCTTCTCAGGATCAGATCTTGTAATTGGCATGTTTCATGTTCCTTTGTTGATCGCTGTCGGGGAGTGGGATTTGACTGACTTCAGGCCGTGCAGGGCAGGTGAACAAAATATTCCATGAGGTTATCAGTCCCTCCCTCAGGATAATTCAAACCAACAAGGAACCTACTCACCACAAAGTAAAAATCTGCAATCATTGTAATTCATGTGAGGGAGAGGCAGAAGAACATGGCCATACATTTGCTGGCAGATTTGCCTTGAAGACTTTTGGGGGGGTTTGTTGAATGTCAAGTTAGTAAGTGTAGAACTATTCCATCCTGATATTGTGCGAAATTGAACAGAAAATCACATAAATATTTGGGAACAACATGTACAATTAGGAGGGAAAATAAACTTTCTCGAGAAAAGAAAACGAAATTATTGAAATAGGAAGATGTTTGTACTGACAAAGGATTGAATCTGATTCACTAGTGAATCCACGTCTTTCGTTTCTGTTTGTTATAAATGTGAAACCTGTGGCAGCTTTGCCTTGATAGCCAACTGACATAGTCCTCGGGGTCAGAGGTTTCTTGCTGCTGTGTTTTGGTAACCCAGAAGATAGAATTACATCCTGGGGCCGGAATTGTATTACTTACTTTCCGTGGAACACTGCAATCCGATGTCAATCCCTTCCAGAACTCTGAGTAAGAGCTGTGCTGCTAACAGCTTCCTCCATCACCTACCAACTGGACCCTCGAGGAACAGTTCCATCAACAAGAAGGCAAGGTTGGCCCTCCCATTAGCCCGAACCCCCGCACACCCATTCTGCATTCCCCCCGTTACTACAATGTCTCTCCAAGCAGTGGGAAGATATGGTTCTTCTGATTTCCAAGAGTAAGCCTTGAATGCCCCAAGGTTCGTATCCACAGCATCATAACTATCCATATTGTGACCTCCCCTTTAAAACATGGATGATAGTAGAGTGAAGGGTATGTCGGTAGTTTGATCTTAGAGTAGGTTAAAGGTTGGGGACAACTTCGTGGGCCGAAGGGCCTGTACTGTTCGATGTTCTTTGTTCTAAGCATTGATGGAGAATTGAAGAGCCTGTTTCAGATCCAATTGCCCATCTTCTTGTCCAGATATGACACAATACAGCGTATTTTCCATGTTCTCCTGATCATTACAATGTATCTTTTCGAATTTATCACATCCAATCATGAAACTCGTGGCTTGTTTCAACAAATAGACCAACGACAGTTTATACTTCCCCCAACTACCCTGTCATTTTCCTCTTTCAATTATATGGTCAAAGATTGAGGTCAGGTTGAGAAGCAATTTACTCTGGAAAAATGACGGACAAACTGAAACTGTCTTCTTTCACTCCCACAAAAAGCACTGCATTTTTTGCATTGTTTGCATCAGATTTGGGCTGATGAAAGGCAACTAAAAATCGCATCACATATTTACCATGAAATGGCCTTGTCCAACAAGAGAGATTCTAACCACCTCCCCTGATATTCAGCGTCGTGGTCACTTCCTAATTACCACATTATTAATATCATAGTCGTTACCTTTGATCAGAAATTTAACTGGGCCAGCCAAATAAATATTGTTGCTTCAGAGAAGATCAGACTTTGGGATCTTTGCAACAAATAACTCACTGACTTTTACATCTGCAATCTACAAGGTATAAGTCAGGAATAATCGAATACACCGCACTTTCCTGGATCTGTGCCGCCGCCAACAAAACTCAAGCGCCTCAGAAAAATCCAAGAAAATGGGCTTCCTTGATGGGCATACGATGCACCATACTAACACTTAACGCCTTCCACCACCAGCACACAGTGGCTGCCGTGTGCACCATACATAACATCACACCGCAGGAAGTTACTATATTTATTTCGACAGCTCCTTTCAAGCATGAGACTGCTAATACCTAAAAGGATAAGGGCGGCAGACGCATGGAAACAGGAACACTTGAATGCTCCCTCCAAGACACAGACATCCTGAGTTGGAACGACATCGCCATTTCTTCATTATTGCTGGTCAAAATCTTGCAGCCTCCTTTCTAGTTGCACTGCGGGTGCACCCAAAGCAGATGGAGTCCAGCGTTTCAAGAAGGTGGCCCTCCACCACGTTTCCAAGAGATACAAAAGATGCATAACAAATCCCAGCCTCGCCAGCAATACCCACATCGAAGGAAAAAGAAGGAACAAACCTCATCTTGCTACTTCCGACTGAGCCCAGATGTGTGTTACATTGGTGCCCTGCCCCGCCCTGTGCTCAGCACATTCTCCACAGTTTATGAATAAGCAGTCTCCAAACTGAAATAGTGATGAGGAGGAATTTCTTCTCTTGAAAGTTACATCGCATTTCGAATTCACTTACCCAGAGTCAGTGCCGTCTGGGTCATTGAATATATTCAAGGCCAGTTTGGACTGACTTTTCACGACTTACTGTTGTCTCGCGGGTAATTGGAATTACGGCCATGGTCAGATCAGCCATTGTGATATTGAATGGTAGAACATGATCCATGGGCTGAATGGCCTACTCCCGCTTTTATTTCTAATCACCTTATGAACGCAGGTGAAAGGAAATCTGTTGCATATCTTGCACTTGCATAGAAAGGAGTTTCGGGCAAGCAAACCAGATCTTGGGTGTGACGGAAGAGTGAACAAAGATATTTTGTTCCACATGGTGGAAATAGAGGAGGATGATGTGTTGAAGCTGGAGGCGGTTGGACTGGAAAGTGAGAATACGTGAATTAATATCACGGTTCTGGAAGGTAGGGAAGGAGGTGAGGACAGTCACTCGGGTGATGGAACAGATAAAGCTGAGGCCTCTGCAAAATCTATGTGAAGAATGCACGGTTAACGTGAAATTAAGAGACTGCAGAAGCTCTGGTATGGAAGATGGCATCGTTTAGACAAACAAAAGTCGATGAGGTAACTGAGAGAATGGAAGTTATTATTTCGGCAAAGTGGAGTTTGAGGAGGTGTGGTCAAGATTACTGTGGAAGTTGGTGGATCACAGTAAATATTGATGCAGAGTCTGTCCACTGAAATGGAGAGAGGGAATTCGTGGAAGAGAAGTATGAGTCACAGATGGACCGTATTCAGGCGAGGGAGGTACAGATATTTCAATGCAAATTTGATTACATTTCCGAGCTCGATGTGAACAAGGGTTTGACACAGCCACAATCATCGATGTATCGGATAAAGAGGTTGAAAAGGGAAACGGAGTAGCTTGGACCGTGTGAGGGAGAGAACAATATTGAAACTCCTGCCATTGTGTCCAGTTCTAGGCACCACATTTTGAGGAACAATGTATCGGCTTTAGAGCAGGTGTAGAAAATGTTCAAGAGAAAATTCCAGGGGTGACAGATGTTTTATGCCGACAGATGACAGAATCGGGGTTGTTCTCCTTCAAGAGGAAATTGAGAGAGAGTTTGATAGAGTTGTTCCAAACCATGGGCTGTTTAAACAGAGTAGATATAGAGAAACTGCTCTCATTGACAAACCTGGCGAAAACTAAAGGGCACAGGTTAAGGGACTGGCAAGAGAAACAAAACGACATGAGGGAAAACGTATGTTTCCAAAGCACGTTTTGAGGATCTGAAATGAACTGGCTGAGAGAGTGGTGAAGATAGATTCAATCAGAAGCGAATTGAATAAACAACTGAAGAGAAAAACAATGCAGGTTAGTGATGACCAGATGTGGGAATGAGATTAGCTGAGCTGCCCGTGCAGAGAGCTGACACGGGCAAACACAGACAAAATGGCCAACTGCTGTGTTGCAACCATTCTATCCCCCGTTTTGTTGAAATATATGAATTGTTGAACGGAATTGCACAGCGAAAGAGAGCATCCAAATTATAGACGAACATCCGTTACAGGCTTCTCTGACGTTAGGAATTTAATTTCTGAATTGTCATGCAGAGTGAAGGCCATCACTTAAACAACATGAAATCTACAGATGGGACTCATGAATTTTCCAGGACTTCCTTATTTCTATTTAACACAGCTTCCAGTTATGATTAGTTGCTTATTGTGATCAGATTTGTCCAGACTTGGGGGTGGGGATGGGTCCAATTCAATTTTAGAGGAAAATATATTCCATCAACAGGGAATTAACACAGCTGCTGTAATCTGTTTGTTCAAAAATTAAGAAAAACTGTTTGAACAATTTTGCAACTTCAGAATCCCTTTGGCGATCCGAGAGGGTATAAAGTTAATGCACTGGGAATGTGTCACCTCAGAATGTATTTTAGAGATATTACCTGCAGCACGAACAGACCGATCACTCCAAGCAAAAAATGCATGGACCAATTCAATGGGTGATGAACATATTCTATGTGATCCTTGCTGTAATTGGCGTTCCTGGTAAGTATCCCGAAACAGTGAAGATTTGTAAATCTGTGTATGAGCTGGTTTCTTCGATTACCATGAGAATAATAATATTACATTTGATCGAATGGTTACAGTTACACAGACACACACTCAATAATATAATTGCATTAATTTCCTGATTTATCTGTGCAGTTTTAATCTATCGTCTCAACTGTTTCAAGCTCGAGACACTCTGTATTGTAAAGTTATTGAATTATGTGGAATGTTGTGTTCTGTGGAATCACAGCTCAAAGCAGGAAAATCTCAGAGTGGAAGGATTACCGGAATTATGTGTTAATGTCGAATTATACAGTGTGTATGCACTAACTGGAGTGGAGCACCTGACCTCAGCGATCATGTATAACTGGCACTCTCTGTCACTCTAGAATTGCACTGATTGTGTCTGACTAAATGATGTGGACCACGTAACTCCAGGGAACACGTATTTCCTGGAGTATCTGTCATTGTATTCAATGCGGTTCCCCATCTTACTCTTACTCGAAGTAATGTTGTTGACAGCACTATCAGGTGCTGATTAATTTACTTCCCGAGCACAGTCTTGTAAGCGTTTGATCATAAATGCACTGCAATAATAAATAATCCTCTTCAATATGACGAAAAACACTGATGACTATGACTTGTTGATAGACAAGTTACTGATTTTACAGCACAGAATATGGGCATTCGGTACCACTAGATTAGGACTGTCTTCCTGCTCTGCACGAGCCTCTCTTCATTCCAGCTCATCTAATCCTATCTGTATATCCTTCCAATCCTGTCTGCCTCATGTACTAACCTCGCTTCTTCTTATTTTTTTCCATTGTAGCTGTTCCAAGAGGTCTCAATTCCACGTTCCGAGCATTCCGACTAAATAGGTCTCTCTTGAATTCCATCGTGAATTTATTGATGACCATCTTATTTTCAGGGAATGCAGAACTGGTCACCAGCAAAGGTGGAAATATCAGGTCCACGTTATCCCTCTCTAAACCTTATATAATTTTAAAGGCCTCTATTAGTTAAACACTCATCCTTCTCTTATCGACATAACAGAGCCACAACATATCCCAATAATTATTATCTCCCAGTTATGGTATTATTTCTGTGAAGAATAAGTGCACCTGCTGGTTACCCTGGATAGTTTTATCATGTATATTCCAGAAGAGTACACATTATTTATGTGTTCAATCACCACTTTTCTAATACGTTATAATGACAATATTCTTTTAATGATATTCCTGTAGAAATAAATGTCTGTGCTTTGATCACATTTGCATTGAAATATGAAACTCCCTTTTCACTGTCACACAATTAGACATCAGAGGGAGTGGTCCAAGATGGATGAGTGTCACCTATCCGAGGGACTGGTTCGAGTTAGGGATGGATTTCTTCGACCCCAGGGAGTGATTCGAGTCCGGGATGGGTTCCTACAGTGGGAGTGTTTGGAGAAGGGGTGCAGTTCTCCAGTCTACCCATTCTTTGGCTCCTCATTGCTACATTTAACTAGTTGACCAGCGTCCGGTGAGCGGGGTGCTGCGCCTCCTCGTCCAAGATTTGTTAAATCTGAAACTACTGGTGTTGGAGGCAGGTTGGGGTCATGGACCCGATCTGACCCGATCCCAATCAACACGGTTTTGGTGCTAAAATCCATTTTGCCAGGGTTGAGAAGCAGAGAATGTTTTTCAGTAATTTACAGCCACTTCTCCCTTCTCTCCTTTACAGTTAATTTAGTGTCAATTGTGATCCTGTCCAAGGGAAATTGCGGACTCTCCACCTGCACCACCCGCTACCTGGTGGCCATGTCAACGGCGGATCTACTGTTCATTATCACTGAGATCATACTCCGGAGAATCAATATGCTTTATTTCACATTAGATTTCCTGGAGGTCACCTCTATGTGTCGCTCTCGCTATGTCCTGATCCGTGCAGCCCTCGACTGTTCCGTCTGGTTCACCATCGCTTTCACATTTGATCGATTTGTTGCCATTTGTTGCCTGAAGCTGAAATCAAAATATTGCACCAGGAAAACTGCGACTGTGGTTCTATTCACAACCGGCATTCTGCTCTGTCTAAAAAATATTCCCATCTACTTTAGATTTAAACCTAGATGGGTAATCGACAATGTCGAATGGCGCTGTTATAATAAGCGAAGCTATTTTACTGACCCTCGATGGATTGGATTTCGAATGTTTGAAAAAGTTTTAACACCATTATTGCCTTTCATTTTAATTCTGTTGCTGAACGCTCTGACGTTCAGACATATATTAGTGACCAGTCGCGTTCGTCAGAGACTGAGGTGTCAGAGCAAGAAAGATAATCACAGTGACTCTGAAATGCAGAGAAGAAGGAAGTCTATTATTTTACTCTTCAGCATATCTGGCAGTTTCATATTTCTGTGGCTGGTGTATATGTTATACATTTTTCGTGTTGGTCATTTCTTAGATGATGATTCTTTTTATATCTTTGAAAATGTCGTATACATGCGACGGAATTTAAGTTGCTGTCCGAACACATTTATTTATGTTGCCACTCAGTCTGAGTTCAGAGAGCAGTTAAAGAGCGCCATAAAATATCCAGTTACATCAATTATTAAATTAATGAATAAACAAAGCAACTGAGACCAGCTTAAAGATCCAGTGGTTAATTGACAAGAGGAGACCGCTGGAGGTCCAGAAGAAAATGGCCTGGAAGAGTAAATACAAATACTAGAGTTGTTAGGGACGGGAAGAAGGGGGTCGTGAGCAGGAAGATCGGAAGTAAATTATCAGGAATTCAAAAAGATAATGAGCAGTGAGCAGAAGGAAAGAGATGACCTTCGTAAAGGGGTCAGGAGGAGAGTGATTGCACTCCCTGAAGGAACTGATGTGAAAGAAGCTTGAACTGGGTATGACACCTATCATTAAACAAGAACCATGCAGTTTAATAAATATGCTAACTGTCTTGATCAATTTGCAATAGCTGCAGAAGAAAACATTTATATTTAAAAAGCCTGGGAATGTTGAGGTGAATTGTTCACTGTCGTTGGTATTGTTCATAAGAAGATGAAAGGTTGATGTTTAACTGTTTTGTATCTACAAGGATGTGATATTTGTTCACACAGTGCAATATTACCTATAGGAGCCTAGGAAATAAGAGATAGACATACTTTTCGCGTACTCCACTCTAATTACAGAGGTGCAGTGACAGCATGAAATCTCACGTTAAACTAATGAAACAGTTAATTTAAAGGATATCATAATAAGGAATCGGAATCCCAAAAGATGGAAACTCAGAGTCTTTGCTGGTTCACTTAACAATGGTGTTTGTGGTGTAATTATTCAGAAACACGCTTCAACGTAATGTCAATTCAGAGACAGGAGAACAAAGGGATCACCTGTGCTGGCAACATTCAAGGAATCCTGGCCTTGAAGGGTAAGAAACTTCCATGTTGTCTTCAGTGTTTTTTTGTTTTGTATTTATAACATCTTGCTTAATAAATTATACTGGATTTATAAGTAGCCGTTATTAGTACCTCGTTAGGTCAGGCACAGCTGAGAACCCCATTGTAATAAGTTGAAAATTCAGAACTGAGACTTTTTAAATAAATGTGTTTTACGCCTCAAAACCCCAAAACATACAAGGGTCCAACCTGGGGCCAGAAGTTGATAAAAGCTAATACGAAATGACTGATCGTGAATTTGATTGGAATCTTGCTCTGATTAGTCTGACCAACGTTTTACATTCAGGGAAGGGAATTGCTAACGGAAACAACCAGACCGAGATCCGCAAGACCTGTGAATAAGATGTCATTTGAATTACGAGGAAAATGATTGTTAAAAAGCATAGAACAAATATCAGCGGAAAAGAGGAATTATTTATTATTTTAAGCTTCCAAGAACCATAGAATCAAAGGAACATAAAATGTTTAAGGCACAAAAAGAGGCCACTTTGAACCATCGTGTCTGTGCCAGCTGGAAAAGGATCCACCAATTCCAATCCCACCTTCCAACATTTAGTTCTTAGCCCTGCAGATAATGGTAGCTGAGGTGCATATCCAGACTCATTTTCAAAAAGTCGAGAGTCTCTGCCTCAACCACCCTTTCAGGCAGTGAGGTCCAGATCCCTACCACCCTCTGGGTGAAAAGATTGCTTCATCATCTCCCTTCTATTTTTCTCGCAGTCACTGACCTCTCAGCTGAGGTGAATAAATCCTTCACCTCCACTCCATCCAGGCTCCTCAATATTTTGTACATTTCAATCAGATCTCCTCTCAGCCTTCTCTGTTCGAAGGAGATTAACCACAGCCTATCCAATCTTTCCTCCTACCTGCATTTTTCCAGTGCTGGCAAGATCCTCGCAAATCTCCTCTGTACCCTGTCTCGTGCAATTACATCCTTTCTGTAATGAGGTGACTGGAGCTGCACAAAGTACTCAAGTTGTGGCATAACCAATGAGTTATACAGTTCCAGGATAACCTCCCTGCTCTTATATTCTGTACCACAGCTAATAAAGGAAGGGATTCCATATGCCGTCTGAACCACCTTATCGATCCTGTCCTGCTACCTGCAGGGATCTGTGGACATTGACTCCAAGGTCCCTCACTTCCGCTACACTTCTCAGTATTTTCTCTTTAATCATGTATTCCTTTGCCTTGTTTGACCTCACTAAAAACACCACCTCACACTTCTTCAAGTTGAATTCCATTTGCCACTTGTTCTGCCCATCTGAGCAGGCCATCAATATCTTCCTGCAGCCGAAAGTTACTCTCCTCGATATCTACCACAGGGCCAATCTTCATGTCGTCCGCAAACCTATTGATCATGATCCGTACATTAACGTCCAAATCATTAATATACACCACATAAAGCAGGAGACCCAGTACTGAGCTCTGCGGGACGCTACTGGAAAGAGCCTTCCTGTCGCTAAAACATCCGTCAACAAGTACAATTTGATTCCTGCCACTGAGCCAATTTTGTAGCCAACTTGCAGCATTTCCCTGAATGTCATGGGGATATTATTTTTTTTAACCAGTCTGCCATGTGGGAACTTGTCAAAAGCCTTGCTAAATTCTATGTTGACCACATCAGCTGCCCACCCTCATCTATCTTCCTTGTTACTGCTTCAAAAAATGTGATCAAGTTGGTCGAACAAGATCTTCCCTTAGCAATTCCATACTGACTATCCTTGATTAACCTGTGCCTATCTAAGTGACAGTTTAACCTGTCTCTCAGAATAGATTCCAATAATTTGCCCACGACTGAGCTTAGGCTAACTGGCCTGTGAATATTAGGTCTATTCTTCGCTCCCATTTTCATCAGAGGTACAACTTAGCAATTATCCAATCCTTAAGCACCGCACCCCTGTATCCAGTGAGGACCATAGTGCTGAGGACGCAGTGGATAGCATGTTCAGCGAGGTGGTCACACCGCAGGTCATGGCTGCACAGGCAGAAGAGGGATGACTGTCCACCAGGAGGAGTAGTAGGCGCAGGCAGGTTGTGCAGGAGTCCCCTGTGGCCATCCCCTGTCAAATTGATATACCGTTTTGGATACTGTCGGTGGGATGGTCTCTCAGGGATAGCAGCAACAGCCAATTTCGTGGCATCACGGATGGCTCTGCTGTACAGCAGTGCAGGAAAAAGAATGGGAGATCCATAGTGATAGGAGATTCAATTGTAAGGCGAACAGGCGTTACTGTGGCCGCAAACGAGGCTCCATGATTGTGTGTTGCCTCTGTGGTGCTCGGGTCAAGAATGTCTCAGAGCGGCTTTTTCAAGGAAAAAGCATGTTGTCTCGTCAGGATTCTCCCTCGTTAAAAAGTGGTTAGAATTGGTTTGAACATGTGATTCTTTGTAATTTGCTTTTGGAAAGAGAGGTGGGATGTCATTCCATCCAGAGAACTTTTGCTTCACCTCTTTAAAACTAGTAGAGTTAACCCTTTCCAGTAGCAACTTAACAATTTGCTGAATGGCATTTTTTGTGAAATACAAATAGGATTTTGTGATCATTACTGTTTCTAAATTGCCACAGATATATGGATTGAATTAACTCATCTGGCTCCAAGCCGAATGGACCTTGAGTTCTTTGCTTCTCTAAATAGGTGGACCATATGGTCACAGAGATTAATCGACTTCAGCACTTTAAGACTTTTGCAACATTTATGACAGCATGGTGATATTTTGATCTGAAGGCTTGGCCTTCTTTCTTTAAAAAGTCAGGAATTGTCATTAATTCATTCATACATTTGTTTCTATTTATTATCTTTCTAGAGAAAGTCTTTGTAATTATTTGCAGACAGATTCCATAACAACTGTAGACATTATTGTCTCTGATGAATTCATCTGAAGACACGAAACATGGAAATAATTGTTTATGACATTTAAATCAATAATAAAGAAATTATTATGAGTTGCTATTCCAAGTACTCATAAGGAAATCTATCTGAGTTTAAATGGGTGTAAACATACATCATTTTCAAAAACGTTGATGGAAATACCGTCTAGGTGGTTGCTGAGTATTGAGGAAAAACCTTTTTTTTAAGATAAATAAATGGAAGATATTGTCAACTGACGACACCATTATTTGAATTTGGGAAACTTAGATTTTTTAAAAGTCAGTATAATTTGGTGCATTTGCTATCAACAGTAAAGGGGCATCTGAGGTAAATAAAAAGCCAGCATGCATAATCTGCTGTTTTAATTGTATGTAAGTACATGATAATAGTTTAGGTATTAACAGCACTCCTGTGTAAGGATAATAACTGTCATCGAGTGAGGTGATCAGCAGGTGGGGTGACAGTCTTCAATCTGAGGAGTGTCAACGAAGTTTCAACAGATAATAACATTCTTCATCATCAATAGTCATTTGGGGTATGATATTTATGAAGGTAAGAAAATGTAAATTCTGGGCAGATCGCACCATTCATGAGCTAGAGAATGGAAAGAGCGCTCAACAACAAAAATGAGATTCAGGAGGTTGATTTTGTCCTTTGGGGAATTGGAGGTCCTTGGAATGGTGTCTTAAATTGACTAACTGTACTTAATCTTAATAATAATTCATGAGTGGACTCATTAAGAAAGGAATTAGTCAACTTCATACTTTATGAATGATAGCATGATCAGTGAATGGTTTGTAAGATTTCCTTGTATACACAGTTAAACATCCATCTACAATATAAATGCACTAAGGTGGGGTAAAATCAGTTGAACAGCATTTATCTTGAACTAGGCAACTATTGTGTAGCAACGTGCAATATGTCATTTGAGTAATACGAGAATCCAGTTTCTGTTTTAACCTAACTTATATCAAGCTAATAGAAGAGAAAATATTTGAGTATGTTCACTGGGATTCAGAAGTGCAACAACAGTTGAGACAAAGACAAAGGAATGATTATTGGAGGAATCAAATGAATAAACAGACAAAACATGGTAAGGCCTGGAATCAAATGAAATGTTGATTCTTGAAACAAAAACATATTATTTTAAATATTGTATTGGATAATAAAGTTTCTTCACCACACAACAGTTGGTGAGTAACAGTTGTTGGAGAATAACTTCAAATAGCTGGGTTGGTAACTAAAGGTAAAGGGAAAGACGACAGTTTTTCTTGGATATAGTTGGTAGGTTTTTTAGGGAATCAATGTCCTTAGTTGATATAATATCTGTTTTGGGTAATTTAAGGGAATAAATTAAGAGTAAGTTATGACGGGCAGCTCGGCAACGTGGTGTGCTCCTCCTGTGCAGTGTGTGAAGTCAGAGACACTTCCACTATCCAGGGCGAACACGCGTGCAGGAAGCGTCTCCAGCTGCAGCTACTCGAAATCCGCGTTTTGGATGTGGAGCAGCGGCTGGGGACAATGTGGACCATCCGTCAGGCTGAGATCATCGTGGATAGCACGCACAGGGAGCTGGTCACACCGCACGTAAAGACTGCTCATGCAGAAAGGAAATGGGTAACCTCCAGGCAGAGTAGAAGAACTAGGCAGGTAGTGCAGGAGTCCCCTTGGTCCATCTCCATATCTATATTCCGCTTTGGTCACGGTTGGGGGAGATAGGTCCTCAGGGAACGCGGGAAAAGCCAAGTCTGTGGCACCACGGGTGGCTCTGCTGCGCAGGAGGGAAGGAAAAGGAGTGGGGAACTATTGTAATAGGGGATTCCATCATAAGGGGTACAGGTCGGCCTTAATTGGCCGCAAACGTGATTCCAGGATGGTATGCTGCCTGCCTGGAATTGGGTCAAGGATATCATGGAACAGTTCCAGGACATTCTGAAAGGGGAGGGTGAACATTCAGAGGTCGTGGTACACATTGGTACCAACGACATAGGTTGAAAGAGGGATGGGCTTCTGCAACAAGTATTTAGGGTGCTAGATAACAGATTAAAAAGCAAGACTTCAAACGTTCTAATCTCTGGATTACTCCCGATACAACGCGCCAGTGAGTAGAGGAATAGAAAGATAGAGCAGATGAATTTCTGGCTGAGGAGATGGTGCAGGAGGGAGGGCTTAAGTTTCCTGGATCACTGAGTCTGTTTCTGGCAAAGGTGGGACCTGTGAGGTTGATCAACTGAGGACGCTGATTCGCACATGGGAATATATTATTGCTAGCACAGTAGTTCTGAGGTTAGCTTTCTCTATGTCTCCGCATTCTTTCACTGTCTCTCGATCTCCCTCCAAGCTTTCTCTTCTCTGTCTCTGTTTCACACTCGCCTTCTCCATTTAAACTTTTAATAAATAAATAAAAAACAGGCCATGCGCAGCAATGTGATTTGTCTTTATTTGAAATGGTGAGGCAGATTCAGCAGCTTGTCCCCAGTTTGAAGTTTCGCCCTTTTTGGGGACTGAAATCTGGCTATTATCACATTGCTGCTGGTGGGATCTTGCTGTGCATCAAGTGCCCTGCAGAATTTCCTACATGACAACAATGAGGGCACTTTAAAAATTCAGCTTCCTGATTGTCTGAGTGTGGATTTCTCTGTGTTTTTATAAGAATTTTACAATAATTACAAGAGCTGAATGTGAAGCTGTATAAAGGCTCGTTATAAGTTTGAAGATGGAGTTTACCATTTTCTGACTGTGATGGGATATCTGGCTATTATCACATTGTGGGACCTGTTGTGCATACATTCCCTGCATCAATTCTTACATTACAACACTGAGGCAGAAACAGATGGAGAGAAAAAGAGGGAGAGTGAGAAACAGCTGGAGGTGGAAGGTTAAACACAAACAAAGAGAGACAGGCGGAGTGTGGGTGAGGGAGGGAAGGCAGTGAAAGATGAAGAAAGACAGAGAGTGAGAGAGAGAGAGAGCGAGAAAGAAATCAACATTCAAAACATTGGTCACTGAATTTCGAAATGTCACCATTGCTGGGATCTTGCTGTGCACAGCTTGCTGGCAGAATTCCCTGCATTGCAACAGTGACTGCATTTTAGAAGTGAATTCATTGTGTATAAAGCTCCCCTGAAAGCCTGGAATTAAAGTCCTTAGTTTGAAGCCGGTATAATTCCCCAATAATGCCGGTGTTTTGGGCAGTGCCGTGAAATTGAGGGTGAAATTAAATGTGCAGCAGCCATTTGAATTGACTGTGAGGCTCTGAGAGTCGATTTCTCTGTCTCTCTCTCTCGCTCGTTCCCATCTGTCTCTCTGAATGAGAGTAACAGGAGGGAGAGAGACACAGGAGAGTGAGGCACACATGGAGGGAATCAAAGGGGGAGAGAGGGGTCGTAATCACGCTGCTGCTTGTGGGATCTTGCTGTGCACCAATGGCCTGCAGTATTTGCAACATTGCAGCAGTGACGGCCACTTTAAAAATTAATTCATTTGATTGTCAAATGCGTCTGTGAATCAGCAATGAAATGGCTGAAATGTGAACGTTTGCAAAGGCTTGTTCTCATTGCCAAATAATGCTGCTGTTTTTCGGCTGTGGGCTGAATTTGACAGTGAAATGAAACGCCTGCGGGCCATTTGATTTCAGATTTTCAGGGATGGGAATGTGAATTTCTCCCTCTATCCTTCTACAGGAGAGGGGATGGGGGTCGCCAGTGTTTGTGTATTTTACAATGAGGCAGAAACAGATGCAGAGAGACACAGAGAGAAATAGAGAGAGAGAGGGGAGAGCAAGAAATGACAGGGGAAACACATCCACACTTCCCAGACTCTGTGTCGGGGGATGTGCTTCTCAGATGGGGAGGTCACTGAGAGTTTGTTTTATGTCAGTGAGTGAGAGAAAGAGCCCTGGGCTCTTGCTGTGCTTTATTTCTGTTCACAAATGTTTTGCTTTGTTTGAATCAATTTTAATTCTCTTATTCCCAAGGAGAATCTTTTCGGAAGCTGCAGCTGTGATGATGCAGAGGGAGAACCTTTTACCCTCGTGGAATTCTCAGACAAGAGCTTTAACCAGCGAGAAAAACAATAATAAATATACATGTGTCATTGTCAAATTCATTTCTAGATACGGAAAAGAAGACTGTGTGTTTTCGGAGCTGATAGCAAAAGAAACTGCTGGAAATGCTCAGTATTTCCAACACAGATTTTATTCCAGATTGCCAGCATCCGCAGTCTTTTGATTTTGTGTTTTCGGGGGTCTGTGGATTTTTTTACCACAAGGGAGGGTGCTCCGAAGTAAATAGTTAGCAAAGCGCTGCTCCAGAACAGTCAATGTAATCCCGTAGATTTCCCTCTCTCCATCTCTTGCTGCAACTTGTTCCCTGCATCTTCCTCCTTGTTCCTAGTTCTGTTTCTTCACATCTTTAAATCCCTATATCTTTCAGCATCTTTTCTATCTTGTCTCTCTCGACTCTCACAAGTTTCCATTTTCACTCTCTTTCTGCGACTCTCTGCATCTTTATCTGTCTCTCTCTCTCAGTCCATTTCTTCTCTCACTCTCTTCCAAATCCCTGATTTTTTCCATCTGTGCGTTTGCTTTCCTGCAAGATTATCTCTGCATTTCCCCGGACCCCTATCCCGGGACACCCCTCTCTTTTCTGTAAACACATCTTACTTTGTATCTCTGCCCCTCCACCCCTTTCTGTCGCTGCACCTCTCTCTTTGTCTGGAATCTTTCTCAATATCGACATCTCTCTGTGTATGTCTCCATTTCTCTCTCTCACGCTCTGCCTCTGCCCTTCTCGGTATTGCTGACCCTCGTCCTCAGTTTCTCTCTCATTGGTTTCTGACTCCCTGCATCTCATTCTCCGTCTCCCTTTCCATTTATTTCTCTCTCTCACTGTTCTGTCCTAATCCCGGGATCTGTTTTCTGTGTCTCTGCCTCTCTGTCTGGGGGTGGATTTAAACTCGCTGCCTTGGTGTTCTACAGTGTTATTGCGAACCGGGATCCTGCTTTCCACCTCTCCCCAGTTTTTCTCCCATTGAAGAAAAACAGAGGAGAGATGCTGAACGGGCAGCCGATTCACAACTACCCTCCTCTCCTCCACCTTGGTTTGCACCATTGGCCAGCGCAGTGTTTCTATGCCTCACTGTGCATCTGCTCCCATACTGTCTCTGCCTGTCTCCCTGTGGCTCAATGGAGAAAGGGTCAGATCAGCCATGATCGAACATGGGTGTGACAATATCAAAGGAATGAATGGCCTCCACTCGTCCCTGTGCCAGTCAGTGTGTGTGTGTGTTTGTGTGTGTCTCCCTCTGTTTGATTTCCTGAAGCGGATGGGGAGAACAGGTGAAACACCTTTCTGCAAAGAGGGATGTGTCTGGGGCTGGGATCTTCCTGTGTGTTTAAGGCTCAGAATGCCAGTTAGCCAGTGGAGGTTGTTGCTCTGCGCCAGGCCCTGTGTTTGGCCAGACAGGAGATAAAGATGCCGGGTTTCTGAGAGCCAGTTGATGCAATTCCAGTGGCTTAAACAGACCAGGAATTAAATTGAATTAAAGATTGCTGGGAATCGGAGCCACACCCAGGAAAGTGATGGAGGTTGGAATAACACGGGTGGGAGGCGGGGTGGGGACGGGGGAGGGCTGTTCACGGGGGAGATGATATAGGGTGGGAATTTGCAGAGTGGGGTCTTTTACAGGACAGGGAGTGTATTTAGAAAGGGGGGAGTGTTTATAGTGGGGGCAGGGGGAGAATTAGAGGGTAATAATCACAGAGGGAATGAGTAATGTTCGAAATGGGAGGGGGAGGATGCTACAGGTTTAAAATGGGAAAGGCAGTGGGGATTCTCCAGGTTTAAAATGAGATGGGGCAGTGGGGATTCTCCAGGTATAAAATGGGAAGGGCAGTGGGGATTCTCCAGGTTTAAAATGAGAGGGGGCAGTGGGGAATCCCCAGGTATAAAATGGGACGGGGCAGTGGGGATTCTCCAGGTTTAAAATGAGAGGGGGCAGTGGGGATTCTCCAGGTATAAAATGGGAAGGGCAGTGGGGATTCTCCAGGTTTAAAATGAGAGGGGGCAGTGGGGAATCCCCAGGTATAAAATGGGACGGGGCAGTGGGGATTCTCCAGGTTTAAAATGAGAGGGGGCAGTGGGGAATCTCCAGGTATAAAATGGGAGGGGGCAGTGGGGATTCTCCAGGTTTAAAATGAGAGGGGGCAGTGGGGAATCTCAAGGTATAAAATGGGAGGGGGCAGTGGGGCTTCTCCAGGTTTAAAATGGAAGGGGTCAGTCGGGATTCTCCAGGTTTAAAAAGGGAGGGGACAGTGGAGATTCTCCAGGTTTAAAATGGGAGGGGACAGTGGGGATACCCCCGGTATAAAATGGGAGGGGGCAGTGGGGAATCTCCAGGTATTAAATGGGAGGGGCAGTGGGTATTCGCCAGGTTTAAAAAGGGAGGGGACAGTGGAGATTCTCCAGGTTTAAAATGGGAGGGTGCAGTGGGGATTCTCCAGGTTTAAAATGGGAGGGTACAGTGGGGATTCTTCAGGTTTGAAATGGGTGGGTGCAGTGGGGATTCTTCAGGTTTGAAATGGGAGGCAGTGGGGATTCTCCAGGTTTAAAATGGGAGGGGGCAGTGGGGATTCTCCTGGTTTAAAATGGGAGGGGCAATGCGGATTATCCAGTCCGTTCATAAAGGGGGGTTATATGTGGACTGTTCCCAGGGTGGATGGGGGTTAATTACTTGGGGTGCTGTTCGCAGAAGGGGTATTAGATGGTGGTCTGGTCCTGGGGGTATATAGATGGGGGGCTGGTCACAGGAGGGGTATTAGATGGGGGTCTGTTCCTGGGGGATATATTGATTGTGGGGCGTCTGTTTCCAGGAGGGGTATTGGATGGGAGTCTGTTTTGGGGGGTAATTAGACGGGGGTCTGGTCACAGAAGGGGTAATTAAATGGGAGTCTGTTCGCAAGAGGGGTATTTAAATGGGAGTCTGTTCCTGGTCGTACTTAGATTGGGGTCTGGTCACAGGCAGGGTTCTTAGATGGGATTCGGCACACAGGGTGTATTTCGATGGTTGTCTGTTCCTGGCGGTATTTAGATGGGAGTCTGTTCACAGAAGGGGTGTTTAGAGGGTCCCCTGTTCCTGGGGGTATTTAGATGGGAGTCTGTTCACAGAGGGTATTTATGTCAGGGTTTGTTCACACGAAGCATATTGGATGGAAGTCGTCACAGGAGGTGAATTTAGATGGGAGGCTGTTCACAGGAAGGGTATTAGAGGGGTCAGATAACATGGGGATATCAGATAAGGGTCTGTAGACCAGGAGTATTTACCTGATGGGGGGCGGGCTATTCACGGGCGTGAATAAATTACAGGTGAGGTATCAATTGTGGGGGGAAGGGATATAAATTGTGGGGGGATATAAACATTGCGGGGAAGATAAATTGCTGGGGAAATAAAGTTTTGCGGGGGAGATATAAATTGTGGGGAGATATAAATTGCGGGTGCGGAGAAATTGCGGGGCCAGGATAAGTTGCGGGGAGGGGGGATAGGGTGAGGAAATGAAAGAGAAAGTGAAAGTAAGAAATAGAGATAAAGAAAGACAAAGGACAGAAAGAGACAAAGAAAGAGAGAGAAAAAGAAAGAGAGACAAGACAGAAAGAGACAGAGAAACAGAAAAGATAGGGAAAGTCAGACAAACAGAGAAAAGAAAAAGCCAGAAATAGAGAAAAGACAGAAAGTTAGAAATAGAGAGAGAGAGAGAGAGAAAGCCATTGAGAGAGAGAGAGAGAGAGAGAGAGAGAGAGAGAGAGAGAGAGAGAGAGAGAGAGAGAGAGAGAGAGAGAGAGAGAGAGAGAGAGAGAGAGATAATAAAGACGTGATACTCACTATCCCATACGGACTGCGTTCCATCGTTGGACTCCAGCACGTGTCCTTCATCACCTCGTCCATGGGGAAAAGATCCTGGAGAGAGGCATTGGGGTGGGAACTGGAGAAAAGGGTTAGGACTGGGGCAGAGAAAGGGGGATTCAGACTGGACAGTCTCTCTCTCTCACGTTCACAAACCAGCGGCATGGAAAGAAAGAATGGAGGCTGATGTTGTCCAAATATATCCCAGAACCTTTCACTCAAAACAGCCAGTCCACCAAAAATACAGCTCATCAAACCAGCTCTCAACTTCCTCCATCTGTACACTGCCTCCTAGGTATGGGACAGTCCAAGGTGAGTCTCGGTGGAAACAGGGAAAGGGGGAGAGAGGGATATTCCAGCCATATCCCAAATGGACCATTCCAGATAGAAACCTGTCTGTCTCTCTCTCTCTTTCCCTCCCCCAAAAACCTCTTTAACAGAGAAGAAAATCTGCTGTAAATTAAAACCTGGAGGTCCCGGTTTGGATAACGATTAGTTAACAATAATTGCATTGAATGTCTTTCACTATCAACCTTCAGTTAACAGAACGTTCAGAAAATGATTGTAAATGTCTCAATACAGTTACCTTGAAATTCTGGCAGTGAGATTTTGTTGTGGAGGCCTGTTTGACCACAATATGAATAGGCAGTTTTATTCGGATTTTCAATTTCACTGTGTGATAAAAACTGAAACTAGAGCTAGGTTAATGAAGCAGCCAAGAGAACCTTCACATCAGGTGACATTTCACACAGCAGTTCTGACCGATATTTACAGTTATATTCGGCAATAATTCTTTGTTTGCTGCTGCTGCTGTATTTGTGCATTAGCCTGTAATCAATCGGAAAAAACTTTCTTAACAGTTACCAGTTTAATGTTACAACAATTTACAAAGTTAGGAAATTCACAATTATCACAGATTGTATGAACGATCGTCCACTTGTCACCTCCAGTTTATGTAAAGTTCAGCAATAACGACCTCCACATTCTGACTCAGTTTTTGCTGCTGTAATAAAGTGTCACTTGTTTCCATTTGCTTCCTGACTTTTTCTTTCCTCTGCTCTCCTGGGAGATTCAGAGATGATTTTTGTTCATCACTTTTCCACATTCAGGAGGCTCCAGATCCTCTGCAGCTGCTGTCCTGGAGAAATTAATTGTATTCAAATTCTTTCCCTCAGTTTGGAGACATGAGCAGGGACTGTTTACACTAGCAGAGGGGAGAAACAAATAGACAGGGTGTTGGTCTGGTCTTGAATTCACATTCTGGCACGTTTCTGAAAGCAGATTCCATATTAACTTTCAAAAGACAATCGGAACAAAACTTCAATTACTCTGAGCTTTAGTACAGAAGTTTTAGTACAGAAGTCCTCAGTACCTTGCTCTATGGCAGCGAAGCCTGGACAACGTATGTCAGCCAAGAGCGACGTCTCAATTCATTCCATCTTCGCTGCCTCCGGAGAATACTTGGCATCAGGTGGCAGGACCGTATCTCCAACACAGAAGTCCTCGAGGCGGCCAACATCCGCAGCTTATATGCACTGCTGAGTCAGCGGTACTTGAGATGGCTTGGCCATGTGAGCCGCATGGAAGATGGCAGGATACCCAAAGACACATTGTGCAGCGAGCTCGCCACTGGTATCAGACCCACCGGCCGTCCATGCCTCTGCTTTAAAGACGTCTGCAAACGTGACATGAAGTCCTGTGACATTGATCACAAGTCGTGGGAGTCAGTTGCCAGCGATCGCCAGAGCTGGTGGGCAGCCATAAAGACAGGGCTAAAGTTTGGCTAGTCGAAGAGACTTAGCAGTTGGCAGGAAAAAAGACAGAAGCGCAAGGGTAGAGCCAACTGTGTAACAGCTGCGACAAACAAATTTTTCTGCAGCACCTGTGGAAGAGCCTGTCACTCTAGAATTGGCCTTTATAGCCACTCCAGGCGCTGCTCCAAACACCACTGACCACCACCAGGAGCTTACCCATTGTTTCACGAGATACGGAGGCCAAAGAAGAAGAAGAAAAGAAGAATAGTACAGAAGATACCAGCATAGAGAGAGAAGTGAGAGGGAGAGAGAGATGTCATAATGTTCGTGATGAAGAATTCAACACAACTCTTTGAGAGAGTTTTTTATTTGTAAATGATTGTTGAGTTGTATTTGATGCTGTTGTTTTGTTTATGCATTATCTTTAAACACTCAAAACAATTTTCCAAACAGGCACCAGTTTAATGTTACAGTATTGAGTGCGCAGGGAGAAATCTGCTGGACATTGGGCAGGAGCAAATGTAGATTGGATGATTGCATTTCATGACTCCTCCGTTCATTCTGCAAGCATAAACCTCGGCTTCCATTCACTTATCACTTTAATTCTAAATCCTTCTCCACTCTGACCTCTCTATCGCTGACCCATATCCTCTTCCATTGCAGCTCAATTTCGGATAGGTGTTTTATCGCATCTCGGGTTCACCACGGAGATTAAAATATTCAGATAATAAACATTGCTTCCACTTTCTCGGTAGGCCTGTGCTTTTACTGGGGGATGGTTACACCAGAGTCAGTCAGAGTGGAGGTGGTGTAGGGATTCTCTATAAATACACAGCTGGTGCGTTTACCCACCATTCTGTGTCACTTTTCCAGGCCACTGGAGCTTTCTCGTCTTTGGCAGATTTTCCATGTTCCTCCCTCCTTCTGTAATCTGCTGTAACCATTTAAACCACCCACTTTTTAATCCTCTCCTTTTCCTTTGTTCCATTCGCCATAATTTTGTTTTGTCTTTGTATCATTCCTGCCCTCCAACTGATCACAGACCTTCACCGTTGTTATTTCCTCTCCCATACCCGACTTTTCACAGACTCTATCGTGCTTTAAAACTGTTAATCTCTAATATCGCCCAGTACTGGAGAAAGCCTATCAGATTGAATCGGTAACTCCCTTTCTATATCCACAGATGTTGTCTGCCCTGCTGAGTGTTTTCTTTAATTCTTCCACGGGATCTGTGTGCTGCTGGTAAGGCCAGCATTGATCGGCCATCCCATATTTCCCTCCACAACTGAGTTATTTGCCAGACCAGTTCAGAGCGCAGCTAAGAGTTAACCACATTGTGCTTGGTCTGGAGTCACATGTCGGCCAGACCAAGTAATGATGGCAGATTTCCTTCTCTAAAGGGCATGAGTGAAGCAGATGTTGTTTGATTATAAAAATGCGAGTATCATTCCACCATTACTGCGACTGACATTCAATTCCTACCTTTTGTTCATTCGCTGACTTTATTAATTAAATTGAATGTAAATTCCACCAACTACCATGGTGGGATTTGAATCAGTGTCCCCGGGGCATTAGCCTGCTCCTCTTGATTACTAGCTTAGTGACACTACAACACCGTTTCCTCTTCAACATTGTCCTATTTTCAATCAGAGTTACAGCAGTGTCAATATTCTGTTTGTAGTTTGGTATAGATATCAGCGGATGAGTGACATAGGTGAGGATAGCTTTTCCAGTGTTTTAACTGCATACATTAACTTTTTAATTTTTGACAGGTACCCCGCCTGAAGTCACACAAACAGGCTTTGGTTCCAATTTGACAGGGAGGAGCTGCCTGACATTGGGGTCTCCAAAGGCAAACTCCAGAGCGAGAGAGAGTCTTGAAATGTCCGATCACTGTGTTGCCAATCCTGAAAGCAGTGGAGGGGACTCCTATCTTGAAGAGTGATCTCAGGCCAGGGAAGGATGGGTCCTGGAGAGTATGTTATCCAAGAGACGACGTATGGTCTGATCAAGGGAGAGGGGTTCAATCCTGGAGGGACTTCTGATCCTGGAAGGGCGGGTCTAATTCCTGGAGTGTGGTCCAATCTCGCCGTTCGGGGTCCAGTTCTGGTGGGGGATGGGGAGAACAGGTATATTGAAACTTCATTGACACTCCTCAGATTGAAGACTGTCACCCCACCTGCTGATCACCTCATTCGATGACAGTTATTATCCTTTCACAGGAATGCTGTTAATTCCGAATCTATTATCATGTAATTACATACAATAAAAACAGCAGATTATGCACGCTGGCTTATTATTTACCTCAGATACCCCTTTACTGTTGATAGGAAATGCAACAAATTATACAGATTTTAAAAAAATCTAAGATCCCAAATTCAAATAATGGTGTCGTCAGTTGACAATATCTTCCATTTATTTATCTTAAAAAAAAAGGTTTTTCCTCAATACTCAGCAACCGCCCAGACGGTATTTCCATCAACGTTTTTGAAAATTATGTATGTTTATACCCATTTAAACTCAGATAGATTTCCTTTTGAGTACTTGGAATAGCAACTCATAATAATTTCTTTATTATTGATTTAAATGTCATAAACAATTATTTCCATGTTTCGTGGCTTCAGATGCATTCATCAGAGACGATAATGTCTACAATTGTTATGGAAGCTGTCTGCAAATAATTACAAAGACTTTCTCTGGAAAGATAATAAATAGAAACAAATGTATGAATGAATTAATGACAATTCCTGACTTTTTATAAAAAGAAGGCCAAGCTTTCAGATCAAAATATCACCATGCTGTCATAAATGTTGCAAAAGACTTAAAGTGCTGAAGTCGATTAATCTCTGTGACCATATGGTCCACCTATTTAGAGAAGCAAAGAACTCAAGGTCCGTTTGGCTTGGAGCCAGAGGAGTCTATTCAATCCAGATATCTGTGGCAATTTAGAAACAGCAGTTATCACAAAATCCTATTTATATTTCACAAAAAATGCCATTCAGCATATTGTTAAGTTGCTAGTGGAAAGGGTGAACTCTATTAGTTTTAAAGTGGTAAAGCAAAAGTTCTCTGGATGTAACGACATCCCACCTCTCTTTTTAAAAGCAAAGGACAAAGAGACACTTGTTCAAACCAATTCTAACCACTTTTTAACGAGGGAGAATCCGAAAGGGACAACATGCTTTTCCCTTGAAAAAGACGCTCCGAGACATCTTTGACCCTTGCACCACGGAGGCAACACACAATCCTGGAGCCTCGTTTGCGGCCACAAAAACGCCTGTCTGTTCGCCTTACAATTGAATCTCTTATCAATATGGATCTCCCATTCCTTTTCCTGCCTTGCTGTACAGCAGAGCCTTCCGTAATGCCACGAGCTTGGCTGTTGCTGCTATCCCCTGAGAGACTATCCCCCCAACAGTATCCAAAACGGTATATCAATTTGACACGGGATGGTCACAGGGGACTCCTGCACAACCTGCCTGCGTCTACTACTCCTCCTGGTGGACAGCCATCTCTCTTCTGCCTGTGCAGCCATGACCTGCGGAGTGACCACCTCGCTAAACATGCTATCCACTGCGTCCTCAGCACCATGGCCCTCACTGGATGCAGGGGTGCGGTGCTTGAGGATTGGAGAATTGCTAACGTTGTACCTCTGATTAAATTGGGAGCGAAGGATCGACCTAATCATTACAGGCCAGTCAACCTAACCTCAGTCGTGGGCAAATTATTGGAATCTATTCTGAGAGACAGGGTAAACTGTCACTTAGATAGGCACAGGTTAATCAAGGATAGTCAGTATGGAATTGTTAAGGGAAGATCTTGTTGGACCAACTTGATCACATTTTTTGATGCAGTCGCAAGGAAGATAGATGAAGGTGGGCAGCTGATGTGGTCAACATAGCATTTAGCAAGGCCTTTGACAAGGTCCCACATGTCAGACTGGTTAAAAAAATAATGTTCCCATGAGATTCCGGGAAATGCAGCAAGGTGGCTACAAAATTGGCTCAGTGGCAGGAAACGAAGAGTAATTGTTGATGGGTGTTTTAGCGACAGGAAGGTTCTTTCCAGTGGCGTCCCGCAGAGCTCAGTACTGGGTCCCCTGATTTTTGTGGTGTATATTAATGATTGGACGTTAATGTACGGATCATGATCAATAAGTTTGCGTATGACACGAAGATTGGCCCTGTGCTAGATAGCGAGGAGAGTAACATTAGGCTGCAGGAAGATATTGATGGCCTGCTCAGATGGGCAGAAAACGTGGCAAATGGAATTCAACTTGGAGAAGTGTGAGGTGATGTATTTAGTGAGGTCAAACAAGGCAAAGGAATATATGATTAAAGAGAAAATACTGAGAAGTGTAGCGGAAGTGAGGGACCTTGGAGTCAATGTCCACAGATCCCTGCAGGTAGCAGGACAGGGTCGATAGGTGGTTCAGAAGGCATATGCTATCCTTTCCTTTATTAGCTGTGGTATAGAATATAACAGCAGGGAGGTTATCCTGAAACTGTATAAGTTTAGTTTAGTTTAGAGATACAGCACTGAAACAGGCCCTTCGGCCCACCGAGCCTGTGCCACAACTTGAGTACTTTGTGCAGTTCCAGTCACCTCATTGCAGAAAGGATGTAATTGCAAGAGACAGGGTACAGTGAAGATTTATGAGGATCGTGCCAGGACTGGAAAAATGCAGGTAGGAGGAAAGATCGGATAGGCTGTGATTATACTCCTTGGAACAGAGAAGGCTGAGAGGAGATCTGATTGAAATGTACAAAATCTTGAGGAGCCTGGAGAGAGTGCAGGTGAAGGATTTATTCACCTTAGCTGAGAGAACAGTGACGAGGGGGCATACCTTTAAACTGATTGCTAGAAAAATAGAGGGGAGATGAGGGAAAAATCTTTTCACCCAGAGGGTGGTAGGGATCTGGACCTCACTGCCTGAAAGGGTAGTGAGGCAGAGGCTCTCGACTCATTGAAAAGGAGTCTGGATATGCACCTCAGCTACCATAATCTGCAGGGCTAAGAACTAAATGTTGGAAGGTGGGATTGGAATAGGTGGCTGCTTTTCCAGCTGGCACACACACGATGGATCAAAGTGGCCTCTTTCTGTGCCTTAAACATTTTATATTTCTATGATTCTATGGTTCTTGGAAGCTTAAAATACTAAATTATTCCTCTTTTCTGCTGATATTCGTTCTAGGCTTTTTACCAATCTTTGACTTTTTAATTCAAATGACATCTTATTCACAGGTCTTGCGGATCTATGTCTGGTTGTTTCCCTTTGGACTTCCCTTCGCTGAATGTAAAAAGTTGGTCAGACTAAGCAGAGCAAGATTCCACTCAACTTCACTATCAGTCATTTCGTTTTACCTTTTTTCAACGTCTGGTGCCAAGTTGCACCAATGTATGTTTTGGGGTTCTGAGGCGTAAAACACTTTTATTTCAAAATTCTCAGTTCTGAATTTTCAACTTATTACAGTGGGGTTCTCAGCTGTGCCTGACCTAACAAGATAATAATAATGGCTACTTATGAATCCAGTATAATTTATTAAGCAAGATGTTAGAAATACTGAACAAAAAACCACTGAAGACAACATATAAGTTTCTTACCCTTCAAGGCCAGGATTCCTTGAAAGTTGCCAGCACAGGCCATCCCTTTGTTCTCCTGTCTCTGCATTGACATTACGTTGAACCGTGTTTCTGAATAATTAAACCACAAACACCACTGTAAACTGCAGCAGCAAAGACTCTGAGTTTCCATCTTTTGGGATTCCGATTCCTTACTCTGATATCATTTGAATTAACTCTTCCATTAGTTTAACGTGAGATTCATCTGCTGTCTCAGCACCTATGTAATTCGAGTGGAGTACGCTAAAAGTATGTCTATCTCTTATTTCCGAGGCTCCAAGAGTTAATATTGCATTGTGTGAACAAATATCACATCCTTGTCGATACAAAGCAGTTCTTCATCAATCTTTCATCTTCGTATCAACAATGCCAACTACTGTAAACAATTCACCTCAAAATTCCCAGGGTTTTTAAATATAAATGTTTTCTTCCACAGTTATAGTTAATTGATCAAGTCAGTTAGCATACTTATTGAACTGCATGTTTCTTGTTTACTGATAGATGTTATATCCAGTTCAAGCTTCTTTCACATCAGTTCCTTTCGGTCGAGCAATCACTCTCCTCCTGACCCCTTTCCGAAGGTCATCTCTTTCCTTCTGCTCACTGCTCGTTATCTTTTTGAATTCCTGCTAATTTACTTCCGATCTTCCTGCTCACGACCCCCTTCTTCCCTTCGCTAACAACTCTAGTGTTTGTCTTTACTCCAACAGGCCATTTTCTTCTGGACATCCAGCGGTCTCCTCTTGTCCATTAACCACTGGATCTTTAAGCTGGTCTCAGTTGCTTTGCTTATTAATTAATTTAATAATTGATGTAACTGGATATTTCACCGCGCTCTTGAACTGCTCTCTGAACTCGGAGTGAATGGCCACATAAATAAATGTGTTCGTACCGCAACTTAAATTCCGCAGCATGTATGCGACATTTTCAAAGATATAAGAAGAATCATCATCTAAGAAATGACCAACATGAAAAATATAGAACATATACACCAGCCACAGAAATATGAAACTGCCAGATAAGCTGAAGAGTAAAATCATAGACTTCCTTCTTCTCTCCATTTCAGAGTCACTGTGATTATCGTTCTTGCTCTGTCACCTCAGTCTCTGACGAACTCGACTGGTCACTAAAATGTGTCTGAACGTCAGAGCGTTCAGCAACAGAATTAATATGAAAGGCGATAATGGTGTTAAAGCTTTTTCAAACATTCTAAATCCAATCCATCGAGGGTCAGTAAAATAGCTTCGCTTATTCGACCAACACTATTGTCCACTGTCGATTACCCATCCAGGTTTAAATCTAAAGTAGATGGGAATATTTTTTAGACAGAGCAGAATGCCAGTTGTGAATAGAACCACAGTCGCAGTTTTCCTGGTGAAATATTTCGATTTCAGCTTCTGGAAACAAATGGCAACAAATCGATCAAATGTCAAAGCGATGGTGAACCAGACGGAACAGTCGAGGGCTGCATGGATCAGGATATAGCGAGAGCGACACACAAAGGTGAGGTCCAGGAAATCTAATGTGAAATAAAGCCTATTGATTCTCCGGAGTATGATCTCAGTGATAATGATCAGTAGATCCGCCGTTGACATGGCCACCAGGTAGCGGGTGGTGCCGGTGGAGAGACCGCAATTTCCCTTGGACAGGATCACAATTGACACTAAATTAACTGTGAAGGAGATAAGGGAGACGTGTCTGTAAACAACTGAAAAACATTCTCCGCTTCTCAACCCTGGCAAAAAGGATTTTAGCCCGAAACCGTGTGGATTGGGATCGGGTCAGATCGGGTCCGTGACCCCAACCTGCCTCCAACACCAGCTGCTGCAGATTTAACAAATCCTGGACGGGGATGTACAGCACCCCGCTTACCGGACGCTAGTCAACTAGTTAAATGCAGCAATGAGGAGCCAAAGAATGGGTAGACTGGAGAACTATACCCGGTCTCCAACCACTCCCACTGCAGGAACCAAACCCGGACTCGTATCACTCCCTGGGGTCGAAGAAATCCATCCCTGACTCGAACCAGTCCCTCGGATAGGAGACACTCATACGTCTTGGGCCAGTCCCTCTGATGAATAATTGAGTTAAAGTGAACAGGGTGTTTCATGAGTAAATGCAAATGTGATCAAAGCACAGACATTCATTTCTACAGGAATATCATTCAAAGAGAAGTGTCATAATAACGTATTAGAAAGGTGGTGATTGAACACAAAAACAATGTGTACTCTTCTGGACTACACGTGATAATAATATCCAGCAGGTGCACGTATTTTTCACAGAAATAATACCATAACTGGGAGATAATAATTATTGGAACATGTTGTGGCTCTATTATGTCGATAAGAGAAGGATGAGTGTTGAACTAATAGAGGCTTTTAAAATTATATAAGGGTTAGAGAGGGATAACGTGGACCTGATATTTCCACCTTTGCTGGTGACCAGTTCTGCATTTCCTGAAAATAAGATGGTCATTAATAAATTCACGATGGAATTCAAGAGAGACCGATTTAGTCGGAGTGCTCGGAACGTGGAATTGAGACCTCTTGGAGTCGTTACAATGGAAAGAAAATAAGAAGAAGCGAGGTTAGTACATGAGGGAGACAGGATTGGAAGGATATACAGAGAGGATTCATTGAGCTGGAATGAAGAGAGGCTCGTGCAGAGCAGGAAGGCAGTCCGAATCTAGTGGTACTGAAAGCCCAGTTTCTGCGCCGTAAAATCAGTAACTTGTCTATTAACAAGTCATAGTCATCAGTGTTTTTCGTAATATTGAAGCGAATTATTTATTATTGCAGGGCACTTATGACCAAACGCTTCTCAGGACTGTGCTCGAGAATGAAATTAATCAGCACCTGATAGTGCTGTCAACAACTTTACTTAGAGTACGATTAAGATGGGGACCCGAATTGAATACAATGACAGATACTCCAGGAAATGCGTGGTCCCTAGAGTTACGTGGTCCACATCATTTAGTCAGCCACAATCAGTGCAATTCTAGAGTGACAGAGAATCCCAGTTATACATGATCGCTGAGGTCAGGTGCTCCACTCCAGTTAGTGTGCACACACAGCATAGTTCGACATTAACAGATAACTGCTGTAATCCTTCCCCTCTGAGATTTTCCTACTTTGAGCTCTGATTCTACAGAATACAACATTCCACACAATTCAATAACTTTATAATGCAGAGTGCCTTGAGCTAGAAGCAATTGAGACAACAGATTAAAACTGCACAGATAATTCAGGAAAATTATGCAATTAAATTATTGAATGTGTGTCTGTGTAACTGTAACCGTTCGATCTCATGTAATATTATTAGTCCCATGGTAAGGGAAGAAACCAGCTCATACGCAGATTTACAAAACTTCATTGGTTATAGATCCTTACCAGGAACACCAATTACAGCAAGGATCACATAGAATATGTTCCTCACCCATTGAATTGTTCGGTGCATTTTTTGCTTGGTGTGATCGGTCTGTTCGTGCTGCAGTTAATATCTCTGAAATACATTCTGAGGTGACACATTCCCAGTGCATTAACTTTCTACCCTCTCGGATCGCCAAGGGGATACTGAAGTTGCAAAATTGTTCAAACAGTTTTTCTTAATTTCTGAACAAACAGATTATGGCAGCTGTGTTAATTCCCTGTTGATGGAATATATTTTCCAATAAAATTGAATTGGACCCATCCCCACCCCCAAGTCTGGACAGATCTGATCACAATAAGCAACTAATCATAACTGGAAGCTGTGTTAAATAGAAATCAAGGAAGTCCTGGAAAATGCATGAGTCTCATCTGTAGATTTCATGTTGTTTTAGTGATAGCCTTCCCTCTGCATGACTATTCAGAAATTAAATTCCTAACGTCAGAGAAGCCTGTAACGGATGTTCATCTATAATTTGGATGCTCACTTTAGCTGTTCAATTCCGTTCAACAATTCATATATTTAAACAAAACGGAGTATTGAATGGTTGCAACACAGCAGTTGGCCATTTTGTCTGTCTTGCCCGTGTCAGCTCTCTGCACGGGCAGCTCAGCTAATCTCACTCCCACATCTCCTCATCACGGACCTGCATTGTTTTTCTCTTCAGTTGTTTATTCAATTCGCTTCTTATTGAATCTATCTTCACCACACTCTCAGGCAGTTCATTTCATATCCTCAAAACGTGCTTCGGAAACATATGTTTTCCCTCATGTCGTTTTGATTCTATTGCCAAACCCTTAAACCTGTGTCCATAAGTTTTCGCCAGGGTTGTCAATGAGAGCAGTTTCTCTCTATTTACTCTGTTGAAACTGCCCATGGTTTGGAACAACTCTAGCAAACTCTCTCTCATTTTCCTCTTGAAGGAGAACAACCCCGATTCTGTCATCTGTCGGCATAAAACATCTGTCACCCCTGGAATTTTCTCTTGAACATTTTCTACACCCGCTCTAATGCCTATACATTGTTCCTCAAAGTGTGGTGCCTAGAACTGGACACAATGACAGGATTTTCAATATTGTTCTCTCCCTCACGCAGTCCGAGCTACTCCGTTTCCCTTTTCAACCTCTTTATCCGATACATCGATGATTGTGGCTGTGTCAAACCCTTGTTCACATCGAGCTCGAAAATTTAATCAAATTTGCATGAAATATCTGTCCCTCCCTCGCCTGAAAACGGTCCATCTGTGACTCCTCACTTCTCTTCCACGAATTCCTTCTCTCCATTTAAGTGGACAGATTCTACATCAATATTTACTGTGATCCACCAACATCCAAAGTAATCTTGACCACACCTCCTCAAACTCCACTTTGCCGAAATAATAACTTCCATTCTCTCAGTTACCTCATCGACTTTTGTTCGTTTAAACAATGCCATCTTCCATACCAGAGCTTCTGCAGTCTCTTAATTTCACGTTTACCGTGCATTCTTCACATAGGTTTTGCAGAGGCCTCAGCTTTATCTGTTCCATCACCCGAGTGACTGTCCTCACCTCCTTCCCTACCTTCCAGAACCATGATATTAATTCACTTATTCTCACTTTCCATTCCAACCGCCTCCAGCTTCAACAAATCATCCTCCTCCATTTCCACCATGTCCACCTAAAATCGCGAACAAAATACCTTTATTCACTCTTCCGTCACACCCAAGGTCTGGTTTGCTGGCCCGAAGCTCCTTTCTATGCAAGTGCAAGATATGCAACAGATAACCTGTCACCTATGATCAGAAGGTCATTAGAAATAAAAGCGGGAGTAGGCCATTCAGCCCATGGATCATGTTCCACCATTCAATACCACAATGGCTGATCTCACCATGGCTGTAATTCCAATTTCCCGCGAGACAACAGTAAGCCATGAAAAGTCAGTCTAAACCGGCCTTGAATATATTCAATGACCCAGACTCCACTGACCCTGGGTAAGTGAATTCTAAATGCGATGGAACTTTCAAAATAAGAAATTCCTCCTCATCGCAATTTTAATTTGGTGACTGCTTATTCATAAACTGTGCAGAATGTGCTGAGCACAGGGCGGGGCAGGGCACCAATAAAGAACAAAGGACAAAGAAAATTATGGCACAGGAACAGGTCCTTCGGCCCTCCAAGCCTCCGCCGATCCAAATCCTCTATCTAAACCTGTCGCCTATTTTCTTAGGGTCTGTATCTCTTTACTTCCTGCCCATTCATGTATCTGTCTAGATACATCTTAAAAGACGCTATCGTGCCCGCGTCTACCACCTCCGCTGATAATGCGTTCCATGCACCCACCACCCTCTGCGGAAAGAACTTTCCACGCATATCCCCCCTAAACATTTCCCCTTTCACTTTGAACTCGTGTCCCCTTTTAATTGAATCCCCCACTCTGGGAAAAAGCTACTTGCTATCCACCCTGTCTATACCTCTCATGCTTTTGTACACCTCAATCAGGTCCCCCCTCAACCTCCGTCTTTCTAATGAAAATAATCCTAATCTACTCAACCTCTCTTCATAGCTGGCGCCCTCCATACCAGGCAACATCCTGGTGAACCTCCTCTGCTCCCTCTCCAAAGCATCCACATCCTTTTGGTAATATGGCGACCAGAACATCACGCAGTATTCCAAATGTGGCCGAACCAAAGTCCTATACAACTGTAACATGACCAGCCAACTCTTGTACTCAATACCCCGTTCGATGAAGGAAAGCATGCCGTATGCCTTCTTGACCACTCTATTGACCTGCGTTGCCACCTTCAGGGAACAATGGACCTGAACACCCAAATCTCTCTGTACATCAATTTTCCCCAGGAACTTTTCCACACATCTGGGCTTGGTCGGAAGTCGCAAGATGAGGGTTGTTCCTTCTTTTTCCTTGGATGTGGGTATTGCTGGCGAGGCTGGGATTTGTTATCCATCTTTTGTATCTCTTGGAAACGTGGTGGAGGGCCACCTTCTTGAAACGCTGGACTCCATCTGCTTTAGGTGCACCCGCAGTGCTATTAGAAAGGAGGCTGCAAGATTTTGACCCAGCAATAATGAAGAAATGGCGATGTCGTTCCAACTCAGGATGTCTGTGTCTTGGAGGGAGCATTCAAGTGTTCATGTTTCCATGCGTCTGCCGCCCTTATCCTTTTAGGTGTTAGCGGTCTGATGCTTTAAAGGACATTTCGAAATAAATTTAGTAACTTCTTGCAGTGTGATGTTATATATGGTGCACACGGCAGCCACTGTGTGCTGGTGGTGGAAAGCGTTAAGTGATAGTATGGTGCATCTTATGCACATCAAGCAAGCCCATTTTCTTGGATTTTTCTGAGGCGCTTGAGTTTTGTTGGCGGCGGCACAGATCCAGGAAAGTGCAGTGTATTCCATTATTCCTGACTTATACCTTGTAGATTGCAGATGTAAAAGTCAGTGAGTTATTTGTTGCATAAATCCCAAAGTCTGATCTTCTCTGGAGCAACATTATTTATTTGGCAGGCCCAGTTAAATTTCTGATCAAAGGTAACGACTGTGATATTAATAATGTGGTAATTGGGGAGTAACCACGACGATGAATATCAGGGGAGGTGGTTAGAATCTCTCTTGTTGGACAAGGCCATTTCATGGTAAATTTGTGTTGCGATGTTTAGTTGCCTTTCATCAGCCCAAATCTGATGCAAACAATGCAGAAAATGCAGTGCTTTTTGTGGGAGTGAAAGAAGACAGTTTCAGTTTGTCCGTCATTTTTCCAGAGTAAATTGCTTCTCAGCCTGGCCTCAAACTTCGACCGTATAATAGAAAGAGGAAAATGACAGGGTAGTTGGGGGAAGTATAAACTCTCGTTGGTCTATTTGTTGAAACAAGCCACTCGTTTCATGATTGGATGCGATAATTGTTAAAAGATACATTGTAATGATAAGGAGTACATGGAAAATATGCTCTACTGTGTCATATATGGACAAGAAGATGGGTAATTGGATCTGATCTAGGCTCTTCAATTCACCATCAATTTTAGAACATAGAACATAGAACAGTACAGCACAGTAAAGGCCCTTCGGCCTACGATGTTGTCCCCAACCATAAACATACTCGAAGATCAAACTACCGACATACACTTCACTCTACTATCATCCATGTTTTAAAGGGGAGGTCACAATATGGATAGTTACGATGCTGTGTATACGAACCTTGGGGCATTCAAGGCTTAATCTTGGAAATCAGAAGAACCATATCTTCCCACTGCTTGGAGAGACATCGTAGTAACAGGGGGGAATGCAAAATGGGTGTGCGGGGGTTCGGGCTAATGGGAGGGCCAACCTTGCCTTTTTGTTCATGGAACTGTAGCTCGAGTGTCCAATTGGTAGGTGATGGAGGAATCTGTTAGCAGCACAGCTCTTACTCAGAGTTCTGGAAGGGATTGACAACGGATTGCCGTGTTCCACGGAATGTAAGTAATACAATTCCGGCCCCAGGGTATAATTGTATCTTCTGGGTTACCAAAACACAGCAGCAAGAAACATCTAACAACGAGGACTATGTCAGTTGGCTGTCAAGGCAAAGGTGCCACAGGTTTCACATTTGTAACAAACCGAAACGAAAGACGTGGATTCACTGGTGAATCAGATTCAATCCTTTGTCAGTACAAACATCTTCCTATTTCAATAATTTCGTTTTCTTTTCTCGAGAAAGTCTATTTTCCCTCCTAATTTTACATGCTGTTCCCAAATATTTATGTGATTTTCTGTTCAATTTCGCACAATATCAGGATGGAATAGTTCTACACTTACTAACTTGACATTCAACAAACCCCCCTCAGGCCTTCAAGGCAAATCTGCCAACAAAATCATGGCCATGTTCTTCTGCCTCTCCCTCACATGAATTACAATGATTGCAGATTTTTACTTTGTGGTGAGTAGGTTCCTTGCTGGTTTGAATTATCCTGAGGGAGGGACTGATAATCTCATGGAATATTTTCTTCACCTGCCCTGCACGGCCTGAAGTTCGTCAAATCTCACTCCCTGACACCGATCAACAAAGGAGCATGAAACATGCCAATTACAAGATCTGATCCTGAGAAGGCGCAAAATGTAGGACCATTATGTTAATTTGATAAACATGCATCCGTCAAAGGATCAAGCAGGAACCGTTCTTACTTCCACATCGGCTTATTCACAATCATCCACACAGTATGAGTGCAGACTACATTTCCCTGCTCCAGACCAGCTCCCCTGTATCCCTCCCAGGGCGGAAACTGGTTCTCCCATAAGTACCCTAATATTTTCACAATTAGTATCAGCTGCTCATAATCACAATTAGAGAAAGCAGCTATATATAATCAATTGACAAATCATTTGCAACATTGGCTCATTTGCAGCATTTTATTACCAGTCCATCAATGTGTCCATTGTACATTATTATTTTTCTTGTGATTCCTGTTCTAATATATAAGCCACATGTGAGAATTTCAGCTCCTGTTTGAAGACCAGAACTGCTCTTCACATATCCTGCATTGCATGAATGCACAACCTGTGGACTGTTCATTCAAAACACACCATGAAATCTAATGCGGCGGCGCTCACTCACACAGCGACATACACAAACACAAATATTACATCCAGACATCTCAGAAGGCATGATAGAGCAGGTTAAAACAGCGTGACATCAAGCACGAGGGCAAACGTATGGAGAGTGCGAGATTGATGAGCACGTAGTGAGAGATATCGACTTCCAGACGGGTTTTGAAGGCAAGAAGAGTGTTGAAATGGTGTAGTGCTGGAATTTACGATGCCCTGGGGTACAGTTTATTGGAGAAAACCCTGTTGACGATGCAGCAGAAACAGTGGTGCCTAGTAATTACTGTTCGACAACAGATGAAAATGGAGGAGTGGAGTGGGGTAAGTTCACAGCGATTTATAGCTTGGCAGATTGTTGTGATTGACACGGTGTCATTTGCAACAGGGTTGATATGTTCGTCCACGATTCCTCAAATTATTTCAGTGGAGCAATAAGGAAAAGGGAAATTTGATGAAACTGTGCTGGACAGGGATTGGGGTCTTATTCTTGGTCAGGATTTGAGCTGTGGCATTCAGCATACCTGCCGTTTAGGCTGCGCTCCTGATTTGTTCGTTGGTAGACAAAAACTGTGGTCGGCGACAGGGATAGTGAAACTGACCAAGAGCAGAGCCTGGTCATGTGGCCCTGTCTTACTGGAAGTTGGGGTAACTTGTGCTGGCTGCTGTTTGATTGGCTCCTGGCTTTGTGATCAGATTTCCTCCATGGCTACCATTCAAGAGCTTCAGTGAACTTGGGCAGCAGCTGGTTCTGACAGTGGACACAGTGAGTATGATCCTTTCATATAAATAGATGAAAAAATACGAGCGTAGAATGTGGGAGGTCGGCCACGAGTGTGTTTGAACATTCAAAGCTGGAGCTGGCAAAGACACGGATGAGTTTTCAGCAGCATTTGAGGTGAAACGGTGGAATACGAATGGGTCATTGTGATGGCGCAGCCTTGTCGCTGAAAGCTCATCTCGAGGTTACTCTGTGACCAAGATTGCGAAAAATATGGTTCAATCTCAGACAGTTTCCAGAAAAAGGAATTCTGGCTCGAGAGTAAAGTTTGTAATAAGAAACAAAGTAAATGCCTTCAGCCTTCCCAATATTTAATTGGAGGACATTGCTGCTCAGCCAATACCAGATTTCTGACAAACCGTGTGACAATCCAGAGACCACTGAGGATCGAGAGATGTGAGTGTGAGGTAGAGTTTGGTGTCTTCAGCACCAATATTGAAACTGACATTCTGTTTTTGGATGATGTCACTGGCAGACAGAATGCAAGTGAGAAATAGACCCTTCGAGATAAACAGAGACACTGCTGCAGAAATTGTAAGAGAATCTATTGATGGTGATATTCTGGCAATGATTATAAAGATAAGAATGGAAGCAGGTGATTACTGTTCCAGACACGGGGACGATGGTGGAGAGATTTGGAGGATTGACTTATCAACTCAGTCAATTGCTGCAGACAGGTCGAGAACTCGAGGAGGAAAAGTTAATGATTATTTCTGTCACACGGGATGACATTTGTGATTTTGATAATCGCTGATATGCTACTGTGGCAGTGACGGATGTCTGATTGGAGGACTTCAATCGTGGTGTTCTAGAAAAGATAGGCACAAATTAAGGAGGCAACAAGAGAAAGGCAAGAGGTTGGGTTGGAAACTGAGTTTGTAAATCGATTAAAGTAAGGGTTATAGAATAAAAACAAAAAGTGCTGGAAATCCTCAGCAGGTCTGGCAGCATCTGTGGGGACAGTAGCGGAGTGACCATTTAAGGTCAGTGAGCTTTCATCAGAAATGGCAAAGGTTAGGAATGTAATAGCTTTTATGTCTTTTCAATAATATACTGCTTTTTATTCTTCCTGCTAAAGTGGACAAGCTCACATTTCCCCACATCTGCCAATGTTTTGCTCACTCACTTTACCTCTGGAAATCTCTTTGTAGACGCTTTCTGTCCTCTTGACAGCTTACTATCCAACCTATCATTCGACAAACACATGGCAGGTTATCTTCAATGCTGAGAAATGTGAAATGATGCATTTTGCAAGGAAGGCTGCGTGATATAAACTAAATGGTACAATGTTAGAATGGGTGCCAGGACAGAGAGACCTGGGATTTCATCTATGTTAGCTTTTATACCGTAAAGCTCAATGTGGGGCTTGGAATCGGTGAGTTGAAACTAGCTCCTCATCCTGAAACGTGTTGGGAAATGTGTTAAAAGCTGTTTCCATTCAGACATGCCTGCATTGTGGAAGTGTGAGCTATACAGAGACAGGAAATAGGAGTGTATGACTGGACTTGCAGGTTTTGATTGATTAGATAAGGTGAGAATTTGATTTGTGTCGCTTGCAAATAGGCAGCATTGAAGGTATTTACAATTACCCACATAAAGGCGACAAAAAACAAAACCTGAGACAGCTAGACAATAGCAGTAGGAAAGTGAATCTCTTTTTAACGGTTTTAATTTGAAGGCCTGAGCTGATGATTGAAAAAAGCAGGAGTTGAAATCCCACACGAACTGCTGGAAATTTGAATTCTGATTTTTTTCTCAAAGAAACATAAATCTGGAATTTAAAAAAACCTCCAGGATGCAATGATTCACTCTAATCTGCTAATACAAAGCCCGAGTGTGTCTCAGTTTTTCTGTATTTATGAATGATTGAAGATGATGGGGTAGAATGCCACAAACCCAATTTTGCCATTGACACAGAAATCGGCAGCATTGTAACCAGTGTGGATAGAGGCATAAATTTACAAAGAGATATCAATGTCCGAAGTGAATGAGCAAAACAGTGGGAGATAGATTTCAATGTCAGCAAAAAAGATGAGAACAGGAACACTGACCGACACTGTCCATCCCGATCTCTTCCTCTTTCTCTCTGGTACTCTCTCCCCAATGCTATCCTTCC